>NW_022991632.1:1130848-1484765 GCF_902827175.1 Gymnodraco acuticeps
TGTACATCCATGGAGGTTTAGGGGATAGGAAACACTCACATTTAAAACATATAATTAATAAATGTGTGAAAATTGCTTGTGCCCATAATGGGCAGCATTCATATATATACACACATGCCAGCTAAGGTCAGAAGAGCTTTATTTAACAGCTGGTCTTATGTTTGTGACCCCTGTTGTTAATTGATAACATTACATTACATTAATTGATAAGCCTGAAACATGCACTTGTCAAGGTTCAGAGGCACATTTTGCAAATATGGCAGTAGCCATCGATCAGCTTAAGATAAGATATACTTTATTGATCTCAAGTTGGAACATTTGCGTTACATCAGCATGTGTACCAGTTAAATATGCAGTGGTGTTTATTTGTAAATCATTTAGTATAATCACACAAATTCTGTGTTTTATATTCAACAATTCTGTGTTCTTTATTTATTGATTGTTCAATACCTGACAAGGCCGGAGATGAAATATCTACATACATCTTATAAGAGTATAATACATTATGTATAATATCAGTTAAAATAAGTGCTTCAACATAGTTAACATTGCTGGAGGTATACACAAATATTGATAGATGTCTTGTAATGTGCTATTGAGGAACCTGCGACCCAAGTTTTTCATTCAATGCATAACTACACCATAGTTGTGTAGGCCTATATGATATGTCAATAAACCTTAGAAAATCTTGAAATCTTGAAAGGGATGTGCAAAATAGTCATTATATACAGTCTTTAATTAACTATTAGTAGAGAATAACGAGTAATGAATATACTTCATAGGGATCCTATTAATATCTAATAATAAAAATAATGAAATTCAATAACATGCTTTAACCACTAGGTGTCCCTTTATATCAGCTGTGCACCTTTATGGTGTAAATACAGCCTATCTACCAATTGGATCAAATATAAAAGTCAGCCGAATTAGTGTTGATACTGCAAGGAGACGTATTGTGTGAAAAGAAATGTAAGATGTTGTTTAATGGCTGATATATTTATGATCCACGTCACGTTTTCAGTTCCTCATGTTTGTCTAGAAGTCTTCTCATCAGGGCTCTATAAATACAGAACTACGGCAGATATGTAATATTTAATGCAGCCGAACCGTGTATTACAATGCCGTTATGTGATGACTTCCAAAGAGAAAAGCAAGCACACTCGGAATAAAGTATTTTTAAAAAAAAATGTTTTCGGTCTGTTTCCGGTATTTGTTAATGACGATGTGCTCTGAGATGTGAGACTGGAATTGCACAGGGGAAAATAACGTAGGCTATCTTTAGATGCGGATTTTGTTAAACTAATATGTTTGCGCTGTGGACCAACACTATACACTGACGGGGAAGGGGGGTAGCAATAAAGATAACACCATTAAACAGTTACACAACATAACAGAAATAATATCGATAGCAGCGTCCCTAGCAACCACCTTGGTAACAATGAAAACGTTATGGACGCAATTTCCTGAAGTAATCTTCGTAATAACTAGCAAACTAAAGATCATGTACATCCACTGCACACATAATCTGAAATAACAACTGATATTTCTCGCATCAAATGACATCAAAACGCATTTTAATGGCCAAACTAACTTTAAAATAGGCATTTTCCACCGAGAATAAAACGAAGTTCGGCCATGTTTTTTTTTTCTGCAGGGAGAAATTTGAAGATTACGTGACGTCAAACAGAGCACATGGTGTAGTCCAAACGATAGCTGGGGATTCTGGGTAGTGTAGTGTCTTCTGCCATCCTTTACTCCGAAAAAATATTTGTTTCTCCGAATCGAAGGGGAAAAATACAAAAGCATTGCACACAATTTAAACCAATCAATGTTGTGTAATTAACAAGGATAATCTGGTGTTTTTTAGTCGATGAGTAGTGCAGATATCACTGTAAAACAGTGGCGAACCGTGTCTATCACAACTGGACCTTCTGTATACACACACACACACCCCCCGCCAGCCCCCCCCCCCCCCCCCACTGTTATAATGTCCGTCTTTTCACTGAATTGCCGTCTTGAAAAGGGTACTCACAACAATTCCGCAACAACTTCATCTTCACCTGTTGCACTTGCCATTTCAACGTTAAAAAAAATAAAACGGCATGAATTGCTTCGTTGCATTCATCTATCCTCTGTCTCGAGCCAGTTAACTAGCGGGCCTTCTAGAATACCCTGGAACCGAGGGGAACTCTGAAAGAATACGCCCATTGGTTACAAATCAATATATGATTGGTTGATCAAACTGTCAGTCCAAACGTACGCTCTCATTCAGTGCAACGGCCAGGGCATTCGATCAAGGATGTAGAATACCTTGGTTGAAGGATATTCTACCCAGAGACCCAGAACAAGATCTGATTGGTTGATTTCTTTTCTAACACAAAACCACTGAAATGCGTAGTGCATGGTCCGAGAAGGACAAACAAATCAACGTAACACTGTAATATTACAGATCAACAACATAGATACCATACTCATTTATTCATTTTATATACATTTTATTACATTTTATTTATATAATTAAATCGATTTTTTGTTTGTTTTATCTGAGTGTTGCTGGGTATTCTCTGAATACCTTGAAGGCCCTGATGGTTCGCCACTGCTGTAAAATCAATCGACATTAAGGGGAATACTTACTTCCGGGTGTAGAATTATCCGTTATCCAATGAGAATGGACGCTCACATTGGCTTTAAGGGCAGCCGACACAAACGAATGCCGTGCTTCCATGAGCGTCCATAGAAGCATATGGACATCCCGGAACGCTGCAAATGGACGCTAAGGCCCCCCCCCCTTGCGGTGAAAATGGACGCTAAGGGCCCCCCTTGCGTTGGAAAAAGCCGACACAGGGGACTTGACATAACGTCAACATAGGCCGACCTGGGAGTGAGGATGTGTTGGCCTGGTAGCATACTGCTCCATCAGTTCATACACTGAAAAAGTGAATGACTAGTATTTAAATAACTCAACCTTGTGATCATTTCCCAGCTTAAGAAAATATTTTGAAACAGTTACATTAAGATGATATAGTGAGAGTAGTTGAGCTAAGCTATTTTGGTCTGCCAAGATTATTTATGCTTTTTTCATGCCACACAGTGTTTCTGCTCAACCTATTTAAATGCCATTTGTGTCACTCCCAAGAGCTGTAGTTGAAAATGAGGCAGCATTAACACAGTGTAAGACGTGAATAAGATCTTTTCCACAATGAACTCTGACTTTATAGAGCTAGCTTTGCTTAAAATATTTTGTCTGTGAAAGAGAGTGGTGGCAGAATCCAAGCTTCAAGTTTAGCTATTATTCTCCTCCATTTCCTAATAAGCGAAACTGCTTAGCTATTATTTTCAAGTGCTGTATTTACAGCTGCAGGTACAAACAAGCTCCCCATCAGAGCTGATTAGCACTGAATATGTACCCACTGAGCCATGCAATGCTACACAGTACTCACATGCAGGTAGTGAGGGAGAAATCATGATGTGGTCTTCATTGGGGTGAATCAAATGAGTTGGTTACATAAGCGGTTTGCAGGCAGAGATCAAGAGATAGAGAGAGAGAATTAAAAACTCTGATAAATCAACAGAATCTGTGAGAAGCAATGGCCGTCGGCAAAGAAAAGCCTAAAAACAAGACTTTGCTGAACAAAACAAATACAAGGGGAAAATAATCACTGAGAAGGAATAATAATAAGTAGGAAAAATAAGCCTTAAAAACAGCAACTAAATGAGAGACAAAGAGTGTGAAATACAATCACGATCAAAAACAACTGAGGAGTGAGGTGGAGAACATACACAAACAAGAGAGGCAATCGACTGAAGAGAAGAAAACGAGTTAACAAGAGGCAATGAAAGAAAAAAAGAGAAACGAGAGGGTGAAGTGTTCTAGCAGCAGCTGTTGAATTTAAATGGAGGTCTTCTGGTACACAGGGTTTAATACCTCTGGGACCAAAGATGCTCCTCTCTTACCAGAGGGCTTGGAACCCCCTGTGAGGGTCCACTAGATGTCTGGGTTCCATGCATGGGTCTTTTAACAGACACATGCTGTACAGACACATTGAAATAATGCACATGTCTGTATACAAACAATGCCTTGCGATGAAGCTAAACGACAAAGCAAGGCGTCTCAGTGCAGTAAGAAACATTAATGATATTATAGCAGCATGTGTCTAATGTTAGCAGCTATTAGGCTGGACATTATGGATTAAGATTTAGGTTATGTTATGTCCTTTTAACTGTTATTTTGATTGCATATTATTTAACTATTAAAAGAAAAGGCAATAAAGACTGTTTGGTACTTAGATGGATGTAAACAGGATATAGAATGAATACATAAATAAAGGTTGATTTTTTGTAAGGCATCAAGATTACACAAAACTGCACAGGGCAATTTCTGGCCAAAGAGAGACGATTGAGATGGTTTAAACTACACAGTCGTTTTCATGGGATCGATAGACATTTGGCATGGATGGCGACAAGCACTCTCTGATGTCAAGTCACACACTGGGTTAATCTCACCATGTTCCACCACATTCTCCCTGAGAGGTCTGGCTGCACTAGAGGCTCAATTACCGCATGCTACATCCACCTTGGCTTCTGACAGACAACAGGTATAACACACACACCACAACAAAAAGGTCACTTGTCAGGATAATGTTGCTCATTTTAAGTGTTTGCCAAATGGACCTATGCCTCCATTACTGTGGTGTGGACAGACTTGAAGGTGAACTAAAAATATTCACAAGAAAAGGCCAACACACAAAACTGCACCTGCATATGATACATTTTTGGTAACTGCCAATACTGGCTCCAAAGTAACAATACACACACATTTTGAACCCTTTCAGAGAGGTTTAATTTATGTCACATTCTTCTCCTGCATCTAGTTTAAATCCAAAGTCTCCCTCCCACTAACCAGGAGACATATAGCTCAATATTTAAATGCAGAGCTGGATGAGATGATAAGAGGATTAGACATGTGTTCCTCCTCCTACACATTGGCGGGCTGTCAGTCAGGCAAGCAGGCGACTGCTCACTTTTTGCTCCATGGCTCCTTTTGCAGGGGTTTAGTATTGGCGTGTGAGCATGACTGAGGGCAGATGAGGAAAAGGAGGGGGACCCATTTCCCTTATCAGACTGTGTGTGTGTGTGTGTGTGTGTGTGTGTCTCTATCACTCTCCCCTTGCCCCACAAACTCATCCACTGCCCGTCTTTCTCCTCACAGACATACATGCACATACAAGCACAGTGAGACTGACAGCAAAGAAGAATTCATGCTGCCAATGTCTGCTCAATACGCCAAGCTAATCAGGCTTTGAGCCTCAGATAACAGCATCATTAGCGATTCTCTCGACAAGAGAAAAATCCCTTACAACTGCAAAAGCTCCATTCACACAATATTACTAAACATGACTGTATTTTCTAATTCACTGTGCTGACAAGTCTAATCAGACTCGACTGGCACACTGCCTCGTGCACAAAGCGGCTTGTTAGGGATTAATTTTGTCTTTACTCCTTAGACATTTAACTTTATTTTGTGTGTTGACATCCCCGCTTCTAATCTCCCGTAAGGAATGTGATAATGCAGTCGTATGTTGATACTAGGTTTTACAGCTTGACCTACAGGGCATATGGAGGGTTTTGCGAGTGTGAGAACGCTAGTTTCTAAGCTCCAAAGATGGGAGAGACATCTCCTGTGTCTGCAGATGTGTTTACGCCATGGTTTACGCCCATCCCCAATATGTGGATTTGACTCTCTGTAAACTAGTTAAAAGGTCTACCAAGATGTGAGGCTGATCAGATTTGACATGGCAAACCACCCGTGCAGTCAGAACCTTTGACTGTGTGACTTGTGATGTGAATTTCTCCGGCCGATGCTTGTATTAAATCTCAGTGTTTGACATCAGAACTCCTGCTCATCCCGTGTCTCCTTCATGAGTCGGTGACTCCCACTGCATTGCTACACAGAAGTTTCCTCCACACGGCTCTCAGTGTTGACTAAATGCAGGGACACATTGTGGTAGTATTTTTAAAGGTTTTTGCAGATATCCTATAGTTAGCTATTTTGGTAAGTGTTTCACTTAATTAATAGCAAAGGGAACCAAAGTACACCACCCAACATTACGTTGTTAAAACTCTTTTATAATTTCATTTAGTTCCCTTCGTCAAGTTGTTTATTGAAAATCCACACATTGAAGTGGAGCAATTAGTCCCCCATCAAAGTGAAATAGTGCATACTGCACAATTGATCAGGAGTGAGAGAAGCAGGAGTCAGAGGAGTGGAGAACAGAGGGAAGGGATGAGTGGGTTTGTTCACCAAGTTCCAGAAAACAGGAGCAACATGGACCTCCCTGTGGACACTGGTGGAGTGAGAAAAAAGAGAGCAGCATCCAGTTGAGGAGAGTGTAACACAGAAATAATTCAAACCACGACAGGTGAGCAGCAATGACTGACAGAGAATAACAGAAATTACAGCAATAAACTGATGAATGTAATTGAATAAACACATAACTAGGGCCAAGAAAGGGTGGGTGGAGGACGGGTCTCGGGCGGACGGCCCGGGGGCAAGGCAGAGACCAAGGAGGGGGTCTCGGGCGGAAGGCCCGGGGGCAAGGCAGAGTCCAAGGTGGGGAACTCGGGCGAACGGCCCGGGAGCAAGGCTGAGTCCAAGGTGGGGAACTCGGGCGAACGACCCGGGGACAAGGCAGAGACCATGGAGGGGCGAAGGCCACAGCGGGCGAACTCAGGGGGCGAGCATGAGGGCGAAGGCAGCGGCAGGAAGAGTCAGGGGGCCGGGCCCGAGGGCGAAGACCACGGCACTCAGGGGGCCGGGCTCGAGGGCGAAGACCGCGGCTCTCAGGGGGCCGGGCTCGAGGGCGAAGACCAGACAGCTCCGGAGGCCGGGCAGAACCTGGTGTCGGCCGAACAGGAACCGGAGCCAGTGGGACAGGCTTCGGCAGGATCCCCCACGGAAGAGGACCAGGAGTTGGCAGGACCCCCGGCGAGACAGGTGATTTAGAGGAGACTCGAGAGGAGACTTGAGAGGGGACTCGAGAGGGGATCTGAGAGGTGACTGGAGAGAGGGCTTGAGAGGTGACTCGAGAGGGGACTTGAGAAAGAACTTGAGAGGAGACTTGAGAAGGAACTCGAGAGGGGACTTGAGAGGGGACCTGAGAGGGGACCTGAGAGCGGACCTGAGAGGGGACCTGAGAGGGGACCTGTGTCGATCGGTACGCTGACGGGACACGGGGAGCTGGTGTCGGCTGGAGAGCCAACAGGAGACGAGGTGCTGGAGTCGGCCGGTACGCCGACAGGCCTCGGGGAGCTGGCGTTGGCCGGTACGCCGACAGGACTCGGGGAGCTGGCGTCGGCCGGTAAGCCAGTACTGGAGCCGAAACTGGAGTAGGGACCATGGCTACTAGGGCCGGCACCGAAGCCGGAACCATGGCTGCTGGGGCCGGGACTGGGGCTGGAACCATGGCTGCTGGGGCCGGGACTGGGGCCGGAACCATGGCTCTTGGGGCTCTGGCTGCTAGCCTGGCCTTGCGACTCCTTCTTTTAAGAGCCGTTTGGAGGCTTCGTGGACCTCTAAAAGCCAGACGAGTTCCAGAGAACGGCTCCTGGACAGGAGCAGGACATGGGGAAGAAGCAGGGGTTGACTCCGGACGGAACGCACCGAGACGTTTGTAGTCAGCAGGCTGGAAATCACACACCCAGAGGAAGTTCAAAATCCAGCCAGGTAAAAATTTCACCAAGCCTGGTTTCTTCATAGCCAACCGGTGCGCCTCTACCAGAGCGGCCCCCTTCTGCAGAACACTGGACGCTCCCTTCCACCAATCAAAGCAGCAAGCCAGATAAAAGGTAAAATGCTGTAATTCTACCTCAAATGGATCATCTGCTGGGTCCATTTGTGGTCGGTCCATTCTGTCAGGGTGCGTGGAAAAGGTAGGACCCAAATGCAGAATTTTAACAAAAAGCGAGCTATATTAAATAATAAAAGCTGTGTCAAAAGGCAGTATCCAAAATATCCCAAAACAAATGAGCAGCACAAGGAACATGGACCATGGAATAACATGGAGGGAAAACAATGGACCGACATGGAACTAGACTAAATACACAGAAGGGTAATCACACGACAAGACACAGCTGGGCAGGGGAGGGAGAAACACAAGGGCAACAGGTGAACACAATGAGACAATCAGACACACCAGGGAAACTAACGACAGGGAGGAGGACCAGACAAAACACAAGGAGGAAGACAAAACAGACTTACAAAACCGTGACATAAACATTACATTACATTACATTGCATTTAGCTGACGCTTTTATCCAAAGCGACTTACAATAAGTGCGTTCGACCAACAAAATACAAACTTGAAGAAAACAGAATCATATAAGTACATCAGGCTTCATAGAGCATTACATTACATTACATTGCATTTAGCTGACGCTTTTATCCAAAGCGACTTACAATAAGTACATTCGACCAGGAAGACACAACCTTGAAGAAAACAGAATCATATAAGTACATCAGGTTTCATAGAGCCAAACATTTCAAGTGCTACTCAACTGGCTTTAGATAAGCCAGCCCTTTATTTATATAAGTGCTTTGTTAATAGTTCTATCGCTCAAAGTGGAGTCGAAAGAGATGAGTTTTCAGTCTGCGCTGGAAGGTGTGCAAGCTTTCTGCTGTCCTGATGTCAATGGGGAGCTCATTCCACCATTTTGGAGCCAGGATAGCAAACCCACGTGTTTTTGCTGATGGGAACTTGGGTCCCCCTCGCAGCGAGGGTGCAGCGAGCCGTTTGGTTGATGCAGAGCGGAGTGCACGTGCTGGGGTGTACGGTTTAACCATGTCCTGGATGTAGGAAGGGCCAGATCCATTCGCAGCATGGTACGCAAGTACATAAACCTAGGAGTGTGACAGTTAAATCCTGAAATCTGGCATGATCATTATCTTGTTTAGTTATTATGGATTACAATTCTGACAGAGATGAATTTCAAAGTGTATTCTTGACCTTTGAGACAGCAGTTGACATTACAATCTCACCTCAGGGTCAATTCTGGCAATAAAAGCTCCAGTAGGATTTAGTGTCATCTAGCAATGAGGCTGTAGATTGTGAAATAGCTAAATACCTAAAATTGAAAAGCCCTCTCTATAGCTAGGGTTTGGTTTGTATTTTTCTTGTCTGTAAAATGGTAGAGCAACACAGTGGACTTTGGTATACATGGATCCACTCACTATGTAAAGAACAACCATTTGCAGATTAAAGTACACTAAAGAAAACTATTTTTGTATTACTATTACATTTAATTTCTTCAAAAACATTCTAAAAACGGAACCTTTAGGTCCTAAAAACGGCAATAAGTTATTTATTTTGACTGACATATGAAGCATGGTATATAGAAGCTAGAGCGTTTAGCTGAAAGCAAAGGCCTGCTGCTGCATCTGTAACAACACTATGACATCTTTGAGGGAACTAAAATAGTAAAGTTGCAGTGAAACCAAGGTGGAAATCATGCAGATGTAGGCGATAATGTACAGGTTCATCACTATTAGCAACCACATATTTTCACACTGTTTTTATGTTGTCATTTGATACCTTATCATACAAAATATAGCAGGTTACAAGCTGTGACTTCCTTGAGTCTTTTTGTCATCACTGTAAGGTTGCCAGGCAAGATATAATGTGTTAATTAGAGCTAAAGTGGGGCTGATAAAGAGATGTTGTTACCTCTAAATATGAGCTGCATATTTATCATACAGACATATATACATAAGTGCTATCAATCTTCACATTCATTTAACTCTTTGTAAGGACGTTTTTCCCTAAATATCTGCCGGGCTGAGGAAGAAAGTGGGCACAGGTGAGCGGGGAAGGTCAGGTGACTGGGACCTTAGGGAGAGGGGTTACTGCAGGGCAAGAGGGAGTGGCTGAATGTGGGGTGAGGTGACAGGACAGGAGAACTACAGGGGGACCGATAGAGAAAGGCAAGGATTATGATTGAGGAAGTGGGAATGTGATGTGAGGGAATGGCAGAAAGGCAGAAAGTGATACAACGTATTCCTTTAAAGTGCAAAGAGAAAAAGGGAATTTTAACATTTACAATTCCATAATAACTGAGCAAATTCCTTCTACTGATGAAGATTGTGTGATTAAATGATTAAGTGGACTATGACGTTATTTTGACAAATCTCAATAGTTTAACTTCGAATAAGTTATTGTTCAAAAACTTATGTAAAAAATACAGGAATAGTTTAAGAACTCTGGCTAATATTCTTGAATAAGTAAGGAAGATTCTAAAGAAACAAGTGCTTGTACCTTTCCTCATGAGGTAACAAGTGAAATGTCATTTTGGTATAAACTTTAGCAATGGTGCATTATAATGGTGTCTTGTTCCATTATAATCCCAATATTTAAAATAATACAGCACTGCTGTCTTTATTTCTGGAAAAAAAAAGCTAAAGCACAAATTGGAGAGCCAAAGACAACCAGTACCAGAAAGGCAGACTGAAAGTCCACCCAAATAGGCTTGCACTGCAGATACTACCGAGACTGAGAGTACAACATAGAGTGAAAAAGAGCGAAAGAGTGAAGGAAAGAGCAAAGAGAAGGAAAACACATGTCAGAGATGACGAAGACGCCTCATTATTTAACTGACACTTTCACTGTCCTGTCCTCGTCTAGCATCACGATTGATTGGGCCTCCACCCTTCACATCCTTCCAGTTATTTACGTCATGGATTTATAGAAATGTTACAGAAAACAGAAATGGTCCTTGACAAAGAAACAAGTTGTTTAAGATGAAAAGGGACCAACGACCTCAGCTTGGAGCACAGAGCTTTAATCACAACCTGAGATGGTATTAGCTGCTCTCAAAGGGCATATGTGATATCAAAGGAAATATCTGAGGTCTTGTAAGTCATTACCGCTGTATTTCAGCCAACAGCCATTTGCTTTCAGCTAAAACTGCATATAAACTAATCTAGTCAGAATTAATTCACACAAGGTACAGGATTACTCCTGCCAGCAGCTTTGTCTCTGTCTGCTCTGCTCTGCTTCGGAAAAACAAGGACAAAAACATTTAGCATTTAATACAGAGTAAAATCGTGTTTTCAGCCGGCAAGCTAACCTTATAATAGCATCGTGTCTATGTGCTAAGATAATCAAATCAAAACATACAAACCCTGTAAGAAGAGTGCATCAATTCATCACAAGTACCATTTAAAAAAACAGCTATTGTGCCCAATGTACGGTGGCCCTGAAGTGCAAGTAAAAAAACAACATTTCACAAAACACTTCAACATTTCATAAAACACAACAACATTTCCTAAAACACAACAATATTTAAAAAACACTACAGCATTTCAGAAAACGCCACAGCATTTCAGAAAACGCTACAGCATTTCAGAAAACGCTACAGCATTTCAGAAAACGCTACAGCATTTCACATTTTACGGAAAAAAGGGTATTCCTTTAGGGAGAACACTTCTTGTTTGTGATTGGACAGAGACAGCCAGAGAAGCACTGCTGTGATTGGTTGTTTTTGCTGCCAGTCAATAAATGACGCTGCGTGATTGGTCAGCACCCGGTCGACAGCACCACGTATTTCCTGTTTGGTACTGTTCCATACCTGCCAATCCAACCAATTTGGGCAGTAGTCTACCGCTTTTGACATGTTTCTACCACCTACCGATTTAGCAGGCTTTCCCAGAATGTCATTCTTCCCAAATTATAAAAAATAAAAATGACACTCCACGGACTCGACTTTTAGCGGAAACCGATTGCATCATACAAACAGTCCTCTGTGTTTCTGAAAGAGAAACAACGTGCAGAGGAAGGGCAGCGTTACCCCCGGGACTGCGGTCAAGCCAGCCTCCACTTCGGAAAACACAGTCAAGCCAGCCTGCCGCAGTCCCCCGGGACTGATAATAATCAGTCATCACTCCCAAATGAGTTTAGGGGAACAGAGATGAGTCATTTGAGTCCTGCAGGGTTTCCCCGTTAATATCAGTGTCTCGAAAACACATGTTGGCGACTGAAAGACATCCAGTGTTTGGTCTTTTCCGGAAGCATCCTACAGTGTCTCAACTGAAAGAGGACCACAAACACACAACATATATAATACCATTTTGAGATTTGGGGATATTTATCTCCCATTCTTTCACTTTTTCTGACATTTTCAACACCAAACATGTCGTTGATGTCTCTGTTTAGTGAACTACAGCAATCTGAAAGCTTGTGCATTATTTATATCACACTGCAAAAACATGCAGGAAATGACTTTTTTAATGCAGTATTTTCTCATTTATGGCGCATCACAAAGATATATCGCTCTGTGCAAACCTTTGACTAATATTGTCAACAACATGAAACAAGAATATGAACCTGGCTTTATCCAATGTTCACACAAGAGTTCTGGCTTTCCTACATCCTTACACATCCTTCATACACTGTCTCAACTGAAAGAGGACCAGAAACATACAGAAAATATATAAAATGTGGAGACTTTGGGATATTTATCTCCCATTCTTTTACTTTTGGACATTTTATGACCAAACATGTCGTTGATGTCACTGTTTACCAAACTACCACTTTTTCTGAAAAATGCATACAATTATGCAATATTTACATGGTTTATACATGCAATTACTGGGGTTCCATTTCTTCTGATTATATAGTTTGGGCGTGCACATTTGCCACGCGCAAACCTACCTCTTTTGGATTTGGAAAGGTTGGCATGTATGCCGTTCAGATGTTTCTTCACACATTTTAAACTGATTTGGAAAGAATGGAAGAAGAGATGGAAATCTTAAGGGAATATTTTAACGAAGGATATACATACGATGTTATGATAACATCGTATGTATATCCTTCGTTAAAATGTCATAACAGTTATCCTCGACATGCTGTCAACCCATCACAACATCAACATGTCCCTTAGAACCAGGGGTGTAGTGCTGCCAGAGCGCCGCTCCGGTTGTTAGCATCTGGTTATATGTACATCAGGAGTTGTTTCTACAACAAGGTGGAGGAGAGTCCTCTCCTGTCAGACTGAGAGGATCTTATAACTACAGCTCAGTGAGGTCTCCTCAGTCCTAACTCTTTAAACCACGCTTTCAGGTCTCTAAGCAGGGGTGTCGTTCTTTTTAAATGTTGAAGTTAAATGCATCAATCTGGTGCACTTTGAGAGCAAAGTTAGGGACTATGGATACATCTCTCAGCATGTGAAACTGTAAACAGAAGTACTTTTTCTTTATGCATAGCATATCTTACTAATCACTCCCCTTCTAAACTGTATTTTAGTTTTACTGTCCTATAGTATGAGTTGGAATTCTTTCATACCTGTTTTTCATTTATTCTCTTACTTTGTATAACTATCATGATCATAAAAAAAGGTGTGCCTTGGAAATACTTGTTTACATAAATGGTGACCAAACCGTTTGAGACCCACCGAGATAACTTAAGACTAAAGTTAACTATCTAAACACTCAGATAGTCCTTTAGCTCACTGAGCTCTAGTTATAAGATCCTCTCAGTCTGACAGGAGAGGACTCTCCTCCACCTTGTTGTAGAAACAACTCCTTATGTACATTAGCATAGCTAGCTAACCAGATGCTAACAACCGGAGCGGTGCTCTGGCAGCACTACTACACCCCTGGTTCTAAGGGACATGTTGATGTCGTGATGGGTTGACAGCATGTCGAGGATAACATCGTATGTAGCCTATATCCTTCGTTAAAATATTCCCTTAAGATTTCCATCTCTTCTTCCATTCTTTCATACTCAGTTTAAAATGCGTGAAGAAACAGCTGAACAGTACCAAACAGAAAATACGTGGTGCCGTTGGCCGGGTGCTGACCAATCACGAACCGTAATTTCTTGACTGGCAGCAAAAACAACCAATCATAGCAGTGCTTCTCTGGCTGTCTCTGTCCAATCACAAACAAGAAGTGTTCTCCCTAAACTAAAGAATACCCTTTCCGTAAAATGTGAACTGCTGTGATTGATTGATTGATTGATTGAAAAGTTTATTAACAGCTTGCATATTGGGTACAGTACAGTACAGCTCAAAACATACAATTGTTAAGGGGATGCAGACCAGAGAAAGACTTTCGTCTTGTTTACATCAGAGTCCCCCATTTCCTGTAACGTTTTCTGAAATGCTGTGGTGTTTTCTGAAATGTTGTAGGGTTTTGCTGTAGCGTTTTCTGAAATGCTGTAAGGCAAGGCAAGGCAAGTTTATTTATATAGCACTTTTCAACACAAGGCAATTCAAAGTGCCTTACAAAAAATGAAAGAGATTAAGAAAATGGCATTTAAAATCAGTCATTAAAAAGAAAAGCTAATAAAAGAAACATTAAAAGAAAAAATACATGGCAGTCAATTAAACATTAAAAGAAAAAAGTACATGGATAAAAGTTACAGTGCAGTCTAAGATATGAATAGTTCAATTAAAAGCAGCGACAAAAAGAAAAGTCTTCAGCCTGGATTTAAAAGTAGTCAGAGTTGCAGCGGACCTGCAGGTTTCTGGGAGTTTGTTCCAGATATTTGGAGCATAATAACTGAACGCTGCTTTACCATGTTTAGTTCTGACTCTGGGGACAGAAAGCTGACCAGTCCCTGAAGACCTGAGAGATCTGGATGGTTCATAATTTAGCAGGAGGTCAGAAATGTATTTTGGGCCTAAACCATTCAGTGCTTTATAAACCAGCAGCAGTATTTTTTAAATCTATTCTTTGACACACAGGAAGCCAGTGTAAAGACTTCAGAACAGGAGTGATGTGATCCACTTTCTTAGTGTTAGTGAGGACTCGAGCAGCGGCGTTCTGAATCAGCTGCAGCTTCCTAATAGATTTTTTAGTGAGACCTGTGAAGACACCATTGCAGTAGTCGAGTCTACTGAAGATAAAAGCATGGACAAGTTTTTCCAAATCCTGCTGTGACATTAGTCTTTTAATCCTAGATATATTCTTTAGGTGATAGTAGGCTGATTTAGTAACTGTTTTAATGTGACTGTTGAAACTCAGGTCAGAGTCCATGACTACACCTAGATTTCTGGCTGTATCTGTTGTTTTGAACATTGCACACTGAAGCTCAGCGCTAACTTTGATACGTTCTGCCTTGGCTCCAAAAACCATTACCTCAGTTTTATCTTTGTTTAATTGGAGAAAGTTCTGACACATCCAGTCATTGATTTGTTCAATGCACTTACTCAGTGTTTGAATTTGAGCATAGTCTCCTGGTAAAATTGTTACGTAAATTTGTGTGTCATCTGCATAGCTATGGTAACTTATTTTGTTGTTCTTCATTATCTGAGCCAGTGGTAGCATGTAGATGTTAAAGAGAAGAGGCCCCAAGATGGAGCCTTGAGGAACCCCACATGTCATATTTGTCAACTCAGATGTGTATTTACCTATAGAAACAAAGTTATTTCTGTCCTTTAAGTAGGATTCAAACCAATTCAGAACTGTTTCCGAAAGTCCCACCCAGTTTTCCAGTCGGTCTAGTAATATGCTGTGGTCAACAGTGTCAAACGCAGCACTGAGATCTAATAATACTAACACTGAAGTTCTGCCACTGTCTGTGTTTAAGTGGATGTCATTAAAGACCTTTACAAGAGCAGTCTCAGTGCTGTGGTTTGGACGAAAGCCTGACTGGAACACCTCAAAACAGTTATTTAAATGCAAGAAATTACTCAACTGTTGAAAAACAACTTTTTCAATGATTTTACCTAGAAATGGGAGGTTTGATATGGGCCTGTAATTGTTCATTACTGAAGCATCTAGATTATTCTTTTTTAAGAGCGGTTTAATGACTGCAGTTTTCAGGGCCTGTGGAAAAATACCTGAGTGAAGAGATTTGTTTACTATATGAAGTAGATCTGAGGCCATGCAAGGCAAAACATCTTTGAAAAATCCTGTTGGAATAATATCAAGGCAGCAGGAGGAGGATTTCAGAAGTTGTATAATGTCCTCTAGGTTTTTATCATTAATCTGATGGAATTGTGTCATGATGTCTGAATTGATGTTAAGTGGAGATAGGGACAACACATTTGCTGTTCCTGATGCAGAGGCACTGACTGCTTGTCTGATTTTCTGAATTTTGTCAGTGAAGAAGGAGGCAAAATCATTGCACGCCCTGGTGGATAGAAATTCAGAGGCTACTGACACTGGGGGGTTAGTTAGTCTGTCGACGGTAGCAAACAAGGCACGTGTGTTGTTTTTGTTTTTGGTAATGATGTCAGAGAAGAACGATTGTCATGCGTTTTTTCAATTCCAAATTATAAAGGCCAAGTCTCTCTTTATAGATTTCAAAGTGAACCTGGAGTTTTGTTTTTCGCCACCTGCGTTCAGCTTTTCGACATTCTCTTTTTTCTGTTTTCACGCTCATGGCCTTTCTCCATGGAGATATTTTCTTGCCAGTCACTTCCTTTACCATAGTTGGAGCAATGGCATCTATAACATTTTTAATTTTTGAATTAAAATGATCTACTAGCTAATTTACTGAGATGTTGGCAGGGGCAAGTGTGGAAGAGAAATTCTGAGTAAACATTTCCCTAGTATTTTCAGTTAAATATCGCTTTGTGGTTACCTCTTTTTGAACATTTTTGTGAACAGAAATAGAGCTCTCAAAGAAAACACAGGAATGGTCAGAGAGTGCAACATCAGTCACCACAACCTTAGAGATATTCAGACCCTTTGAGATAATTAAGTCCAGAGTGTGCCCCTTATTGTGCGTGGGCTCCGTCACATGCTGAGTCAGTCCATAGCTATCAAGAACACAAAACAGTTCTTTAGCCCCTCTGTCCTGGGGGTTGTCAACATGGATGTTAAAATCACCAACAATGACTAGACGGTCAAAGTCAATACACACTATAGACAGCAGTTCAGTAAAGTCATCAAAAAAGCTTGCACAGTATTTGGGTGGTCTATAGATATTTAGGAACAGAGCTCGAGAGGAGCATTTCAGCTGAAGGGCCACATATTCAAAAGAATCAAAGTTTCCATACGATGTCTTCCTGCATTGAAGGGAATCATTGAACAGAATAGCAACTCCACCCCCTTTCTTATGCATTATTTCCTGACTCATAAAACTAAAGTTGGGAGGGGTTGATTCGATAAGAACAGCTGCACTGTTATTTTGTTCAATCCAAGTTTCTGTTAAAAACATAAAATCGAGATTGTGCTCAGTGATAAAATCATTGATTAAAAATGTTTTTCCTGCCAAAGACCTGACATTTAATAAAGCTAGTTTAAGTTTGTTAAACACACTATCAGTCATGTTTTTTGTAACAAGCTGTGGCTGACATGGAATCACTGCTAAATTAGATACACTCACACAAACGTTTGAGCGCTTCCTGTTTCTATGATTCACCGCTCTTAATCTATTACCTATCAACACAGATATTGGCAAAGCTACTGGCAGGCAGGGCCCCGACATGTCCTGGAAAGAGTTGAGAGTGCCATACGCCCTTGAGCCTGGACCCATCACATATCAGTAAGAGTTTGTTGTGTTTTGTACACACACATCCTTATCAGGCGGAGACTGCAGATGCCCCCTCGAAGGGAGGGGAGGTGGTCGACGTAGGCACGGTGATGGAGACGGGCGAGATGGTGCGGGGGTAGAGGACATGCTGCCAGGGGGGGGAGGTGGTTGACGTAGGCGCGGTGATGGTGCGCGTCTCCGCGGTGATTTTGGTGGGCTTCGTTGAGGAGCGGGGGTAAAGGACATGGTGCCAGCCCTGCGTATCGCCTTCGTTTGGTCTTTGAACTCCAGGAAGGAATCGGTGCCAACCCTCTGTATCTCCTTTGTGTGTTCATCGATCTCCAGGAGGGTGGGCGAGGGTGAAAGGGTGAACGGAGTATCCTCAAAGGCGTTGACAGGGGGGGGGGGGGGGGGGTGACGGGCAGTGGAGACTCCTCCATTTGTCTCATAGGTCTCCCATAATCAGAACATTCCTCAGGCGGGTGCAGTGATAATTCTTCAGGGTTTTCTGCGTGATGTGTTGTGTCTTTCTCCTGTTTTGATTCCTCTTGCTGCTTGTCCTTGGCAGAAGGAACAGATTGATGACGCAGGCAGTTGAATATGTTAGAGATAAACAATTTCACTCCTGACTTGTTCAGGCAAACTCCATTTGCCTTGAAAATATGTCTGCGATCCCAGAAAAAGTTAAAATGGTCAATAAAATGAACAGAATGGTCAGTACAGGCCGTTGAAAGCCAGGTGTTCAGTGCAAACAATCTGCTGAATCTCTCCACTCCTCTTCTGACTGGCGGTAGAGGGCCACTGATGAACACCTCTGCATTTAGAGAGCTGGCAGTTTCCAACAAACATTTAAAGTCTTCTTTCAGCACTTCTGACTGTTGTTTCACAACATAATTTGTTCCAATGTGCAGTACCACATTCTTCACAGTCGGATGTTCAGCCCCAATATGCAGGATCTTCTCAGCCGAGTCAGAGACCACATCCTTGGGAAAACAGAGTACTTTGGTGTTGTTCTTATTACACAGACCTTTTACATCTCTTACAGCAGAGTCACCCACAATCAGAGTTTCAGGCCCAGTCGTTAGCTTTCCCTCTAGCCTTTTACTTTTAGAGTAGCTATTGGTCCTTACCCTGCTGCGTGAAGAGGACAGGTTATCCAGGTCATCAGATCTCCGGTTCTCGGTCAGCGGAGCGTATCTGTTCTGGATTGGCACACTTGGTGGTTTAGGAGGATTGTTTGTAATTCTCCCTTTAGCAGCTGTCCACTGCTGTTTCCTAGTATGAATAGGGGTTGAAGAGGCGCTCTTCCTGGGTGATAACAATGCAGGCCAGCCGGCGCATCACAGATTTCGGAGCTCTGGGCTCTGCCTGTTATCCGTCCTCCCAAATCCCATGGAAATGATTTACTCTTAGGCTTTGCACCCAGAGAGTTCCAGGGAGGACTACCACTTGTAGATTTATTACCCGGTACACAGCCCTCCTGTTCCTTGGAATCCTTGTAGCTGCTAACTAGCTGTGAGTTAGCATACCCTTCTCCATTATTTTGCAACACTGGTAAAGTCGTGTCATTCCCACGACATAGTCCATTCACTTCCACGTTAACTTCCAACCGTTGCATTTTCATTTCCAACACAGCCATCTTCTGTATAAGTTTCTGGAAGTCATCTGTAGAGAACGGAGGCATTTTGCTACCAACTAGCTTAAGCTAAATAGCATGCAGTAGCCTACCAGGCTTTAGCTGTTGCTAGGCCACGCTATTGTAAGACTGACGTCGTCGTAAAAATGTTGAAATATGGCTGAGACCCTCCGTCTATTTACGAAGATGAACTGTCCCAGTGATAAGTTAATGTCCAGGAGCCGCTGCTCGAAGTTTTCAGAGAATAAGAATAGGAAAATCAGCATAAAAAGTAAGCAGAGGCAGGAGCAAGCAGAAAAGCATCTGCACTGTAAGAAAGATAAGCACCGAGTTCCGAGCGTATTCTGAAAGGCTGTGGCGTTTTCTGAAATGTTGTGGCGTTTTCTGAAATGTTGTAGCGTATTCTGAAAGGCTGTGGCGTTTTCTGAAATGTTGTGGCGTTTTCTGAAATGCTGTAGCGTTTTCTGAAATGTTGTGGTGTTTTCTGAAATGCTGTAGCGTTTTAAGCTAAAATAAGATAAGATGAACCTTTATTAATCCCCGAGGGGAAATTCAGTTGTACAAAGCAGCAACAGGATAAGCGTGAAAAAACAGGACAGCAAAGATTCACACAGATTAATAAAATCAAAAATCAAGAAAATCAAGAAAAAAATCAAAAATGATAATAATAATAAAAGACTATAAAATAGGAGATGAGTAAAAATAAGAGTAAGCAACTGTAAAATAACTGTCGGCATATGTACATATTTGGTCATCTAAGTTATAAAGTACGGAATAAGTTAAAGTGACAAGTGAAAAGGGAAAATGGACATCTGTACACATAGTGACATATCTGTACGCTCTGCATCAGCCAAACGACTCGCTGCGCCCTCGCTGCGAGGGGGACCCAAGTTCCCATCAGCAAAAACATGTGGGTTTGCTATCCTGGCACCAAGATGGTGGAATGAGCTCCCCATTGACATCAGGACAGCAGATAGCTTGCACATCTTCCGGCGCAGACTGAAAACTCATCTCTTTCGACTCCACTTCGAGCGATAGAATTATTAACAAAGCACTTATACTAATAAAGGACTGGCTTATCTAAAGCCAGTTGAGTAGCACTTGAAATGTTTTGGCTCTATGAAACCTGATGTACTTATATGATTCTGTTTTCTTCAAGGTTGTGTCTTCCTGGTCGAATGTACTTATTGTAAGTCGCTTTGGATAAAAGCGTCAGCTAAATGCAATGTAATGTAATGTAATAATATCTATCTACCTTTTTGGTCTACTACTAATAATATGCTAGCATGGGTTGTGGAAACAGTGTATATTTATGTCCAGTGATTTAATTTTATTTATTTTTCATCATTAACCCCTTATTGTGTAGCCTGATGGCAAAGGACTGTCCGAGGCGCTTGGTGCGTTGTCGTGGAGGGATGAGTCTGTGGCTGAACGTACTCTTCATCTTCACTAGCTCTGCGTGGAGTGGGTGGGAGGGGTTCTCTAGGATGCTGTCAAGCTTCCTCCTCATCCTTCCCTCTGCCACCTCCTCCAGATTGTCCTGTTGTACTCCAACTACAGAGCTAGCCTTCCTCACGAGCTTGTTCAGCCTGCCAGTGTCCCTAGTGTTTGTGTTTTCACCCCAGCACACCACGGCAAAGAAGAGCACACTGGCCACCACAGACTGGTAGAACATCTGCAGCAGCCTCGTGCACACGTTGAATGACCTGAGCCTCCTCAGGAAGAACAGCTTACTCTGTCCCTTCCTGAAGAGAGCATCAGTGTTATCTGTCCAGTCCAGTGTATTGTTTAAGTACACTCCCAGGAACTTGTAGCTGTTCACCACCTCCACATCCTTCCCCCTGATGGTGATGGGGGTCAGAGGCCTCTTCCTGCTCCGCCTGAAGTCCACCACCAGCTCCTTAGTCTTGCTGATGTTGAGCTGGAGGTGATTGTTGTCACACCAGCCTACGAAGTTCTCAACCAGGGCCCTGTACTCCTCCTCATTGTCATCTGTGATGCAGCTGACAATGGAGGAGTCGTCAGAGAACTTCTGTAGGTGGCATGAGCCGGAGTTGAAGCGGAAGTCGGAGGTGTAGAGGGTGAACAGGAATGGCGACAGCACAGTTCCTTGGGGGGCTCCAGTGTTGCTCAGCAGCACATCAGACACGCTGCCCTGTAGTCTGACATACTGAGGTCTGCTGGTGAGGTAGTCTGTGATCCAGGCCACCATGCTGTGATCCACCTGCATCACTGACAGCTTCTCAGCTAGCAGGTATGGCTGGATCGTGTTGAAGGCGCTGGAGAAGTCGAAGAACAGAATTCTTAGTGAGCTGTGCAGCTCCTCCAGCTGTGTGTAGGCTCTGTGGAGCATGTAGGTGATAGCATCCTCTACGCCAATGTTTTCCTGGTAGGCAAACTGTAGAGGGTCCATGGAGTCACACACGAGGGGTTTGAGGTGCTGCAGAATCAGTCTCTCAAAGATCTTCATGACATGTGAAGTCAGAGCAACAGGCCTGTAGTCTCATGGGGTGCTGGGGCGTGTCTTTTTGGGCACCGGGACAATGCAAGACGTCTTCCAGATGTCCGGCACCTTCATCAGCTTCAAGGAGAGACTGAAGAGGTGCTGAAAAACTCCTGCTAATTGACCGGCACACGCCTTGAGCACTCGGGGGTTGGTGTTGTCTGGACCCCTTGCCTTCCTCACGTTGATCTTCGGGAGCTGATTCTAAACTTGTCCGGTGGTCATTATTAGGGGTGTGAAACTGCTGGGAGTGGCTGATGCCCCCCCTGGAGTGGAGTTGGGTGTGTTTGGAGAAGAAGATTTCATTTTCTGAAATGTTGTGGCGTTTTCTGAAATGTTGTGGCGTTTTCTGAAATGCTGTAGTGTTTTTTGAAATGTTGTTGTGTTTTATGAAATCTTTAAGTGTTTTGTGAAATGCTGTAATGTTTTGTGAAATTTTGTTTTCAGGGCCATCGTACATTTGTGAGAGAGAGTAACATTATTCCACAAACACCTGCCTTGACGCCCATTTCTTCTTAAAAGTAAAGCCATGTAAATAAGGAAGGCTCTTAAAAGGTGCCATTGATTCCTCCAAACCAGTTATTCAATTAGTACACAAACAAGCAACTGTATTGACTGAATGTAGGCATTAAGGGATGCTGAAAGACACGATAATGCAGGCAACATATAATGCTGTCATCTCTAGCTCTGCTCCAAACTGAAATGGAGTTTTTTGTGGTTATGGTCCACAGTTCTAATTAAATCTATAGTGCCTCCACACAGTGACTGATCCTCAAGAGCACCTATAGTTCCAAAGGAAGACACATGCAGTCATCGACCAAATCCAGCCACGTTGCACCATTAGTATGAGAGCTGCTGACCACATGTGGCGGAGAATTAATTATAAATTAGGGTAGGAGGGAAGAAGTCGTGTATGGAAACATTGACATATATTTCTATCAACCTCTGTACGCTGACAACAATTATTAAAGCTAGTGATGGTAGAAGAAAAGCTAAGTAGAAATAAAACAATTCAAGGAGCAGTAGTGAGAAATTAATTGAATTTGCTCTAAAAATCAACAACACGGTACGGGGGATTCTCTTAGTTATTCAGCAGCAACTAATGACCAATCTGTGCAGTGAGGTCATTTGGATAATAAAAGGCCTCCAGAATTATTACTTTTGGAATTTGCATAAAACTGAGTAGATTCGAAACTTTGCAAGATAGAAAAAAGGTGGAGCAAAATAAATCACTGTTTTGATTAAACCTACTGACAAACACTAAGAAACAGCTGGTATTGTAGCCTGAAGAAATGCATAAAAGTCTGGGTTAAGATCAATCCAGGGCAAAGCAAAGACTAAAATGAGCCTTTGTGAGATTATGAAGATTTTCAAGTCTCTGTTATGTAATAGTTTCACTAAAAACCAAAATGTGATTAACCTTGTTAAAAAAAAGTAAAGGAGAATGTGCTTGAATGCTTGGTTCCTCTGAGAAAATAAATAAACAGAGACCCGGGGTAGATGTCACTGTTCTCCAGTGTCAGATCAATAAGCTGAACTGTGATCAATATAAGGAAACAGAAGTCCTGGGTTTGCAGAAGGCAGGGATCCTCTAATCGTATCCCTGGGATTTCCTTCCTGTCTTACGTCCAGGCAAATATAGCACCAACTGCTCGGGGGTCTTGGCATGTGCACACACGTGTGCGAGCATGTGCAGCCGGTTACATTGTGCTGCCAACAGACACCAAGGGCAGACTTGGGGACCAAGCTGCATCCTGGGCAGGGCCATGGCTAATGAGGTGAGGATGCTCCATTAATGTTCCCCGGAGCTAAAGGCCTGGTGGTCACAGCCCACTTCTGTCATTAAGGGACAGAAAAGGGCTGGCACAAGCTTATCTAACCCTAGCATGTGTGCAGGCTAAATAACAATAAAGATGAGCTGTAGAAACTGGCAGCTATAAAATGCTGTTGCTGAGTGTGGCTGTGCGGACTAAATTGATGTTGTTAATATGAAAAAGATGAGAGGGAGAGCTTTTAGCCCTTGTCGGTATGGGCTATGGGTAGATAGAGTAGGTACTCTAAAGTTTAAAAGTAAAAGCTAGCCATAAACTTGTAGAGATTAGAATATTGATTTTACTCTTGAAATACAGCAAAATTACTTTCAGTGAGTCAGTTTTCACATCTCTCGGCTGACTGCCGAAATAAACTCACCAAAGTCGGAAGAATTTTTTAACATATGACTCCTGACTGAGGAGCTTCCCTCTCAACACTTGAAACCTCCTCCTGACTTAATGAGATGACAGATGAGGCTGAGCTTTTTCTTCACATCCTCCAAAACTGCTGCTGAGTCGTGAGGAAATAAGCAGCAGAATCATCACACCATGAAACACAGCTATAGATAGATACAAATACACTGAAGCGTGAGAGAGAGAGAGAGAGAGAGAGAGAGAGAGAGAGAGAGAGAGAGAGAGAGAGAGAGAGAGAGAAGGGGGAGAAGATGAGGTTTGATCCCAAGTGGTAGATGCTCTGGAGGAGGAGGCAACTGAAGGGAGAAATGTGCACTGATCTTGACCCTACACAGCAATCCTATTACATTTCCTAATTGGATGGGGTATGAGCACTGCAGTGATAGAATTAGAGCACTAAAGCGTGCATGGTGGGGATGCGGGAGCCCTTTGGACCTCCATGTCCGACTGTTTGGTTTGCAGACAGGGAAAGACAATGCAAAACAAATATGCTTAAGGAGAAAACCGCTGCAATGTAACTTTGATACAAAATGTACGAAACAGGTGACTTTACTCTGCGTCGACATGCACTTTCAACAGTTTGTTTCAACAGCAGCTGATTTCCTTCTTGGTGTATAATCAAGAAAGAAAGAGGAGAAGAAAAAAGAACCAGCACTCAGCCGAGCTCGACAGGAAGAGAGCTGCAGCTCCATCAGAAAGCAGACGGACATCTTTGAATTTCTGCTCATAAATAATCGGGGACTGTCTAACAACATTACATGCCTATTTTCTGCATCAGATCACCATGGAACCTAGTTTATTTTTAATCAACCTCAGAAAAAGCTTCCAGGAGAAAATAAGGGCCTTCTCAAACTAAGCTAATCCCAAAATATAAAAGGTGAGCCTTGGTAGATAATACACTACATCTCTGTGAACCTTTTGACAAGACTGGTCTAATCCTCTATTCTTCCTAAAAATGTAAAAAGGTGTATTTCTCAATTGTAATTAAACAACGGCACGGAACAGCAGCCAGGGAGAAGTAATCTATAGAATTATAAATGGTGTGCAGAAAATAGAGAGAATCAATAGCTATTTTAATTTCAACTGCACTCCCTAACACGTGCCAAGGGGCTCTTTTGACTGCAAAGTTCAGCCTCCTCAATAACTATCATGGGCAACACAGGCAGAAATCGAACAAGTTCAATATGAAAATGACAGCGGGTCGGTGTAAAGGTTATGATTGTTTTAAACTTTAAATCAGCATAAACACTCATGTACAGCTACGCATGATCCAAGGTTGAGTGAGTTTGACAGGATGACAGTTTTGGGAACAAAATGACTTTCCTGTTGTTTTTGCATTTTGATCAAAAGCTAAAACAGTCTGGCCTTGCTCCAGGACGCAGGCTCATTAAACTTGTACCTCTAATGTTGGAAAGTAATGCTCCATGATGAAAGGAACTTGCCGAGCCAACTACATGACCTACAGTTAGTGCAGCGTAAAATTCACTGTTAAGCGTTTCTTCTTGCTGGTTTCAAATAGTTGGGATTGGATTTAGGAAAATAATCTGTATTATATTTTACACTATCATCCTGTTAAATTAAACTCAGCACAAGCATGCAGATACAAATATTCACAACAGCAGTCAAATTAATCATCAAGGGAATGGTAATGACACTGTTTTGTATCTTCAGCACCAGTGAGGTCCTTAAAGCTCTCACAGAATAAAGAGATATGAAAACAAACAATCATGGAGTGAATACAGCACAGGGCTGAAATAGCAGTTATTTCATCTAGACTCCTAAATCATATTTTATCATCATACGGCCACTGGTATGATGTATGCATGTAATGCATTTTTAATAAGCCAGTGTGAAGCACATATGGCACTAGCATGTGATAACCAAATGTTACTGCCTCTGAGCAAGAGAGAGAAATTCCATATCTTGCTGCATTTGAGGCATCCATTGGTTATTTATTTATTCATAGAACTGAGTCCAAAGCGTGATTCATTGGGGCTGTCTTTTTCGCCTGCCAGAAGATTAGGAGGGACAATCTGGCCCCTGTGACGTGGCATTATTCCCGACAGTGAAATACTAGAGACAGCTGTGTCACTCCATTGTGAAGCAAACACTAAGGCTGAGCCGCGGGGCAGTACAGCTTGAGTGTGGTTATTACTATCACACATCCATTTAGCACCGAAGGGCTCCACAGGTGGCATACCAGACAAAATAAAACAAAAAAAACAAACAATTAGGGGATGTGACATATTGCTAATGTCATTCAAATTAACTTTGGCGAGAAAGCTGTTGCAATGTTGGAAAGTGCTTCGTGGAAACTGCTATGAAACGTGACTAACTTCAGGATGTGCAGCAAAAGGTTAACCTGTTCTGTATAAACTCATGATCCAACAATCACTGTATTAATGCTTTCAGACCCTCGCAGTAGCCTACTCTTACGTTTATTTGTGCACTGCTAATCCACACCTCAGAGAAAAAGCACTTATTCCTCAGGAT
The DNA here is from genome assembly GCF_902827175.1 of Gymnodraco acuticeps. Classification (NCBI taxonomy): domain Eukaryota; kingdom Metazoa; phylum Chordata; class Actinopteri; order Perciformes; family Bathydraconidae; genus Gymnodraco; species Gymnodraco acuticeps. The sequence continues at coordinate 1,157,180 of NW_022991632.1, forward strand.
GCAGTACATGATAAGTACATCTTGTATTATGGCAGTGAAGACACAAAACCCTCATATCAAGTCTGACTTAAGATTGAAATGCAAGTCATGGTGGTAACGTCTTAGTCAAAATGAGTTATATTCCAATTACTCAGGTGCGTGCCTGAGTAACCAACTGTACAGTGGCTACACTAATCTGATTTATGTTAGCAATGGATTGAATGACTGCATTATGTTTGGCAGAAGTTGCTCACAGGCAACAACACTCTCCAGTTTCTCTCAGTTTTTGGAGCGTTGAGCATCTTGCATTTTAGTTTTCATGTTCTGCATCTTAAATGTTTCTTTCAGTTCAAATCTCACTCCTCTCATAAACCTTACTTATAACTGCATAAGAGCTGTTTCCAGTGCCAAGCAGACTGCTCAGCAGAAAACAGCAGGAGGACACAGTTAGCAGGTCGTTGGTGAACATAGTGGAGCATTTAGCAGCTAAAGAGCCAGACATTTTCCCCGGGAGTTGGCAGAGACCAAAACATATGGACATTTGGACGGAGAAATAACACAATCTTTCTTTTACAAATATACTTTTAAATTCACAAGTAATATTCATAGGACAGTTTGCAATCTTAAAGAGTCTTCTCTAATTATGCACCTGTTACACTGCATGGTAGCTTATCACAGATACACTAACATCTTTGTAAACAGATGCTTGACAAATGCTTTTATCAAAATGTAGGATGATGCTTAAAGGACTTATAGCTATGTTAATGTATCAAGGTCAAATGCAAGTTAAAGTTGTCAAATTTCACATCCAAGATGTTTCAGGAGTCATTGCTTTTTGACTGTGATATATCTTATCACTCAGACTTCACCTGTTCCCGAAATGTCTTAAGGCCCCAGAGACGTTCCTTCATCAATTCAGAACACACCAACATGCCATTTCCCCGGATCTTTAATCTCTCCTAGTCTCCTCCTGCCTGCCACCCAGGTGCTGCCAAACCATCACTCAGAAGCTCAAATCATTGGCCCTGTCAGTTACCAAGTTCCATAAGAAGCCTTTCTCGAGCAGACAAATGTGGGGCCATCAGCACTGCCTGCATGTAAATTGCTTTTATAAACATTTACCAAACAACGCAGTTGTCGCTGCAGCAAGCCTGCTTACCTGCCGCCCGATATCTTACATCCAGATCCAACCTGACAGCCGCAACATTTAAAATCTCAGGAGAGTTTTTTACAACTTCCTCTTAGAGTATTCCAGAGCTACGAGAAGGAAGCTACACAGGGGAAATTGACACTATAAATACATTACACACCTTAAAAAAACATTGGCATTCTGCACGCCTCCAAGCTAAATTCTCATTAAGAAGGATAAAAAACTGTGTTCATACTTTTGTGGTTATACTTTTCTGAGAAGAAGGAAACTGCTGTTTGGTTGATAGATGAAGTAACTGGAAATATAAGCAGTGCACACATCTGTTTCCAGACATTATCAGTTTTGTAGGCTCCTGCTGCTATACAGCAGTGCTTAGAGGGAACTACAGCAGCGCACTGCGTAGGTTTTCTTCACCATAATGATGGATCACGGTTCCCTTAATTTGGTAACATGATTTCAATTTCTGCACAATGGTCCCAACTGTCATCATATGCAGAGTACTGTGAAGAAGGGATTTCATTTCATCTGACTAACACACTGCAGCCTGAATTGAACAGAATCACCAGCATCAACAAAATAATGTATAGGTAGTGAGTGACAGCAATTATTTAGAATTTGAACTTGACAATAGCCTCATAATCTATAGAAAGAACATCGTAATGAATGTTTCATTATTCTGCTGCACTCTAACAAATCCTGAATACACTTAAATACAGTTACCAAGATGAATGAATGAATGGATGATTTGAAGCTGGTGTAATGGTGGCCTGCTATTCTCCAATAGCATCAGAATAATGGGCACTGAATTGTCTTGAGTTAGACATCCATCTGCTGTCTTCATCATCACTTAAAGTCAACCCTAGGGCCAGAAGGATATGGATCTCTCTATCTCTCTCTCTCTTCTTGTGTGTGTGTGTGTGTGTATTATGTATATGTGTGTATGTTAACCTCGGCACAAATGTTCCGTACATTTAATCAACAAGAACATTTGCATTTATAGCACTCTTAATCCCCAGCTGTTAACCTCAGACTCATACAATCCATCAGACAAATGTGTTAAAGCTTGGTCCATTTTCATTTGCAGCTCCAAAGCAGAGATAGCAGCTGCTATAGGAATCCATTTACTGGACAGAAACAGCCCTCGGAGCCTAATTATGACTCTCATTAACGTATTGCACCTTTTACTTCAACAGTGAATTACAGGCTGATTGTAGAAACACCAACAACAAGCAATCAATCAATCAATCATGCACGATCTCTTGAGACAGAAAAAATGCCAAAATCCAGCAGATCAATTCCATAGCAGAAGCAAATAATGAGGCAGTGTGGGATCCCAAAGGTGGGGTCCAGATGCATTTGAGTTATTCACAATGCTGAGCTCAGATTTGTGGAGTGTATTGATTGTGGGCTTCATTCAAACAAGAACAGGATGATTTAGGCAATTTAGCTGAAGGCATGACATGACTATTCATTTTTTTCATTTAATTTCAAACCTTTATTTAACCAGATTGGTCCCATTGAGATCATAGATATCTTTTTCAAGGGAGACCTGCAGTATATAGGTTCCACATGAAACATAAAACAATAAAATACATCATACATTATATTTACAGGATACATTTACATAGTCATAGACATTTACAAGTGCCCATAGTATCAACGAGCATTTCATTTAGCCTAGCTTTAAAAACATGCAGAGGAATGAGATTGCTCAGTTTCAATTCTTGCTGTAGATTGTTCCAAGCAAGTGGAGCTGCGCACATAAAAGCTGTCTTACCTAAAACAGTCCTTGCTCTTGGCACATCTAACAATACTACATCATGCGATCTAAATCAATCTAATCTAGACTTTTTTTGTGCAAGGCTAAGCCTGCCTTGTTGCTCATTAATGGCAGCAACACACCTGAGCATGCAACATGCTGGTGGTCAGAATATTGATAGGGGCTATACTTAGTTTGATCTCTAGCAGGAGCCGTTAAGCCTCTAGTCTTGTCTGGCCAGTATTTAATGTGTGCACGAGATGCAAAGTGTAACCCCTAGCGTTCGCGTGCACCGACTGCATGGAAAGGAGGAAAAAGGGAAGGAGATGGTTAGAATTAACTCACCCCCAGGATGACAGTGTCTTCTCCCTGAAATACTGGGATGAATTTATCTCCGCGGATAATTTCGGACTTGTTCAGAGGACGAAATCTACACAACACCTTGATATTGCATTCTGCATTAGCATCAGCCATTGTTGGGGAAAAATAGTGTACACGCTTTCCAATAAATAAAAAGGGATGTCTCTATCCAACAAATATAAAGACAAATAAAATCCCCGTCGCAAATTCGCGTGAACCACCTGGGCGCAGGCTGAAACCACCGGCTACATGCAAAGCGAGACCGGCAGGCGAAACATTTGGATGAATGGACACCCACTAGTTTTGGGAGATAGCTACTAGAGACAAATTCATTAAAGAAATCACAAGCAAAAACAACCCGTTCGGAGTGATTCTAGTTTCAAAAGCCCTCAAACCAAACTCGCGTAGGAGAACAGATGGAGAGTTGTAAATGTGAGTATATTCCAACCCGGTCCGGTCGGCAGTGTCTGGATAGGCTGCAGGCTGCTCGGGAGCATGCCTCTCCGTCATCACTGCTCTCTCAGTGGGGGCGGGGTTTGGAAAGTAGCGACTCAAATCCTCCCATCAGCACCACTGAGGAGGAGAGCTCCAACTCTGCTACTTATTTCCTCAGCCAATTTGAATTTTAACTGGGATTGACATGGAAGTTAACTTTTAACAATTGAACACTGAGCACAACAAGCTGAAGGTGTTCCTTATTGCATCTTTTGATTTTGTTTTGTGGCCAGTAATTTTTAGGTCCAGAATTTAACAATTTTGTCCACGTCTTCACCAGATTGGTAGTCATGGCAATGCTGTTTTGCATGGGCAGTCATGTAGGAACCAAACAAAGGCTCCATCGTTTTTGTCATTAAATGAGGGTTCTCCATTGATGTACTGCACATTCATCAGAGCTGAGAAAGTCAGATACAAAAAGAAATGTGCTCAACACTAACATGTTTAACACTTAGGCTATAGGAATTGAAATAGCTATAGGCTACAAGGGCTATGCACTACGAAACACAGTTCGACAAATGTATACTATTACAACTGTTTTATAGCATTTAACACATTTGTCTCAGGAAACAGAAGACTATGAGTGCTTATTATGTAGTTTCAATATAGTTTTTTTTCTATGTGTTTTAATTATTATTCAATAGCCTATCGTTTTTTTTCTATGTGTTTTAATCATTATTATTTTAAACATAAGAAAGTAACATACAACATTACCCATTCATACTTTATCAATGCTTTTAGATAAGGTAGATAATTTTGAATTTTGACCGACAGAGTGATCATCTTCACAATCGACCGTCTTTGGCCCATTGACTGAGTTGTTGGCTGTACTTTTAGCGCCACCATGTGACGACTTTGCTAAATTCTGCCAAATATATTTTGAAAAAAAGAATAGTGTTGTTGAAGGCAGTTCATTTTTGCAAAATGAATGCGCCCAACCAATTCTTTGTTTGATAATAAACAAACAAAAAAAACGATGGTAAGCAACAGCAATAGGACGTAGCCTACAATTGCACAAACGCTCAAATGTATTGGTAGGGCTTGTTTTGTTGGTTTCTGCACACCGGTGAGCGCTTTCCTATTGGCATAGCGAGTACTTCCCCGCCCGTCCGCCTTCGACTGCAGGAAAACAAACGCACACGCTGTCATCTCAAGCTAGTGACCAGATCAGCTTGGAAACCTCCGCCGGCTGAGAGACTGCTGGCTCATCTATCGCTAGCTTTTGTTACAATTAGATTAGTTTAATCTATAATAGACAATAATTAAGTAGAATTATTACATTCTATAGTTGTTTGTTGACCTCGTCTTTGCATCCCGCTTACAATGGCTGATCCTAAATACGCAAACTTGCCAGGAATTGTAAGTGGATACAGCTAGCAGACAGATTAGCTAGATTGCTACTAGCAATGCTAGCTCTGAGCTGTGACACCTGAGTTAGCAAACATCCGTGCTGTTTACTCTTTCATCTGCGTGTCATTTTTTAACTAGCGTTAGTTATCGTAGATGTGTAGTCGCTACAATTGTTAATGTGTTGTCTAATGATACAAGCCACCTAGCAAGGGCTAGCATATACGTGGTGTTGAATGGGCCGGGGCGTTGGCCAAGCTACTGACAATAAACGTAATATCTGATCGTTTGATATTGTTAACCTAATATTGTTTACCTGTTTTATTAGGCCTTTAATGAACCGGACGTGTACGAGACCGGTGACCTACCAGAAGATGACCAGGCTCAGTTTGAGTCGGTAAGTTGACGTTTCCGTTGCTAACCAAACTAGCTAACGAGTGTTGACACTTTATATAACGGAAATATATGACACATTTACTGCGATAGGTTTGCATTATCCCTGCTGTGATTAAACACCTGAACACGCAATTGCCTGGCTAACTATTACTAAATACACGAAAAGGCACTCATTGCAGCTTACCCGTAATATAATAATTGTGAAATTCCAATTAAACTATATCCTTATGTTTGCATATTAAAAAAAATAAAGCCTGATCCTAAACGTTTTAAGATCACATGTTTGATCAGCTTTTGGTTTTATTTGTTTAATTAAAACGTTCTAATATATAGGAAAAGCCTATGTTTCTAGAGAAATGTTTATTTTGTTAATATTCTATAAAAAAATGTCAATTACCCTGTTCAGTTTACTTATCTTCCATATATTATACATATAAGAATAGCTGTCCTTTTTATACATCAAGATGAGTGAGTAACAAAGGGAAGACACGTATAAAATAGATGGAAAAACTCAAAATAAATGCCATCCATGGGCCTACTGTGGGGGTTTATAACTATGTCATGATGATGGTCTTGTGACTCAATGAAAAGTCTATTCTCACTGCCATTAACTGTAACATAAGCAGAGTTAGGGAGGCGTTGCTAGGATCAAATATTTTTTAGCAGTCCTTTTCTAAAATACTATGCAAACAGTTAAGGGAGGCTGGCCTAACATTGTTGTTAAATGTCTGGACGGTACTGTCCAGCAGATTGATTCCTAATTGGCCTTTTCCCTTCCATGTTTCCCCATTCGCTCTTCCCTTACCCTTACCCTTGCCCTTGTTTTGACTCTTCCCTACCCCTCCTCGGAGCCTAGCTTGTACAAGTAAGACTGGCTCCATTTTACTCTGTGAGCTTAATGCCATGCTTTGTATGCATGGGTGGCCCTTTTTTGTTTTGTAATTCATCACTTCTTGATTGTTTTGAAGTACAGGAAATTGAATCTTTTCCTCTTATTTGTGTTGTTTCAATTAAACAATTTAAAGGGAATAATTAGTTTGATGGGTCTTCAGCAGCACTATAATAAGAAAAGTGTTTCTCTATTTTGTTTGATATATTCTTTTTTTTTTAAACCTGTCTTCATGTTTAACAGTCACTTCCTGCCTAACCACATTATTTGGACTAACTGGGTATTTTAAAGATCCTTATACACTGTGTGATATCATCTTGAAGGTTCTTTGCATGTCATGCTTGGATATATTGGGGTTTAATGTTATAATGTTAATAATTAAGAATTTGTGCTGGACTGTACATGATCAAATTCAAGACATTTTTAGATAATGCCTATTACTTTACTTGTATCATCTTAACAAAACCATATAGAGAATTTATTCCCACATTTTTGACACTCTCAGACCTTTGCCACAGACTTTCCTTGTTCATCAATGTTCTAAGTCTACCATCAGCTGATAAGACATGTCTCACCTTACAGCATTGACCTCCCTCTTGCATTGATGACCAAAGAAATAATAGCAATTTGTCTCGGACACCCCTAAAATCACACTGTGTAATTGTGACTTTAACTTGGATACACTTCATTAACAGCTTTGGCTTAGTCTAGCAAATTCCTTTAGCATGTTTTTTTAGGAATTACACACCCTGATGAATGATGTTTGATGATTAGAATTTGTGTAACAGAATGGGTTTTTTAGACCTGTTGTTTAGACTCCCTTTAATCACCCTACAACCTCCTGTTACCCTTCAGTTTGAATCATGGATTGTTTTTAAACTGCCAACCCCCCTGCATTGATAGCTTAATGTTGAAAGACCCACAATGCCCTCCACAAGGGCATATGATCCCACTACATATAAAAGTGCAGTGTGGCATCAAAGGAGACAGGGGCTTGTTTGTGTAAATGGACCGTCTTACCACCCTGACTCGGGGAAGAGAGAAAGAACTTGAGAGAGCAGTCTGAGTAGAGTGCCTCCAGGGTTTTTAGCAGCAACTCTCAGAACACTGCTTTCTTTCTTATCTTTCCCCGAACCCTGGCCAACTGTTCCTGTGTGCATGGCATGTGATAACCACATTAATCTGTGTTGTCTCTCTCTCCCCCCTACTTTTTTCTCTCCCTCTGCTCGTCCGTTACTTTCTCTAATTCTCTTTGGAAACCCAAGGAGCTGGTAAGAGCCTGACTAACCCCCCTCCTCACTCTTCCTCCTCTTCCTAACATCTGTGAAACTGTCTTGTGTGTGTGTGTGTTTTTTGTTGGTCTGCCTTTAAAAAAAAAATCCAAATCTGTGTGTGAGCCCAGACTCATGTCATCTACCTGTATGTGTCAGTTGTGTTTTAATCTTGCCCATAGCCTCTAGTTCATCGTAATTGATCAATAGGAAGTTTTGATCAAATGATGCACGTTTGTTTTTTTCTTCCCCAGAACCACTAATCAAAATACCGTCTATTAGGTGTTAGTGGCTTCCTGCTTTTCTTTCACATAACATTGATTTAATAGTGCATAGTAGACTTATACCATACTGTATAGCTGACACATTCTTATAAAAGCTAAACCTTTTCAAACATTAAAGTTCTTCAATCAGGCCTGGGTAAAGCTGTGATATCATTTTCACATTTGTCTCTTGCCTGCTGGTACTTTAAATTATGTTGAAATGAATCTGGTTCAAATGTTGTCCGGAAGCTCTTGCAGATTTTCATGATTCATGGCTACAATGACTTTAATTCCTGAGGGTATATCACTTTTGTAAGCAATTATACAATTGTCTAAACCAAATAATTCATCATCTTTTTAATCATACTTTCGGGCAATGATCAAGTATTGCATTTCCTCTCAGATCTTACCAACCTGTCAACATATTTCAAGTCTACCTGGGGCTTTGAGACTTTTGGCTCAGTAAGCCAAGGCAATTTTTCAAGTCGTTTCTGTCTGTAAAGAATAACATTCAGTTTTAAGATTGTCATTATATTGATCTGATGTTCTTCCTGGTATCTCAATGACAGGAGGAGCTCTGCAGTGACAGTGTGGAGAGGATTGTGGTCAACCCCAACGCAGCCTATGACAAGTTCAAGGACAAGCATGTCAACGCCAAGGGGCTCGGTCAGTTCATAGTGGAAAATACATTACTGTTGTCAAAAGATTTTGAAGGGTACCATCACCTTTACTAATCATATAGATTGAGAGACTCAACAAATAAAAACATATTCCTAAACTATTGTGGTTTACAGAGGTGTTTCTCTAACTATCCTGCCTTTTTTAATTTAGATGTGGTGGACAAAAAAATAGAAATACTTGTCTGTAGAATGCATTGCAGTTCAACAGCACCGCAAATGGCAGTCACCTAAATCATCATAACATTGAATCAACACCTCTTTAAAGCAATTTCAAAAAGACTTACTTATTATTATGTTTTATAATCATTATGGAGGTATTATGAAGCTCTGCTGTTACACTGCATTGCTTTTAGATACAAATACGTTGTGTTTTTTGTTTGTTTCTGGTTGACTTATATGCCAGTCTTGTGACCAGTTCATTATTAATACTAACTTAACAATACTGTCAACTTTCTAGAAAAGCTTTTAAATACTTTTAATGGATAAAGAAATATAAATTATTTCATGATGTTCTGCTGGAGGTGCAAGAAAACAAGTCCATCCCATTTTTCTTCTGGCTCTGGCTTGATACCTACAACCAGTTTGCTTATTTTTTCATTTTTTCCTTTGTCTCCTGTTCACAGACTTCTCAGACAGAATCAGTAGAAGCAGAAGAGTGGGCTATGAGTCAGGAGAATTTGAAATTGTGAGTACACTCTGTTCAGCACAAATTCATTACTTTGCTTTTTAATCTTTTAGGAGGTGTTTTCTGATGTTGTGTAATATTCATACCATTTCTCTGCAACCTTGTTAAGCTTGGAGAGGGCTGTGGAGTGAAGGAGACACCTCAGCAGAAGTACCAGCGTCTGGTCAACGAGATCCAGGAACTCACTCAGGAGGTGGACACCATTCAGGTGAACTGACACACACACACCAAGGTGGAATATGTATACCCCCGTTCTTACTGAGACGTTAGCTTTATATCATGTGTGCACCGAAGCCTTAAATTTGCCCTGGAAATTAGTTTTGTATTGCTTTTCCGACTTTTTTGGAGTCCTTAACTGAGTAACTTATCCAACCTTGGGTGTCATGGACTTGAATAAGCACAGAGAAAAGTCCTCTGCTCCCAACACCAAATTCTAAGAGATTTCATTGGCTCTCATTGGAGTAATTGAAATAAATGACTTTATCCACATAATGTGTTGCCATTCGTCAGGGTATTGAATGGAGAAAGTCGACTGTTATTTACTAAAATAGACCAGATTAATTAATAAAATGACATTTGGTTGATGATATTGTGCTATGTTATCATGCAGAAAACACCTTAATCTGAAAAGTAAAAGAAGGAAGAAAACTGTTTTTTATTTAGTTTGGTTAACCATTGTAGCTGCCTAGAAAAGCCAATTCTTACCCAAAATATTGAAACATGGAAGAGCTTTTTGTCTCAAATAAAATAGCAGAACAAATCGAATTCATATGCCTTTTACAAAAGTGCATGCTTACATTAATACATTTCTTTTTTGTTGATGTTGTCATGGAACACATTTTCTCTGTGAATAACATACCTGGCTGGCCTGGACAGACTTCCAGCCATCGATTTCATCAGCCTCTGCATTGTTTTAAAGAAAGCAACTGAAAATACTCATTAACTCAATGACCGTGGTGTGTGTCTGTTTAAAGGCTGCCACAAAGGATAGCAATGCGGAGGAGCGCCTGACCCCGGTGGTCCTCGCCCAGCAGGCAGCGCAGCTCAAACAGCAGCTGGTTTCTGCCCACCTGGACTCACTGCTGGGACCACAGGCACACATCAACCTGGCTGACCCTGATGGAGCGCTGGCCAGGTGAGCTGAGAGGGCAAGAGAAGACAAAAAAAGCTAGAGGCACAAGCATCTGGAGTCAGAATCCTGAGACCCTGACAGAGAGATAAGGTAGTAGACAGGGAATGGATGGAACGAGCTGAGAGGGAAAAATGAAGCCTGAGAGTCAACAAAAGATGGTTGGAGGGAAGAGAAAGGGGAATTGATTTGAATGAGCCTTGTGTAACCCAGATTAAAGGGAGTCGTAGAGCAACTAGGGCAAGGCAGTGCAGCTGCTATCAATTGCTCACATAAACCCCCTTATCTTGGTGTAGCACTACCCAGGGAGCACAAGAACCAATCACAGATGATCGAGGAAGGGACATAAATACAGGTGAGAGATTAGCAGAGAGAGGCCATAGAGAGATTGAAAAGATACTGTCGGTCCACAACTGAAGGTAGAGATAGAAAGAGACAGTGAGAGAAGGGCAATGAAAAGGTCACTGCAAAAACGCCCTGTCAAATGTAAGGCCAAACGTTCTAGATATAAGCATGCTTGCACTTAAAGCAAGCACATTTGGCTGCCAGTGCAGTAAGCAAATTTCACTTGATAAGATGTCTTAAAACAAGTCAGGCTGTCTGACTATCATTATAGCACATACAATCTTAAAATAAGATTAAAAAGACTAATTTCAAGCAATCTAGTGAAGCCTATTTAATGCAAAAGAAGCCTATTATCACTCAAAACTAGGGTACTTTTAGCATCGAATTACTTAAAATGAGATTTATGAATTTAGGGAGGCGTGTGGCGCAGTGGGTAGTGCGTTGGTGTTAGGATCAGGGGAGCATAGGTTCAAACCCCACTGCAGTCAGCATGTCCCTGAAGACACTTCACCCCAAAGTGCTCCTTTGGGGATTGCCCACATATTGAGTATGTAAGTCACTTTGGATAAAAGCGATAACAAGTTACATGTAATGAAATTCTTGTTTGTAGGGGAGCTAAATTAGAACACATGCTCTTAAAATAAGTAAACATGACAATTCTTTCAAAAAACACGTTTTTATTCAGTCAGTCCATAACAAACAGGATCATTTTTCAAATGAACAAAGCTCTTCAACATGTATACATCCTCAGAGAACTGACAAACATTGGACACAGAATTCAAGTTCTTTACTTTTTTGTGAATTCTGCCCATTGCTTTTTTGTATGAATGAGTAAGGTCACGCTCGTGAATACTGTCCTTCAGTACCTCAGTCTGGATGACGGATAGGAGAGTAGCAACACATTTGGGGTAGGTGAGGTGGAAGGTGGAAAAACACCCCATCAGGATGAGTGGAGCCTCGTGCATCATTTCCCTAGGTAGGGTCATCAGTGGTATTTTGCCAACAGCCAGGAGGAGGTTAGTAGAGTCTAGGATGACTGGACTGGTGATGGGCCGTTTCTGGAGAAACGTATTGGGGTCCTCAGATGGCTGAGAGCAACAAAGTAGAGACAAAAAGTAGAACAAAATTAAACCTCAGGGCATATCAAGTTTTATTTCAGTTGAACTGATACTGACTCAGACTCACCTCAAGAACATGGAATAGTGCCTCACTTGCTGACCCAAGCTTTTTGGGTGGGGCAGTTGGGGAAGGAAACATTGAGGGAAGTGCCTTCATCAAAGCAATCGCTTGTCCAGCTGAAAAACAATATGGATACATAATCAAATGCATTGTGCTTGTTTTATTAGGCACTTTGACATTAAGTGTTGTGTAACTGAAAAGTAAGCACAAAAGCAAAAACATATTTCTGTGCAGAGCCCAAGGGAGTATAAGCTAATCATGGAAAAACTATGCTGTTGGTGAACGACAGTGTATGTCTGTATCCCTGAAGCAACATGAATTTTAGTGTCACCTTGGGAAATTGTACATAAACTTTTTCAAAATTGGCCTGAATGTTGCGCTAAGACAGAGAGCGTGGGATCACCAAAATCAAACGGTTCTCCTAGGGATATTGAATGTGCACAGCGAAATGAAAGAGTGAAATAAAAACGATTGCAGTTATTGGATCAGCAAACTGAACGTTTGGCTGGATAGTGGGGGGGGCAGCGGTCGGGGTGAATTTATAATATCCCTGACACTTTCACTGCAGGGGATATAAAAAGCACTTGTCAGTTGCACAAGGGAAAGCAAAACAATAAGGGTCACCTGTATACATGACATAAGGTAGTAGTGTTTAAACCCTCTAGTGACCACTACTACCTTATAACTACCATTTTGCCATAATTCAGTCATCAAAAAGGAGATCCTGTCCTATCAAAATAATGAAAATAACACAATCACATCCCATGCAGCCATTAAATGGTCACCCCCAACCTATAAAACATCAGTGTTATCTATATTTGCATTATGCTTACATTTATCCAGACCCATTGGTGGCTTCAACGACTTGTTCCACACTCCAAAGAACAGCGTATTTTCGCAAAAGCTTTCCCATCTGGCTTTGATCTGGTCAGTGAAGTTCTTGTTGCCTGCCTCTAGAATTCAGCCCATCTCGTCCAAATCCTGAGTGTAAAAATCAATAGAACTTTGATACAGAGAAAACAGCAAACAATTTCAGACTCCCATTCTGCTTAACATTTAGACTAGCAATGTTCATCAGAAACAGGTAAACAATCAAATCAATAAAATCTACAAAATTCAGTCAGTTAGTGTAATATGGCCTGTCTTTTCATAATCTGTTAAGATTTTAAAAGTTGTGCAGTGTATCCAAGGCTTTAGGACAAACAATTGAGCATGAGCATGACTATCACTAGACATAGATGTAATGTCCCATGCCTCTATACCAGGGGTCGGCAACCTTTTTGATATGAAGTGCCATTTAAAAAAAAAAATTGTTATCAGCGTGCCAACGATCGAGAATTATCAACGGGGGGGGGGGGGGGGGGGGGGGTTGAGGTGCTTGACGCTCGTCAACTATCAGCAGGAGGGCGGGGGAGCCTCGCTGCGGGGAAGCAGTGTGTGGACCTGTCAGCGCAACTTACATGATGCCGAATTTAACAAACACATTTAAATAATTAGTTTAAACGGCATAATAATAAGGACGATCGTCCGTTCTGTGATTCTCCAGAACACACATGTTATGATATTAGGGTCATGCAGAGTGAGATGAGATCGCTGTCCCTTTAAGAGAGAGGGGTGTGGCTTGTGCATGTGTGTGTGTGGATGGTAGAGCGACAGTGAGGGAGCGTGTGTATGTTTCTGGAAGTGAAACGAGGAAGCAGAAAAACAGGTCTGTGATGTATTTTGTGAAACAGAAAAACAGCTAAATAAATGCAACGGCCTCCCAAGAAGAGCTCGCCTCTCTCCAGTCATTTAAGCTAAAGTGGGTTATTGAACCTGAAGCTCTGCCCTCCTCGACTACGGTCTGGGAGCCAACAGGAAAGTTCAACACACAGATGGCCAGTCCGCCCCTTTGTAGCATATTATTTCCATGAGCAGATCGCCACTGGGCTTTCAACTAAAGACACAGCCACGCAAAAACTGCGGCATTTGTACAGCTCCTTATGGGTACTGCAATTAGTGAAGTGCTTTCCTCTGTGGTGAAACGATCAGCACCACGGAGGAAAGCGGCAGAAAGTCACCGGGAGTTAAAGAGAGCGGGGCTGCGTTGCGTGCATGGCTTCCTTCTGCAGGTAACGGGGAGACGCGCTCTGGCGGCGGGCTCGTTCAGGATCCGAAAATACAATTTAAATATTTTGCACACTTATTCCACTTATTCCTAGTGTGCCACTGGTTACGGTGCCGCGTGCCAATGTTGGTACGCGTGCCAGGGTATGCCGACCCCTGCTCTATATTCTTGGAATTCTCATAATAGCTCAAAATCTGAGCGAACCCCTACTGCAGTGTTAGTAATTTTGCACATTTGAGCAAGTCAATTCCTATTGTACCTTTCTCTAGAATCTAGAAGAATGCCCACTCTGCCCTTCAGTCTGTTTTATTACAGTTAGTGACTTTTTAGGAACTCTCAAATCTTGATGGATGATGAAGATATTACGCAAGAATAATACAAAATAATAAAATCCTATTAGTATTTGATGACTTTAAAGACCCCTTCTCAAAATTCTCATCTACGCATCTACAGGACAGTAGCATTCGGCATTTGTTTAACCCTGTTGAGCCTGAGGAGGTAGTCATATCACGAACTGCATATAGAACTAAGAAAACAATTTCAAGAGCTCTTACCATTAAAACTAACTCATTTTATTATGTGCCATTATTCAAGAGCTTCGAGGAGTTGTTTTCTGATCCCCGGATATTCACAATGATAAGCTCCATACCTAAGAGGTGTAAAGAGGTTTTTTTATAGATATAGTTGATGGTGAACTTCTTCGGGACCACCCACTGTACTCCGTCAGACATTCCGCTTTGCAGATAATTTTATATACTGACGAAATTGAAATATGCAATCCACTTGGAGCACATGCAAGAAAGAACAAACTGTTAATGGTTTATTACACTTTAGGAAATATAGATCCTAAGTATAGATCAAATCTGTCTGCAATTAGATTGCTAGCCATTGCAAAATCAAGTGAGCTGTCTCAGTGTGGTGTGGATGTGATTTTAGATAGAATCAAAAAAGATTTAGATGTGTTGTACCACGGTGTTAAAATCCAAACAGCTGTTGGTGAGAGGATCATGTATGGTGCTGTGGTTTCCCTTTGTGGGGATACATTGGCTCAACATGAGTTTGCAGGTTTTAAAGAGGGTGTTGGTTTTGCTCTTTGTAAATGTAAGCATTGTGAGTGTAATGCAGATGACATGAAAAATAACTTTGATGAGAATTTTTTCAACAAAAGAACAGTAGAGCGACATCTGTGCCAGTGTTCTGATATTGAGAAGGCCAGCACAGATTTTGTAAAGAACAATTTAAAACAACATATGGGATCAACAGAAAAAGTAGATTGTGTGATTTTCCTGGCTTCAATCTTATTGAGCAGTCCCAACAGATATTATGCATATTATTCTTGAAGGAGTCGCCCCTATGGAGATCAAATGTGTGCTAAAACATCTCATTCTTAGTGGGCAGATAGAACTGGATGCATTTAATTCAGCTATGGTCTGTTTCCCTTACTCACCTCATGATCTAAGAGACAGACCATGTCCCATCACTGGTTCTACATTGACCTCAAATGATAACAGACTAAAACAATCTTCAGGACAAATGCTTATCCTTTTGAAAATATTGCCATTTTTGCTAAATGACGTCAAAGAGTTTGTTTGTGCAGTTCATCATTGAATTGGTAGAGATAACACAGATCCTGTTTGCACCAGTCATCTCACTTACAACAGTTGCAAGGCTTAAAGAATTGATAGAGCAGCATTTGAAATCATTTAAGCTGCAGCAGCTTTTCCCAGAAAACAACATTATACCAAAACAACATCATTTGCTTCATCTTCCTTCACAAATTATGGCTTTGGGTCCTATGATTAGACACATGTGTATGAGATTTGAATCAAAACAGGGTTTTTTTAAGCGCTGGGCTTCAAAATTAAATTGTAAGAACATTTGTAAGACATTAGTTCAGCACAATCAGAGGTTTGAATGCTCTCACAATGTGAATGGAAGGCAACACCCCATTTTTTTCAAATGAGAAGGAACTGGGCCCAACATCTGAAGTTGTAAACACAGACTATATACTGTCGAAACTGAGAGACTACATTGGTACTAGTGACGTGCAAACTGTTGTGTCATTCAAGTGGCTTATCCTTAATGGGAACAAGTATACGAGTCATAAGTCATTGATAATCAGTGGTTTTAATGACCAGCATCTACCAGTATTTGGGCTAATCAAAGATATCTGGCTGGTTAACACTTATTTATACTGCTTTGAATATCAGCCCTATGACACTTTGGGCTTCATCAAAGATTTGCTTGCATATGAAGTAGACATCCCTGATCTTGCACAAGCCACAGAGGTAGTTGATGCTGAGAAGCTAGTTGATTTTACAGCTTATTATGCAGTTACTTTTAAAGACCACCAATATGTTCCAATTAAGTACAACCTCAATGATGTTATGGAATTGAGCTGTTATGCTGGTGATAAATGAAGGTCTCTTGGTGTGTGTGAAAGCACTGACAGTCACCCCTACAATCTCGAGTCAAAGATATATTGTGATATTTATTTTTGTTATCCATATCGCTCAGCCATACTTGGTGTGTTAAGCTGTTCATGTTTAAATGTGTAATGTGGCATGGATTGTTTGAAAAAGTTTGGTGTGATATATGAAAGGCACCACAACCTCAGAAATTAAGATGTATTGTTCTTTGTCCAGTATTGCTTATGCCATAGATAATAAGAGACCGTCATGCATATCATCAGTTATTCTGGTCCATATCCTTTAGGAGAGTGTGTTATGATGATTATTTTGTGATTATCATTAAAAGAGATGTTAAGCCTCACTATTCTTGTTTGAATTGTGTGTTTTACTGTCTTTATACCAGCTGGGAAAATGACTTGCCACAGAGCTGATGCTTGAAATTCGATTTTTTTTTCTTGCCATACTAGTGCTTAAAATAAGGCTTTATAGCCTTGAAGTGGATGTTTTATAGACAGATCCCTTGTATCTAGTTAAACATAACTAAAATAAAGACAAAGTTGCTTATCAAGACTAGGCAAGTAACATTTACTTGAATTAAGTCAAAAGATCTTCCTTAGAAAGCACTAGATAAGCTATTTAAACTCAAATCAAGACAAATTTAGATTTAGAATCTTAATATAAGATTATTACACTTGGTTAGATTTGCAGTTTTTGCAGTCTCACCTCGACCTTGCCATTGATAACAAAGCTTGAAAAGAGTTGTAACAAAAGAGAGGCAGTGGGCACAGCAGCACATGGAGCCAATAACAATATTAAACACCTTTTGTGTCTCCTTTCCCTCCCTTCCCCCAGGCGTCTGCTCACCCAGCTGGAAGTGGCCAAGGGCAGCCGTGGCAGCTCTGCAGGAGACAGCAAGCCCACGGCCTCAGCGAAGGGCCCAGATGGAGTGGTTCTGTACGAGCTGCACAGCAGACCGGAGCAGGAGAAATTCAATGAGTCTGCCAAGGTAAAGTGGAAAGGGAAGCGGAGTCGAGTGTCTGGGATGAGTGCACTCGACAAATGAGCCTGTCGTGTTTTTCTGTTTTCATTCTCATGAGAGGAATGTCAGAATATTTGATGGCAAATAAGGGAGACAAATCACAGTGTGTGTGCGTGGATGTTTGTTTGCGTGTCTTGTGGGATCTGTTTCACCACCATGTGTTGCCTTGTAGATGGCGGAACTGGAGAAGCGTCTAGCTGAGCTGGAAATGGCTGTTGGCTCAGGATCAGACAAGCAGGTACACACAGTCTTTGCACACACACCTCGCTTTCATTCACACTGATTCTGTTCATCTCCTCCTCTCTTTCACACTCACACCAGTCGAATTTCCATGCTCCTGTTGCCGTGTAACCATCCACTCAATGTCACTGAAATACAATCTCACACTTGATTTATGTAAATGATAAGGGTGGTTTAATTCTTTCCTTTTATCATTGATATTCCCTCTTTGTGTTTATGTTGCAGGGACCTCTGAGTGCTGGCGTACAAGGAGGCAGTTTGATGGTAAGACTCCTTTTTCTGTGGCTGTATTCATAACTCTGTGCATCTGATGTGCAGCCAGAGAACTGGGTCATACTTCAAAGATGAGTGACATCAGTTCCTCAAAGTTTGTTGATGTTGCTGTGCCAGCAGTGAGAACACAAAGTTTTGTTCCTAACTTTCTAAATAAACTGTGAACGTGTGCTCTTTTTGATCAGGACACCATAGAGCTGCTGCAGGCGAGGGTCAGCGCTCTGGACTCTGCTACTCTGGATCAAGTGGAGGCCAGACTGCAGGTAACTAATCCACCCCACCCCAGCACGAGTAGAGTAGAGTAGAGTAGAGTAGAGTGGATTTGATTTAGATAGTCAAGTCAGTTGCATTGTGTTTAAACCAAAATAACAGTTTTTTTGCTTTTTTACGGTGGGGTAAAAGGATGAACTCGAGGTGTCATTTATTTGTGTTCCGTACAGTCGAGATGAGCCATCCAGGTGCAACAGCTGTCCCTGCAATTCTGAGGCTTATTGAAAACTTATATCAGATTGCATTTTATCCATCTAAGAATTTTTCAAATCTAAAAACAAAGACAGATACCAGCCTTTTCTCTGACTTGTGTTACCTACTGCATCCTGCCAGCTAAAATGAATCAAGAGGTTGACAAGAAAGTCTTTTATTAATATTTAGACTTCAGCTATGACGGCCCGTCCACACAGCGGCGTGCGTTGAAGCTTCCAACGCTTCTGCCCATTCACTTTGAATGGGGTGACGTCACTTTTAGCCGAACTGCATTTTGGGAAGCGACGTGGAGCGTTGCTGGCGTTGCTGGCTTCAAAAGTTGAGCAATGTTCAACTTTTGACGCCTCGACGGAGGCGTCAGCCAATTAAATCCCGTTTATGCAAATCTGCTAGTACAAGCGCTAGCCAATCAAACCGCGTGTATGCTGGAAGAGACTACGCAGGTCATTTCCTCATATTCCAAAAAATGGAGGGAAAATTCATTATAGCGGTAGTGAATCACCCGGTGCTGTTTGATCAGTCTCTGTTCATCTACCGGGATACAAACCGGAGGAACCAGGCATGGAGGGAGGAGGCAGAGACAGTGGATGAAACTGGTAGGTTTTTGCCTGTTTGGGGATTTTATATCCAGTTTACTTCGTTTTAACATTGCTATTGCTTTGTATGTCGGGGGCGGGAGATTCATGTGATTGGTTGTTGGTCGCGTTGCTCGCAAAAAATCCCCAAGCTTCAGACACGCCCACCGCCAAGCGTCAACACACGCCGCTGTGTGGACGGGCCGTAAAGGTGCTGTTCTTTTTCAATCACCCCCACACCCTGGAGAGTTATTGAAACTCGATAAGAAAGTGAGCACTGCATTTGCTTTGTGGTGTTAAACTTTTGAAAATGTACTTTCTAAACTTTTAAATTATGCCATATTTCTATAACGTTGGGTTACCTGTGGCTCCTTCTGGAGGAACGGTCAATTTGTCACAGTATTAGCATTAATCATATAAATGTATTTTTCCTGTAATGTACCAGCATGCCTCTAAAACAATACCTCTCGATCAAAATGAATGGATTACTTTTTGTCCCTTTCCCATTCAGAGTGTCCTCGGGAAGATGAATGAGATCGCTAAACACAAGGCTGCCATTGAAGACGCTGAGACACAAAACAAGGTTTGTAATCCCTGCTCATCCATCACTGCAAACTAAGGGCAGTAATTATCGCAGATGCTTTCACACAATTTACAAAGCAATTCCCCCTGCTGCAAGGTGCCTAAAATCAAAACAAGCTTTTATCAGAAATGTATAATATAGTAATAATCCAGACAGCTCAGCGACAATCATTTTATAAGGACTTGTCAGTGCCTGTCAGACGTACTCAAAAGTAGCATTGAGTTGTAGAGCAGTGAAGCATTACATTGCATGAAGCAGTCAGCGCTAAACCAGTCTTATCACCAGACAGTCCTTTTGATAGTTTGTTAATTCAGTTAGTAATGAAATAAACTTTTTTCCAGCTTTTCATGAGAATCTGCTGTGAGATCAGTATGATTTCCAGGCAACGTGTGTATCTTGTTAGTAAATGTTCTTGAGTGCTGTACACTTATAAGGCCAGTAGAGGGCAGGGCATGTTAGTTAAATCATCACAGTGAATAACAAAATCATTCACGGTGGTTTCTTCTTGATACTTAAGGTTATTTCACATTGCTATACTTTATTGTGATTTTGTAAATATGATGTGTGACTTAATGACTTGACATTATGTATTTGAAGTCATTAGACCCACAATTACCATTCCATACAAAACAGCTTGAATTGGAAAAGGGATATTTTCAAGCAGTGTGAGGAACACGGATATTCCTATTATTTGCTAGCACAGCATTTTAAAGTCAAGTTTGCTCGTTCTTATTATACCAATAAATAAGGTATCACTTATAGTACAATAGTTATAGCAGATCAAACCTGTGACCATGGATGAATAACTTGACTTGTTATTGTTGCTGGCCGGTTTCGTCTTTATATTAAATGTGTCTGGATGTGTTTACCTGGCAGGTGTCGCAGCTTTACGACGTGGTGCAGAAGTGGGACGCCATGTCCACCTCCGTCCCTCAGGTGGTGCAGAGGCTGGTCGCTGTCAAGGAGCTGCATGAGCAAGGTAACACAGAACCAACAAGGTGTTAGCCCTAAGACTTGCTTTGTGTTCTAGTGTTATCCTCTAAAACCCAAGATGCTACTATTTGTTGAAGTTTACCCCATAATATTATATGAATGCACTGGTTTTGAGAAATTGGATCATATTGCCAACATTGTAACAATGTTGCTCTAGGGGCGGATAAGGATCATAACAATGGAAACTTTGATAATTTATCTTCTATTATTTTACGTGAGGGTAAGAGAACCTTGGAATGACACCCATGAGAGTTCAAGGAGAGGATGTATGTAGGTTAGTGGGGGGTGGGGAATGGCATTAAAGATTCAAAATATGTAGGGTGTACTGTAGCTACAGAACATAACAGGCTGTGAACCCGATCACATTTCAGACAGCATCTGTGCCGGGAAGTAGTACTCGGCCGGGAAGATTTGCATTTGCAATGGTGAGCGTCTGAGTGCGAGACAAAAGATGAAAACTAAGCGAAAATTGGGTTTCAAACGGATAATGGAATTAGCCTAAACCATGGCATTCTATTCTAACAAAGGGCAACACTCGAAGGGAGCCTCAAAATGGTAATAGAATTAGACTAAATCTAGTAATACTATTAAACACCCCCTCAGGGAGAAAGAGATGCATGATATTATATATCACATTATCATCTTTTTATTATTTATCACATGAAAGCAGAACCTTGGCATTAATAGATTATATTGATAATTCCTTTCTGAGTCATTTATCATCCCGACTCATCGCACCAATCTGTCACAGGCTGCAGCAAAAAGGTTTTTAACTCGAGCAGCACTGATTTTTCTTTTTCTTTCCGGTTCCCTTTTAGAGAAGAAGGGGGAAAACTAAAATAATCTTTTAAGCAATCAGCTTCATGTTACATTTGTCTTAACTCCCCTTCACTGAAAGCAAAGGCAACATTGCAAGTTTTTTAACCACACATTTGTAAATCTTCTTTCTCTTCACTCTTGCCTCATGATTCTCCCCCTCCTCCCCCACCGTCTCGTAGCGATGCAGTTTGGCCAGCTGCTGACCCACCTGGACACCACTCAGCAGATGATCAACAACTCTCTGAAGGACAATAACACTCTGCTAACACAGGTAACACGTTCAGGTTCCTTTAAACCTTCGGGACAACATTCATCTATTTAGTGCGGAATTTTACTTTAGCAGAGTTTAATGTTCACGTCGTGCTACAACAATAGGACGATTTGAAATGAACAAGGCCAGTAGAAATGCATGCTTGTCTCACTGGGGGCACACTCAGAGATTTCAAACAATCTCTTTGTCTTCAATTGCTCTCATATTACAAGAACAGATCTCATTCTATAGTCAATCAAATAACCGATATCTTCAGAGTTAGAAAGATTAGTAGCTTTTCTACTGAAGCCGTTTCACATTGAAAAGGTTGGATTATTACAAATAAATGATCAAGTGTCCTCCAATGAAACTTAGTGTTATAAGAGGCAGCTTTTCATAGCCAAGAGTAATAATCTAACAAAGGAGACCTCTCTAAAGCCTCAGTCAATAGTCAACCTGTGCCCCAACAGTTCAAGGTTTCTGGATAGATGCCTTTTCAGGTAAAGCCTTTCATCTTCTTTTTGCTGAAACTTACAATCTTCTGTAGTCAGAAGATGTATAGTCTCTCTTTCCACTGCATTGTATTCTGATGGGAAACATCCTTTGGCTTTTTGAAGGTTCGTTTTAATCCATCAGTGACATGGCTTCACAGAAAACATCATTTCTTTTGTAGGAAGCAGTGTTTTTCTGTAGCCTCCTGGAACCACATTGCTCTATGAAGATCTTAAACTTCACTCTCTTTTCCCCCCTCCCCCCAGGTTCAACAGACAATGAAGGAGAATCTGGGGGCTGTAGAAGAGAACTTTTCTGCACTAGATGAGAGGATGAAGAAGCTCTCCAAATAAATGGCGGCATGGTTCAGACCAGTCCAGGAGAAGAGTGTAGAACATGGACAAATATGAGCTGGCTGCAGAGCACCGAGGGGGGTTCAACTCTCCGGCCGTCCCTCTCATGCTCTCTACTTTGCCTTTTTTTCACTGAGAGGAATGTTGGAAAAGTTGGAATAACAAAAAAAAGGAGACCAAATGTTCGTGTCCACCCTCCTTCCTCTTCCTTTCATCAAATTGATATAAAATGAAAACACATTTGTCCACTCTATACATGCATTGCAGTCCCCTATTTACCTTATTGAGTTTTAGGGTTGTTTTTATAATTATTAGTATTAAACTTATGAAATTCCTCCATTCCTTTCAAAACGTCTCGGCCTATTGCCGAATTGTACTTTAAACTTTGCTAAAATGAAATAGATCACAGTTTTGGTGGGTTGATGGATGACACTTGTAAGGTGTTTTGAACTGTATAGAAAGTGTGGTAGCTGGAGCGCCTTTGTGCGAGGGTCAGGGCCAAGTCAGGGAAGGACAGCTTGTAAATATGCCTGTGTAACTTATTGTTTCTTCACACTCAGTCGCTTATAACTATATTATGACTGAGACCAGACACCACGGACAAACTTTGAATCTGCTTTGTCATTGCCTACAAGTCAACTGTATTGTACATCTGTGGTCATGGAAACGGATCAATAAATAAAACGAAGTGCGATAAGCTCGACTCCCTTTTTATGATATAATGAGAAGAACACTTCAATGATTAATCTTTTAACAGCTGGCGACTTTATACCTGCTTTGGTTGGATGGACAAAAGTGTCTTTATTAATATACTCTATTAAGTTTCTTTTTAACAGAGCATGTGGATTTGTCTTGTCCGACGCCTGAACAGAAATGTCGGATGAATTTATAGGCTGATGCAATGTTACCGTACTGATGTATGAAAACACGTTCTGCTAGTAATGAGTCATCAGACGATGCCATGACACTTAATCATGTAACCACCTTTGAGTGACACATTTGAAATCCCCATCTTAATTTCATTCCAATCTGGTTGTAATACAAATAATTCAGAAAAACATCCTCCCTTTTGTTTAGCTCTTATATATAAGGAATTGTGGTGTTCATTTATGGACACTGGGTGGCAGCATAGCATTTAATTAAAAAAAAGGTAAATCCCGCTGAACACTGTTATTCAGCTTGAAAACATAATGCCAAATGGACTCACAAACGAGGTTAAATTCTGCTATACACTAATATACAATGTTTTGCTGCCATACAACTTCCTCTTAATAAATACATCTAAACACCTAAAATATTAAATCAATGCTATTTGTATTCACATTGGTAATTGTTAACTTAACATTCTTGACCACCTGGATTTTTTTGTTTAAATAAAATGTCCAATAATGGAAAGAGTACATTTATCTTTCAAGTATCATAAAATGTGAGGTGACCAAGAGCTTTAGGGGCCAACCATGTAAGGCAACATCCCCGGAACATGTCCAGACAGGAACCTTTATTGCCTGTCTACATCCATCTCTCTCTTCTGCCAAATATCTAATACAGGCATTTAAAAAAAGTCCCAATTACACATTTTTATGAAACGGTATTTAAAATATAATGAGATCAGTTTACTAAGAGGCAAACACTTAAACAAAACATGACCATGACAGACCTACAGCAACATAGACAATTAAGCATTCAGTCCAGAAATATGAAATTGATGGTTTTAAATGAATCAGCACTAGAGTGATACTTAATTCACAGAGTACATTACCAGTGAATATCTTTTAACTCAACCTCAAGACCATCTGGCATTATAAGCTTTACGAAACACATTCAATCCTTTCTCATGCTTGATGTCAGGTGACAGTATTAGAGACAAAGGCACAGACAGGTGCTGTACAGTAGGGCAAGTATCAGGTGTTTCTGCTGAGTCATCAATACGCAGCAGCTCATGTGAGTTAAGTAACTGCCGTTACAAGCCGCTACACGTGGAGTACGTTATAGAGCTGCCAAAATAAACATGTAATCTTTAGAGGTTAGTTTCATGATAACATCCTCCTCTTCTTGATAAGCCTTTTTAACATGCATGCTCCTGAATGTGGATCTAAATCAGACACAACATATGATAAAAATGTGTTACCGCCTGTGTATTTCTTCTTTAGCTGAGTGTTGTAGCGACTTGTATCACATCTTTTTTTTAGATTCAGAGGAAGATTAAGTGCTGAGTAGCTTACTGATTCCTCTAATGGAGAAGAGTTCAATACTGTGCTGCTCGGACAGGACATATCAAGTGCGACTTTCAGGGAACCAGATCCAGAGCTCTAACTTAGAAGGGAATGCCCCAGATGAGCACAGAGACATACCGTGAACTATATATCATGTTATACTACATTTGTCCTTCTATTTTGGGTGAGCTAGATCGGGTCAGCCCCATCTGTTAAAACCCAATTACAAACTGAAGACCATCAAGAGGTCAGCCCAAAGTGCTATTGCTGTATTACAATTATAATTGAGACCATTAGTGCTCTGTGTGGTCCAAAACACAAACAAGGCTAAAGGAAGTAATGCATTGAATTAAATAATAACCTTGATTAAAAAACTGGGGTATTATCGGAGAGCTTTTCTTAACATTTAAGCTCCAGGATTTTTTCAGTCAATCGCACCTTCTCAAAGTCCACAGCACCCTTTACTCCACTGGACAAAGTAAATATGTAAGACCTGAGGCAGCAGAGTGCAGCTGAACACAGAGGAGGCTGTAGGGAGCCACAATTGCTCCAAAATCTGTTTCTGGTGCTAAAATTGTGAAAACCAAGAGAAGAGGAAGAGAAGGATGGAGTAAGAGACCGGAGTGTGCCTCGCTGCCCACCTGTTCAAACAGGCTTTAAAGTTTAATCACCCATGGTCTCTGCTTGGGCTTGTGATTTTTCCCTTTTTCTTATGTCTTATTTTGTACACATAGGGTGATGCCAAGAAACAAAGAACTGTTCATAGTTTAGATATTGACAATAGCACATTGTTATTCATGTCTGTACTTTCCTGAATGTATTACAATGTCCTATAGTGGAGTATTTAACAACATTCTAATGTATTACTTTTACTGTACAGTTAATATTCCCTTTGTTAATTTCTCACACACGACACGTATAATAACCATTTAAAAAATAAAATGGCAGGAAAAGTAGAAAAGGAAGAAATAATTTAATCAGATAATAAGCTGCGGAGAAGAGAAAGAAAATCACACAAGGGCTACTGGACATTTGTCACATTTTCCTGAATGGGTGCGGACAGGTGAGCGTCTGTGGTGAGGCAGAGAGGAGGACAGAAGGAGTGGGCGGAGGTAAGTAAAAGGATGGATACAGTTGTGGGGCAGATTGGGAGGCGTGTAGCGAATGAGAAAAAGAGAAGACATGTAAAAGAGGTGCAGACATAAACATGGTTTTAAAGGACTAACAAGATTTGCTGCAAAGTCGTCCTTGAGCTCCAAACACCGAAATCTCAACAAGTGGATGTGACATTTAGCTGTTAAATCTAGACGAGCCAATATGGGATAGAGTGGATATCTTAAAACCCCCGGGGAAAAAAACTGAAATAGTAGTTTTCTGCTTTACTTGTGTGCTGGACATCTCACTTGTACAGGAGGATGATAGATGGAGGGTCTCCTGAGAAAATAAAATGCATATCAGTTGATTGATGGGCATCATCAAGACAATAGGGAAGTGTAATATCGGCTTCATCTGAGATGGAAATTGGCAGAGGAGATTAATTTAGTAAAAATGTGGATGTAAAGATTAAAGAAAAAGCACTGTAAGTAATAACTGTTGGTAAATAATGTAATGTATGTTGTCTGAGAATCTCCCTATGTCAATCCACACAAACAACACACATTTTCCCCCAGTTTTCACGAATAGAGAGGTTCTGGGAAAAAGAGATAAAACAGACAAAAGGGTGAGCCAACAGAGAGGGAGGAAGGGGATTTACTGTATCACCACCACTTGTTAACAGCTGTATCAGTTGGTCTCAGTTCAGAAAAGGGAAGGATTCCGACAGCTGGTGTGTGTGTGTGTGTGTGTGTGTGTGTGTGTGTGTGTGTGTGTGTGTGTGTGTGTGTGTGTGTGTGTGTGTGTGTGTGTGTGTGTGAGAGGGGGAACTGGGTGTGGAGCATATATACAGTCTATGGTGTGGAGCCTTGACCAAGGGCAGAGGACAGAGAGAGGGAGTGTGGTGGCTGGAAATTCCCCAGACTCTTTCTGTCTTTAAAACAAAATAAATAATGTCCAAAATGTAATTTTAAGAAAATATCAACAACCTCCGCTGTCTCAGTATTTTTTCCTCATCAATTGTTGTCAAAATGTCAAACACCAGCATTTGTGAGAAATAAATGTGGCGGCAAGACAAAGAGCAAGCAGAAAAGAAAATATCCTAAATCTACACAAGACCATTTTAAGACTTTAATTCTAATTATCATTGTGGATGTTGATTGGTTCACTTGTTGATACTAAATGTATATCATAAGTTAAAGTCTGATAGTTATATTTGCATAATTGGACTGGCTTGTTTTCTTGGTTGTTTACAAATATGTGAATTAATTAATGACATTGTGTACCCTCAAAGAAATATCTAAAAAACAAATGATTATCTTCAGTTATTTTTGATTAAGCAGAGAAAAGGGAATTTGGCAAGGGGTACAGAAGGTAAAACATTATAGAAACAGCATAGCAACTGATATTTCTAAATATAACCATCACCAGTAATGTCTAAGTCTCATCTAAAAGCTGATCCACAGGAGCAGACAGTTCTCAAGGTTGCTTGTTTACACCCAGTGTCATACAAGGATAACATAAAGAGGATCAACAATATATTATACATTTATATCATATTGTTTGTTTAGTTTGTGTTGTTTTTATTATATTTGGGTATCAATTGAGAATCAATGAGAAAAAACAGGGAATGTCATCGTCACACTAATGAACAAAGCAGAAAAAGTGCAACCTAGATGTGGGGTTGTAAACAATGTTTTCTAATGAATACAACACAGACGATAGGACTGACAAAACAAACAGACGGCAGGGTGGAGAGGGGGGGGGGTGTAGAGAAAGTGTGCTGAACTACTCAGCAACAGCCACTCAAGTCGTGACGTATTCACGGTGCTTCCTGCAGCGCTTTAACCCGGGTCCTAGAGACAGTATTTGAGCTTTCTATTCGCTACTTGGCGCTGTTGCTATGGGGCTGTGCATGTTGAGGCGTGCACGTTGCGCCGTGCATGAAAAACAGTTTGTGTGTGCTGAGTTTGGATTAAGGGCAGAAAGTGTTAGGTGCGGGGTGACGAGCCCGCATCAACAGTGCAACATGATGAAACGTGCTTTTATTTTGGTGTCACTGATTTGTTGTTGTTGAGGATGTCGCTGTTGTTTACCTTATTACTGTTCACCATCCAATACTGTAAATAAAACGTTTAGGCTACTGTCTGGCTTGTGGTGTGTCTGGGATGGTGACCTTGTTGAACTTTATGGGTTTAATGGCAAATATTTTATCACTTAACGTGTTTTATAAATACGTTTTATTGTAAGTAAAGAAGGCTAGCTGAGTGACATTTATTTCGATGTTATAAATGATGGGGTGTGACAAAGGTAGGCTATGTTGTTCGCCAGTATAGTGAGTTTATGTTGACAATAACACCTCTCATTCTATGTGACATTAAAGGACAACAAAGATACATGCGACGTCTTCAGTGGTAAAACAACATATATAGGGACCTATTGGTCATTCTTTTAAATATCTATATTTCTATAGACAACATGGTGCCCTTCAGTACATCTATAGTCACAAAAAGTTGTAATGACTTTCTGACAATGTTAAGACAGGTTATTTTTGGCAATATGAATAGCCTACAATTGATATAAAAGTATAGAAATGATTGCTTAGATTAGTTTTTTTAAATGTTTTAAACAAACCATGGCTGTACAATTATTATTTTTGGTGTGATGTGGCACCCTATGTTATTCTTGTAAAATTCAACCTTGTATTATAGTTATTATAGGGGGAACAATAGACAAATAAAACAAGTAACACAAATCATCAGATAAAAATGATAGCACACCTATTTATTACAAGTTTGTATAATGAACTAAAATAAATGTTTCTTAATTGTATAACGTAAAGCTGAATAAATAACCGGACACACCAAAAGGAGCTCAGTCTGCTTTTAGATCACACCCAGCAGCGCTCGCGCCACACGCTCCATCGACCGGGCGTGTTTTGATATCTCGCGGAGCTGCCACAGAGCGCGCGGTATGAAATGAATGAGAATACGACACCACATGTGTGCTCAAACTCTCAAAGTCCGGTCTGTGGCATTTTACAAATACCGGACAAATAAAAGACATGTGTCTTCCAGAATCACACTTGGTAAAAAAGAATACTGTGATTTAAAGGGGAGGACCGGTTATTATTGTTTTCCCCTCTGGATGATGGCGTAAAAGGGGTGTGCAATGTCAGTCTCGGACAATATTGAGAAAATCACCTGATGTAAAGAAACAGGTGAAAACAATCAGATGGCATTTAATTAATACAAAAATAAACATTACATAGATAATTTCTTTCATACGATAAAAAAAAAAGCCGTGAGAAAATCGATTCAGCTTTTTTGTTCGGGAAACAAACAATTCTTCGACATTAGATATCCATGCATTTATGTATATTTTTAGATTTCAGTTAGAGCCAACACTGTTTAATAAAACATGTTCTGATTCTGCTGGTGTTATCCCCAGCTAGAAATTGGTTGCCAAGCATTGCATCATTCCTTTCATGTGACTCCCATACGCCCCAAATTCGTCCTGGCTGTCTTATGACTGCATCACAATTGCTGCTCACACAAACTATGCAGGATAGAGCGAAAACCAGCCGTTGGACCCCGCCTCCGTTCGGATTTGGCTCACCCTATTGGATGTCGTTAAGGAAAATATCTCAACTCCGCTCTCCTGATTGGACCACTTCAACGCCTGTTACTCCTATGGGGATAGGTTGTGATCTACCTTCTCATGCATAGTTCGGTTGGCCTCTCTCTCGATATAAACACCGCCGGGAGTTTCCGAAAAATCCCATTCAGCCGTTCAAGACTGAACAATGGTTAACATGAGCTATCACCAATTTCTACTAAAATATCCACATTCGAGCTCAAGACAGTCGAGACGGCGAACGAATAAACGAAAAAGGGTAAGTGGGCATTCGTTTTTATATAGTTTTCTGCGAAGAGGAAGTCTGTTTTTAAGTCTTTCGGGGAGTAACGGAGACTAAACTTGAAGTGGGCTGGTGGAGAGAAAAAAGCAAGAATTTGGCAGATTTCCCAGTGCCAATTTTAGAAAAAACAGTTGTCTTAATCCATCATAATGTACACTGAGTGATTTTTCTGTGCTGTCTGCTTCTGTTTGACAAGTTGTCAACGCTTGTACGGACTTAAAGTTGTTTTTATGTTTTTTTACATTGAGCGTAACAACCGTTTACAAATTATACTGTAAATTGTATAGACAAAATGTTTTGCTTTGATTATATTAAGTGTCATTTCATTTGAATACCATATCAGCAAACCCCGTGTAGCGTCTGACAGCAGGAGTCTATAGGGCTCGAAACAGAACGGCTTTTATTTTTGACAGCTACCATTTTTCACACATTTAACCAATACTATAATGGTAAATGTTTAACCATGTTACCAATTAATGAATAGATATTGATATCTCTTTGTCTTTTTCCCAACCCACTCCTGTCCCCTCTATTTATTTTAGTTTCTTTTGTTTCGCCCATTGCTCCTGCTGGACATTCATTTCCATGACGTAACTGTCTTGGCTTAAATGTAGCCCAACTAAAAAAGTAAATATTAACATATAGAAAATAAATGATTATAAAATAGTTTTAAAAGGAAAATAATTGGTAGGGTCTGTTTTGCCAAACCAAATGTGTGAAGTTTAAAATGTGTCATCAGGTTAGGAGGATTTCTTATATTTAATCAGTTTTGTAATTCATCAATTCACTAACAATGTTTTTTATTTTTTTTTTATTATATTTGCACAATAAAAGGAGGAGGAACTCTATTTAGATGAAATGTTTCATGTTAAAAGCTTTGTATACAATAATTAAATAAATGATGTTGTTTTGTTTGAAACCTGTAGGTACTTACAGCTTAGTCATTAATAAAAGCAGTAAACCTGACTGTCAGACCTGAGGGATCAATATAAAGATCTATTTATCGTTTAACCTCTTTTTTATCGATCCAAACGTGTTTTGAGGACCGTAGAAAGCAGGGGGTGCACTAGGGAACATAATGGTCTTTGTTTACAAGCATTACGTGACAGGATCTTTATATTCTCCATCTATGTTGATCAATTTAACATTTGGAACATTTTGTAAATGATAAATTATTGAAATTAATTTTCGTCCTTTTCCAAAGAAGCCATCCGTTTAAAAAAAAAAAAGAAGGCACATTTACCCGTGTTTCCTTTTGTGCAAATCATCAGTTTAATTCTGAAATCTCAGCACATTTCAGGCACCATATTTTCAAAGACTTAGTTTTTGAATATTTATTTTCTCTTTCAGGATTGTTGGGACAAGCTATCTCCAACAAATTGGCAGACTTGATTAACAGAGACTTTTCTAAAGGTAAATTCTCCTATTTTACATTCTTAATGCTGCCTGTTTCTAGAATCAATATTTTGATTAAATACTTTTTTGTTTTCATATTAACTTCGTGTTAGTTATCAACATTTTCAATACACATATTTGTCCCGCCTTAAATGCCGATTTATTAGCTTTTTGTATTGCAGTAAAGTCATTACCTCACTTAGTCTCACCGTGATTTAATGTACTGTGGACTAGTTTTTAATTCATAATGGTATTATTATTATTAGGTCTTCTTGTAATAGTCTCAGTAAAAGTTCACCCCATCCTTTATTAATGCATACCTACAAACTATAACTCAACCAGTTGCAGAGCAGTAAAAAATGATCAAGGCAGAGTGTCTGTAACATTCTGTCCCCCCCCCCCAGGTCCAGTGTGAACCGTGTGGCCGAGTACCTGTGTGTTGCGACTGACTGGCGAGATGACTGCCGAGTGGCTACACCTGCCCCCGCCGTACCCCCCTGGCGTGGGGCCGCTGTGTGGTGCAGAGTTGGAGGCGTGGTATGAGGACCTGCAGGATATTCTGGGCTCCGACACGGGAGGGGCAAAACTGGCACGTGCCCCCACATGCACCGAGGTCAGTAGCTTGAAGAGTGAAATGTCTATCACACCCTTGAGGAGTGTGAGTGTTTGTTGTCAATTATTTATTTTTGCTTTACCATTCTTTTAAAAAGTTGTATTCACATACTCAGTGATGGTTATTCACCTTAGACTGTGATGTTTGATGTGCTTTGGCCGATGTTGACGTTTGCGTTTTGCGTTTGTAGAAAGAGCCGGAGTTTCTGGATGTTCTGGAGAGTTGTTCCCTGACGTGGCTAACGGACGGAGGCCAGACGTGGGGCGAAGGGGTCCAGAGGACAAAAGAGGAGATCCACAACCCCCAGCCTCTGCACCACACCTCCTCATCATCCTCTTCCTCCTCCTCCTCCTCCTCCTCCTCCTGCATGAGTCCAGCAGTTGCAGAGGAGCGGCGGCCAGAGGCTGAGAGTGGGAGAAGTGGCGAGAGTTCCACAGGAGGCGGCAGTGATCTGCTGCCCCCTGAGTTTTTCGAGTTGCTGAGTGAAGGAGGAGTGGGAATGGTGGATCCGAGCGGAGCAGTGATCAGCGGAGGCTATTATTACCACCACCATCACCAAGCTAATAATGTCTGCCCTGCGTCCCCCTCAGCCAGCGAGGAGGAACTGCCTTGTGTCCCCGATTCTCCATCCAGCTCCTCCTCAGCCTCCCAGTCCCCATCTCAGAATTGTTCTTCTCCCTCCTCACCCGTTTCTTCTCCCTCCGACTACCAGTCCTCCCGTCTGGGAAAACGCAAAAGGACCACCAGCGAAAGGACCAACTGTGCCTTGTCCTCTTTTGCCTCCTCCACACAGCTCACATCCTCATCATTCTCCTCTGCCAAAAAGAGTCGCAAAGAGAAAGAGCAGGAGAACGAGAGGAAGGTACAGGAGCTGACTGAGCAGAACGAGCGCTTGAAATCTGAAATTGACAGGCTGGGAGAGGAGGTACAAAGGACACGTAGAGCCCTGATAGAGAGACTAGTCAACACCAGGAAATGAGAGAAGAATGATGCACAGGATGGAAGAGAGAAATGAAAGATGGCAGGTCCTACAGAATTGGATTAAGCAGTGGTGGGGTCAGGTGTAAAACAGGTCAACATGAAATGCCTCTTAGAAAGGATGGAAACCAAAGATATATTTTATAAGCAAGAGGATTTTTGGGAAAACACAGAGCTTAAAATGGCAAGTAGTAGTGAAAGTGATGAAAGTCAAGACGAGAAGGGGCTGCAACAGCAATGCGGCAAAAATAAAAGACACAGCATGTATAAAGGAAGAACAGACGATGATTCTGTGGTTTTGAAGAATGTTTTTTAAAGAATGCCTAACACTAAGTTCCATCAAATAAGATGGCAGAAATGGTTACGAGCATTGGATTTCTTTGTACGTTGAACAAAAAGGAATTGAGAGAGTGCATTTCATTGTCATCCATTTCCACCATTTTGCAATAATTGTAACTCCTGCGTTAAGGGCTGCAATTAGGCTAGCAGAGATTATTTGCCCCAATTTGTGGAGACTATAGGAGCTCAGGAAAAGTCTGAAAGTGCCCAGTGTGAGTATGAGAGAATGATTTTTTTTGTTGTTGAGATAATTCATAATCTTTCTTACTTTTGTATAACCCATGGCTTGTGTGTATGTGTATTTAGATAAAGTTAGTAGGACCCGGCTGTACTTTGTCAGCTGACCTTTTCTATCAATATGGGGATTTGTAGAATAATAACCACAAATAGTTTTACCATGATTTACTATTTTTATATAACGCTGTAATATATATACTGTACTGTAATGGCTTGTACTGTATAAAGCCAACATATCATCTGTTATTTTCCCATTGCATTCACAAAAACTGTTAATCTTAGAATAATACCGGTATGCATGTCGTTTACCATTGATAGCATTAAATACATGTATTTTACCATACTATTTATTTTAGCCCTCATTGTAATCCCAAATGTGCAATAAAAGAAACAAATGTGCAATTTCTTGTGTCATGAATTGTTTATTTGTTTCCATTAATAAATCAATTTATATGATTAGAAAATAAGGGTAATTGGGGAGTAAAGACAATTTCAGACGAAATAAAATCAATTTATTTTCTGAATCCAAAAAGGGTATTTGTAGGAAAAACACAATTTTCCAGAGGATATAAAATAAATCTTTAAAAATGCACAACACACCTTCCAATGCTAATATGGTATGCTGACTATCACAGGGAGAGTATCAAATCAGTTTCTTTTGGTGTAGGGATTTGGAAAAATCCCTCCTTTCTGTAGCTGTATTCATTTGAGTCTCTCTTTGTGCGTTTTCATTTCCCCGTCGGCCGATCCAGCATTTCATTAGTCCTCAGTGCCAATAACACATTGTCTTAGATCCTGTCACGGCTTTGCCTTAAGCTAATACCCTCACATCTCTTAGTGTACATCTTGTTCCTGTTACCCTACAATCATACCTCAAACCATTCTACTCTTCCCTTCCTCTCACTAACCTCCATCATTTAGCTTTCCCTTTTTACTTCCCGTCTCACTTCTTCTTGCCCTTCTGAGGTGCCGGGTCAGAGCCCTTCCCCTCAGCCAGAGCCAGCTGTTTCTTTAGGTCCAACAGTTTGGCCACCTCTGCTGTGATCGCCGCCTTCTGCGCTTTCTGGGCTTTGAGTTCTCGCACCTTCTCGCCCTATGATAGAAAAAAATGACAGTGTTGAAATTGAATTTTGACGCCCAAATGTGCCTTTGATTAAACATTTGAGATTCTAAGGACGGATTGATGTTGGAAGCTTTTTTGTCAAATATAAATTAATTAACCAAGGCGGCAATTTGAGAATTTTGTAAATGTACGTGTTTGTCTGGGTTCAGAAATACTGAGAAATTAAACGTTTGATTCCCAAAAATGTAACCGCCGTTGTAAGTTTAACGTTAAATTCAAATTTCATTTCAAATGAAATGATTACGATCAATTAATTACAATCTTAAGCATTACCAGATACTTTTTGAAATAGAGTTAATGATCAAATTTAGCTTTTAAAATGTGTAGTAATTTAGTTCAGCGGCCCGTAGTTTGTTAGGTCCGTGATTAGATGTTTACGAACATCGCTTTCATTCCCGTACGGCCAAGAAGACATCACATTTTTTAAATATCCCTTTTGCACAAAGATTATAAAGACAAAACAATAAAATAAAGTGAATCTTGTTCTAGTAAAAGAATATTTCACATTTATTGAAAAAACCCCGTAAGAATTGTGTTTACAGTCTATAGCCTGTGTGTTGCCACTAGCCAGCGTTCTCACCTGCTCAGCCACAGCCTGAGTGAGCTGCTTGGCTTTCTCTGGGTCCGCTCCGATCCCCGCTACCACCTCAGCAGCAGCAGCTGGCCCAGCGGCGGGCGGGGGGCTGCCAGCGCTCTGAGCGGTCTTGTGAGTGCGGAAACAGACAGATGAAGATGTATGAATTTGAGGCGTTTATGGTTATTATTTCAAGAGATTACTTACTTCATTTCAGACAATATCACTCATCACTCAAAATGTCGACGGGAGTTTACGAGTCATGAAGTGTGTATGGACATTAAAACACACAGCATTCAAAGGGATTAGCATAAAAACAAAAAATCAGAGGATGTTAGATGAGCTGCTAGTGTTAGTGAAGGCATGCAGTAATCAATATTGACACAGCATAACCAACACGGACTGACTCAACGCAAACAAATGTCGCTCAATACCTTTTTTTTAGGCGGTTCATCGTCAGACTAGAGGCAGGCGATTGAGCAGAAGGTTAAGAGAGGGATTATTTGTTATCCATATGATGGATGCTTCATACATAATTCAAAAACGTACAGTGTCTTAGCTCCGTAACATGTTTCAAAAGATAGATGCTTCGAGTACAGACACATTCTTATTTGTGATGATAGTTTGACAGAAACCCGTTAACGACTACGCATGATCACATTTTTTCTTATTTAATTATTCATAAATAGTCAACCTATATTACAACAAGATCTGACTGAACTCATACACAGACCGTTAGGCATCATAAACATCAAATACCTGCTGTCCACCAAATGTCTTCTTCAAAGCCTCAATCTGGTCCACCTCCAGTTTCTGGAACAAAGGACTGACCTTGGAATTAAAGGGGGAACAAAAAAGTTGAAATTCAAAAGAATTTAAGAATGAATTAAAAAAAGTTGTGATTTTGGATCCAGCCCAGGGCCAGTGTAGCTGGAACATTTAACCCGGAGGCTCTGTGCTCGCCTTTGAACAAAGAGGATTATGCAAGTGAGTAAAGTAGATAACTATGTCTGAAAAATGTAGAGTTTGGATCATAATCACCACTTAAATGCAGCACCGCGTGAAATGTCAGAATTGTTTTGTGCACGCAGGAATTGTTTATGATTCATGTAACATTAGAACAGTGTGGTTTACTATTCCTTGTCTGGAGACTTTAGTCACGAATCATGGTAGCCTTGGAGAATCGAATGCAGCGTTGACACACCGGTCACCACAATTAGGCCTGAAGGGACAAGTGGCCTGAGAGCAACCTGAAGCCTCCAAACACTGTCCAGGCTGTTATTCTCAAGTGTGTGTATGTGTTCACACGACTGTAATGTCCTCCAGAGTCTTGACATATTGACAGACTGTTGCATGTTCATTGTATCACCCAGCATCTACATACAGGAGGCTCCACAGGTGTGTGTGTATGGACCGTGTGTGTGTGTTCTTAGGTCGTACTCACAGTGCCAATGCGGTGGCCGGCACTCAGGGAACATACAAAGGTGCCAGTGCCTTGCAACATGGTATCGACACAAGACTGAGGGGCATTGAACTGATCCCTGATGGTCTGGCTGACCGTCGGCATGTATGGCAGCAGCATCACTGACAGCAAGCAGGCGATGTTCACAGACACACCGGTGACTGTGCCCGCACGCTGCCTGCAGGGGGGGGAAGGGAGAAGAGTTCATGTTTGGTAAATCTTACAATTGACAGAAATTACATCTTAAACACTGCTCTTTTATTTGGCTGTTCATACAAATATTTCTTTCCTAAAATGTTCCTAATTTCTTTAGGTGAGACGTACTTTGTCGTCATGAAATGAGAATTACAAAAATTGCACCACAGCTCTAGCTCTATCTCAATCTTTATTTACTTATTTATATAGCACCTTTAAAAACAACCTCAGTTGACCAAAATGCTGTACAGGGAATACATAAAATATCAAATAACACAATGGGAGTAAAATACACTATCTACCTTGTATAAATCTACAGCAGCGACATATTGTCTTAAGCTGGTCAAGGACATCTCACCTTTCGGTGTCTCCTCCCTTGATCTTCTTCCAGGGTTCATTGAGCTGAATGTACTGGTTGCCATGGCGAGAGATGTTCAAGATGCGTCTCAGAGAGTCACGGATTCTAGGGGATTTCAGAGAAAACTTGATGAAAGCTGACAAGAGACCGATTCATACAAATGGACTTCAGTAGAAGTCCAAGCATGGGTCTTGTAGAATGTTTTACCCTTACTGAAATACACCCTTTTAAATTTGGATAATTTTCAATCAGTGAATATCAACACTTCAACCGTTTGACGGTAATGCCATTTGCTTAGTCTTACTTGACTTTGTCCAGGAGCTGGATGTACTGCTGCAGCTCCCAGCCCACCAGAGCCAGGAGCCTCTTATCTTCCTGCTGTAGCTCCATCGCAGGCACACAGCCCTCAAAGAACTTGGTGACAAACATGCCAGCTCTGGAGAAGAGAAGAAGCGAGAGAAAGGGTCAAAAAATATGAAAAAAAGAAAGAAGAAATATGGGTCAGGGAAAAATGTGGAGTAAGAGAGGCATCAAGAGAAACAAAGGAAAGAGAAAGATCGCTCAAATGGAGAAGGGTATTTTATTAGACTGGCGTTATATTATAGATTGTGTTGCCGGATGTAAAATAGTGATCTGAAAGTGTAAACTAACTAACAGTGTGCTATAGTGAACCTATTTACAACTCCTCTACATTGTAGTTGTGTCTCGAGCCAGTCATTTTAGGAATGAGTTTCATGTGCACATCAGGAAGATGTTTGAAGTCAGAACGGTTTTGTCATGTCTGATGCAACAGACTGTTCTATATTTTAAAAAACAACTCAGCCCCTAAGGAAGGTCTGCCATACCATCATCATGTTTACACTGAGCTGTGATTTTGATGTGTGCGACTAAACTTTGAGTGACCTGAATTCTTAATTTGTTTTAATGAGCCTTTAATTTGTGGAATGACCAAACCCTGAGTTTTTTTCATCCTGGGGCAATAGAGAGTATTCTGTTACAATAACTGAATCCTCTTTATCAATAAAGTCATATCTATATTAGTTAATCTATTCATTAAGAACCCATTTTGGTGCTGAAGCTGATTGTTTGTGGAATAGTCAAAACTGTTTCTACTGAACCGTGATAAGCTAGAGCCAAACATTTGTTATGGATTTGAAAAGGCTTCCAAGATGGACACACTGTCTGTAGTTTTTTAGTCACTAAATCCAGGCAAGGACAGAATTCCCTTTTTTGAGGCAGAATACTTTTTACCTCCAACACCTAAGGCTGGATGCAATCTACAAGATATTTTCAAACTAATTAGGCATCAACGCTGCTGCCCCAGACCCATTTTGAAGATCAAGGTACTTTGAGAAAATGCTGCTGAGAAAAATCTTTGATGTGGGATTAAACCCTGATCTTTTAAAAATCATTTGAGGCAATGTAATTGGGGCTAAATTACGCCATCCCAAACAAATTTAGAAAACTAGGGTGAGCCTCTTTTAAGTTACTGCTCTAACAGAGGTTTTGTTCAATGAGTACAACAATCTGAAAACTTAGTTGTTAATTGGACTGCATGACAGTTATGTGCTTCATATTTACTAGTGATTTATCTGAGCCGATCAAATCAGTTTAAATTGAAATTGAAACAGTGACACACGAAGAGGACCAAGTAGCACAAGTGACATTGTTAGGCTCCTTTCTTCATACTATCGGCTTAACACAAGCAAAGGATTTCTTTAAACATTTGAATTAACTAACCTGTTAATGAAGTTGCCCAAGTTGTTGAGCAGCTCAGAGTTGTTCTTCAGAGCCATGTCGGCCCAGGAGAAAGCTGAGTCCTGTCCCTCTGGACGCACGTACAGGAGGTAGAAGCGCCACACATCAGACGGGATGCCTGTGTCCTTGGCCATGTCTCCAAACACACCCACACCACGGCTCTTGGAGAACTTGGTGTCCTCGTAATTCAGATACTCTGTGGGGGAATTGACAAAATAAGTGAATGTCAGTGCTGAACCTTAATTATAAATAGTAGTAATATTGAATCAGTAAAATCAGGTAATCAGAATCGGTGCTCACCAGTGGCGATGAGGTGGTTGACCAGAGTGTAGTTGTCCTGAGCTCCCAGTAGGGAGCAGGGAAACATCACACTGTGGAACGGTACATTGTCTTTGGCCATGAAGTTGTACAGCTCCACCTAGTGGCAGAGACAAAACACTGCACTGTGAGATGACATCATATTAGATCATCATGAGATCATCCAGTTCAAAGAGGACTTATCAGCTCTCAACAACCCCCATCTCTCTCCCTCTCTACAAACACAGGCCATCACACACACACACTTTACAGAAGCTCAATCGTGGGGTTTCAGATGGAGAGAGATGAGTCAGAGCGAGTTAGGAAGACATGTTGGATTTTTTTCATATATATATATATATATATATATATATATAGGGTTTATAAAGAACTTGCCGTTGAAAGGGATAGCTCTGAATGTACTTTACCAAAATAAAAAAATCAATATCTGTTTAAGTGTACACTATATCTAGAATATTTTCATCACTTTACCTCCGAATGCAATTGAAGTAGTTATACATAATTCCACGCTCTCGCCAAGACCACCTGACTCCATAAATATATCAGTAATTTTATCCCACAGAACAGAAGCTTTCTTACTCCCTTTCATTTAAAGGGTTAGTAAGAATAATTATCCACTGATTTAAAGCACCAATGTCACACAATAACTGAAACAAACTAGGCTTCAGGCTGTAAACCAGCAACTGCTGTGTGCTGCAAGGAAAATTAAAATCCATAAGAACCTCATAGAACCCCACTTGAAACATTTCAAACCATCCCTGAAAGTAATGAAAGTACTTAAAAAAACCTATTCAAAAATCCAACATATCTTCCTCTCTCTTATTAACTCATCTCATCTCTCTTCATCTGAATCAAATGGATTGAGCAAGCTAACCAGTAAGTGCTTCCAGCTTGATGTCACTGCATGTGTTGGTAGCTGCGATAGCTTTAAAAGTAATAACAAATTTTACACACACACACACACACACACACACACACACACACACACACACACACACACACACACACACACACACACACACACACACACACACACACACACACACACACACACACACACACACACACACACACACACACACACACACACACACACAGCATAATGACCAACAAAACAATCAGGTAGCTGTATTGTAGCTGTATTGTCTCCTACTCAGTATATAGTGTGTGCAAAACTGATTGTGCATTTTATTCATTATTGCTCTGAATTCCGTTAGTGTTATATGGGGCTAGGAATGAAACTGTGTTTTAAATGAGATTGCAGAAGACCAGATGGGGCAATGAAAAAAGCAATCACATTTTGTGCTGTGCAGCGGGTAAAATCTGTACCATGTTTGTGCATCAGTACTCTGCTCGGCTCATAACGTCTGACATGAAGGGGGGAGGAGCGAGGGTGGGTTGAGTTACCTGTTGAGGATTCTTCCACCACTTCTCCCATTGGTCGGTGTAGTTAGCAGTAATGGACAGATAACCAATGGGGGCATCAAACCACACGTAGAACACCTGCAGAGAAAGAGAGGGACTTTGTGTTAGGAAGTGATTCCAAAATAAATGAATCCTAGTAAAAAGCACACAAAGCTTAGGAGTAATGGAAAAGTCCTTAAGATGTTAATGTTAATTAAAATTCCCTTTGGTATTTATGTTTTGACCTGAAGACTCTTACAGTGAGCACTGCCGTATCATCAGTTACTGCAGCATATGTAAACAGCTAATTAAGTCATTTTAAAATTGTAATTAGGACTCTGAACCTAGATATGAATTGCTAGCTTTCAACAGGGCAGTAAGGCTTTGTTATGCTTAGAAAAATAAGAAAGAAATACAGGGTGGTATGTGCACGTTTTTTTTTATACTATATAATTGACTATTAACAAGGGAAAGACCAGATTTGTTATGTAAAACAAGACAATAGCAGACCTTCTCTTTGAAGTCAGGATGAGGTACCGGCGTTCCCCACCGCAGGTCCCTAGTGATGCTGCGAGGTTTGAGTCCATCTCTCAGCCAGGAGCGAGTGATCTGTTTGGCATTTGCCGTCCAGTCACCTGTGCTGGTTGACTTATCCAGCCACTGCTCCAACTGACCCTCTAGCTGCATGAGAGAAAGAGGTAGAAAAGAAAAAAAAACATTAAAAAAAACATTAAATGTCTTAACTCCAAACCACAGCTCTAGGAAGAGTAAAGCCGTTTGTATGATACTATATAATTACAACACGGATAACTGTATTTCCAAGCTTTTTATTCTACTTTTTACTTGCCGTTTGTACTTTCTAAAAAAGTCTGTCTCAACACCAGTGTGCAAAAAATCGTAATCTAAACTGCAGAATGGACAACCAAGGCCATTCTCATTCAATTTAAGAAGCATACCTTTGGCAGGTCCAGGAAAAGATGTTTGGAGGAGCGGATGGATGGAGTCTCTTTGCAGACCTTACACTGGGGTTCCTGAACGGGACAGCAGCAAACAATTATAGTATGGAATATAACTATTATAGCTAGGGATGCTCCGATCGATCGGCCGCCGATCGAGATCGG
Source organism: Gymnodraco acuticeps (assembly GCF_902827175.1). Taxonomy (NCBI): domain Eukaryota; kingdom Metazoa; phylum Chordata; class Actinopteri; order Perciformes; family Bathydraconidae; genus Gymnodraco; species Gymnodraco acuticeps. The sequence continues at coordinate 1,198,824 of NW_022991632.1, forward strand.
CCGATACTCACTCTCTACAGATCGATTGGTGCTCTCTAAACATGCCGATCGCGAGAGCCGATCGCATGACGTAAAATACATGACACTTTTCTCTGTGTGCGGCAAAACAAGCTCGCCAAAATGGCTTCACCGGTCTGGCATTATTTTAAGGTGTCCGAAAAAGACAGTAAAATAGCGGTATGCAACGTGTGTGAAGCAGAAATCCTGCAGCTCCACCCGCCGGACCGGTAAGCGCAGCGAAACACACACACAGGGAGAACCAGACCGCAGTTAATTTCCTCATATTCCAAACGAGAAATTACGGTAGCAAATCACCCGGTTCTTTACGACCAGAACTATTAACGGGATACAAACCGGAGGAAACAGGCATGGAGGGAGGTGGCAGAGACAGTGGGTGAAACTGGTAGGTTTTTGCCTGTTTGGGGAGTTTGTTTATATATATATATATATATATATATATATATATATATATATATATTGCTCGCATAAAATCCCCGGGTTTTTTTGCTTTGTATGTCGGGGGCGGGAGATTCATGTGATTGGTTGTTGGTCGCGTTGCTCGCAAAAAATCCCCACGCTTTCAGACACGTCCAGCTCCAAGATTTTCAAGATTTTTGAAAAGCTGCTGTGTGGACGTACCGTAAGAGTTAGACCTAACACACTTAGCTATTTTATCTACCTCTGGAACAAGCTAAACTAGTTATTATAAATATATGTATTCTTCATTGTCGGGTCACTCATTACTGGATCAGTGAGCTGCATGAGATACTGACAGGCTGTCAGGAGAGGGAGAGAGGGGGGGGAGAGAGAGAGGAAAAGAGAGCGCTTCCGCTAATTTCTCCCGTGTTATTATCCAAAGTGAATGTAAACTTGAATAATGTACATCATTTGAATGTAATAATTAAGTTGATTGTTGTTTGTGGAAGCTCCAGTGAATGACCCCCATTAACTGAGTTTTAAACATCACTTTAAATGGAAGATTTAAAGTGATGTTTAAATCTTCCATTTAGGCCCCGCCCACTCGATCGGATCGGCGATCGGCCCCGAAATTGGCGATCGCAGCATCCCTAATTATAGCAGCTGCTACTGCCACCATTCACGTTCTAACATCATGATCATCCTCGTCTTGCTTGTTATCATACACAATCTGCTTCAACTCACCCCGAGCTCCACAGCGTTGATGAGCTTCCCACACTTGTCACACTGGTCACCACGGGCTTCTGGGTAGCTGCAGTGGGGACAGATGCCTTCCACGAAGCGGTCGGCGAGGAAGCGCTGGCACTTTTCACACCGTAGTTGCTCCACCGTGTCTTCCACTAGATAACCATGCTTGTGGTTTCTCCAAAAAATATTCTGGGCGATTCTGAAATATAACAAAGGTAGTTGAAAGCTAATTCACAGGGGGTTGTACCTTGGATTAAAGACAACATTTAAGTATTTTGTATTAACACACTGACAAATATGTTAAAAAATTAGTCATTAAACCCTGGCGGCATTTATATTTTCATGCTCAGACTGATACTGCTCTGACCTGTTGGCTAGAACATGTTTAAACGTTATCTATAAATACGGCAATGTAAAAAAGGAACAATGTCTTACATTTGGACAAAAACAAAGCTTTTTGTAATCTTTGGTGTTGGATTTGTAAATCTAAAAAGTAAGTGTTAACACCTAAAGCCCATGTCGTGAAAAAAGTTGAACCTGTGGTCCGTTTCATTTTTCAAAGAGCATGGTTCTTGAGCACTGTGTTTGATGCCTTTAATGTTTTACTCATCAAAGCAAAAGCCATAAAACAAGAGTTTTTATCTTCATAATCCTGTTTTTTGTATGAGCTCAAGATTTAAAGCCTCATCTTTACAGAAGAAAAAGTATGTACCAAAAGCCCATCTTTCAAAATCTATTTAAACAACTATGCAAACAAAAAACAATTAGACACTTTTTCTATACACATACAGTCTATTGCTTAACTGTTCCAATAAGTTCCATCAGGCAACAATCCATACTTTTCAAGCAATTAATATATTACTTCCAGACTTGCTGCCTCATCCATATGATGAAATAGATCATTTTTATAACAAAACGTCTAATATATTATTCCTAGATCGACTCTGCCAATGCCTTTCTTTTAACTAACGAGAAGTAATGCTATTTCCTGAATAAATACATTACTAAAGCATTATTAGAAAGAAGGGCTTCACTTGACTGCCTGTATTGAAATGTACAGGCAACCCTTGGCTTGGTTGATGTTTGTTGTAACAGTTTATTTATATATTTGGCACTATTCAAAGGTGGCAGATGAGAACAAGTTTCAGACAGTTTGCTGCTTGACTAAAGAATTCAAACAACTTTATTATAGGATTTATTTTCTTTTACTTATTTATTTTTAGTACATTTTAGAAATGTAAGTAATGACCCACATTCTACAACCATGCTCAATAATCTCTGAGATTACATAGAGTAGAATTTATGCTTGACAGGACTAGACATCAATCCATTTATATCCACATTGTTATTTACGGCAAGATTAGAGTAATCTTATGTTACATAATTGTGTAGTAATCGTATGGAAACGTGTTTACCCTTTAACATGAAAGCCAAGCAGAACCACATGCAGCCCAGGAGAAGACCAGGGTCCTGAAACGAGCTCTGGATTCTTTTTGGAGACCCCTCTCTGTTTATCATTAGCTTTGTTGTTCAACTTTGATTATGACTGAAAGAAAGCCTTGTCTTTCATTTCCCACAAATCCGTAGATAACATTTTACAATGGGCACCCTTCTTCCTTGCATTCACTTACTCCGTGTGCTTTTCGGTGGTGGTTCTGCCAAAAAAGTCAAAGTCAATCTGGAACCACTTGTAGATGTCTGAGTGAATGACATGGTACTTGTCGCAGATCTGCTGCGGGGTCAGACCCTCCTCTCTGGCCTTGTTCTCTGTAGCTGTGCCATACTCGTCTGTGCCACAGACAAACAGCATGTTCCAGCCTCGCAGGCGGCCATATCTTAGAGGAGAGGACGGAGTCAGTGCAGTAAGACAGAAGAAGATGATAGTCAGTTTTCTTTGTAATGTTCAGAACTTAAAAAAAAAAAAACATTATACGTTTTCATATGCCTGTATTTCAAATACACGCAAGATCATGCAAGCTCTCAATGCAAACATCTTTAGATACAAAGGTCAATGATGATTTCTATATTATGGTTATCCATATTGTGTTTGCATCTACAGTATACAGAAAAATGACAAGATAACATTTATACCTGCAAAAAATAAAACATTTGTTGCATTCTTATTAACCCTTTAAAACACCAATGTCACACAATAACTGAAACAAACTAATACAAAAAAAAAACAGCAACTGCTGTGTGCAGCAAGGAAAATGTAAATAGGTTGGGGGTGTTCCCACCATATCTACTGTATAAACTATGCATAAGAACCTCATACAACCCCACTTGAGAAATGTCAAACCATCCCGTTTAACGAAAGTCATTTAAAAAACCTATACAAATATCCAACATATCTTCCCCACTCTTATTAACTCCTATCATCTCTCTTCATCTGAATCATATGGATTGAGCAACCCCACAAGCTAACCAGCAAGTTTGTCCAGCTTGATGCATGATGTCACTGCATGTGTTGGTAGCTGAGTGCTGCATTTCTACCTGCTGAACACATCAGTGCTGAGGACGCAGCCGATGATGTTTCCCAGGTGGGGGACGTTGTTGACGTAAGGCAAGGCACTGGTGAGCAGGATGTTCCGCTTGCCTTCCTGTGGCAAACTAACAGGAAACAAACAGATCCAGGGTTTAATCTTCCTATTTAGTAACTCGTGTTAAAGCTCAACTCACTTTACTCTGCTGTCGACATATGCACTTTTAATGAGTTTAGAAAACATGGTTGATATAACAGTCAACAGTGATGATTAGTAACATATTAATCTATGGGACAGTCCCACAGGAAGATGATCTGAAGTGCTGTTATGCCCACATCATATAACATCCTATACCACAACATACACACACTTACTGCACTTAACTCCGAATGAGATGATCTGCCTAGAATAGGGAGCAGCAGCTTCTATGACTTACATGGGGTGCTGTCTGCTTGTAGCCATTGAGCAGGTGTTCAAACCTTTATTCCAGGTGAGAGCAGCTGTCTCCATCTCCTCTGCTGACACCGCGCGCTCACTTTCCTCACTCTAAACAGACAGTCAGATATAGAGTCATTCATTGGGAGTTACACCTTAACAGACTTATAATGTTAGTAATTGCCACAAGTACTTATCTGTTCAACAATTCTGCTCTTTTAATTACTTTAATGTTTTAACTATTACCACTGTGGCCAATCATTTATAATTTCTTTCATTCGAAGTATTTCCATCACCTATAAATCATTTCCGTGATGAGAATTGAAAAAAGCACACGTGTAGTCAGGTACTGAAGCACCCCGGAAAGACGTTTGATCAATAAGAATGCTTTAAGTGTAATTAATGGTAATCCTGGTGATCTGGCTGATACCTCTGCTGGGTTGCCGTTGCATGGCTGTGAGTCTCTGCACTGGCTGCTCGAGGGGGCAGGCTGCCTCTGCATGTAGCTCTTCATGCCCTGCAGGCCTTTCCCCTGCAGCACTTTCTGAGCAGCAGACTGGCAACTGTGCATAACAGCCCCACGGTCAAACCAGGCCTTAATAGACGCACGTTCGCCTGTTAAAAGAGTGAAAAGAAGCCGGGAAAGGGAAAAGGAAGGAAGAAAAGGAAGGAAGAAAAGGGGGGGGGGGGGGGGGGGGGAAGTAGACAAGAAATGTAAAGGGTTGCATAAGGGATCATTATAAGATAGGAAACAAGATATAAGACATTTGGGTAATTTAGGCATGAGCGTTTATTACTACTTACCCAATGCTAGTGAAGCGTCAGATAAAACAGGGTACAGCGCAGCCCACAAAACCACATCAGCAACTGAAACAGCTTCCTGAAACAAAACACATCTTAATAAAGATATATATTTTTAAACATTAAACACAAATTATAACTGACATTTCCATGTCTCATTTACTTGTTATTCCATCAAAAACCAAAATGTTTGTTTGATTTCAAAGCCCTAAACAATACAGAGAAAAAGGACAATTTTCAGCATGATTGTTTTTCCGCGCCTGCTTCTCACTAAATATGGACTCCATGTAAGGCAGTACATGGAGTCCATATTTAGTGAGAAGCAGGCGCGGAAAAACACTGTGTGCTTATCACTGTTTTCTTTAGCTTTACACAGGGCTCCTCCAAGCCATGCCAATTACCAGGAGACTTCACAAAACACATTTCTGTACACATTAAATATATGACAGACGCAGATGACTTGTTGCCTCAGGGGCTGCGAATACCACAGGGAACTGATCCCACACCAACCCCCCCACACTCAGGCACTTCTGCAACACACAGTAACGGAGCACTTCCACCAAAAAAAAATCATTTTAACTTAAAAATGTATCACTAGCTCAACATCAGCAGCTGAAAAAAAGAAATGTTGCCTGATGTGGCACAGAGGAGACTCAGCTGAGCTTCCATAGAGGCATCATGCACTTTTGACTTGAACATATGTTAAAAATAGCCATAAAAAGGCATTGTTTGAGTGAGTAGGTTTGTCCTTATCTTATAAATGTGCTCACGCCATACATAGCAAGTAAGTGTTAATAGAAAAATAAGTACTGCAGTAGCTTAACAGGAGATGTTGATGCTGTACCCCAGTTAAATATGGCGTGTTCCCCTTGCTCAGGCTTTGCTCCAAGTAGTTTAGTGGCCCCTGGAGGACCTTGGACACCTCTGAACCTTTTCCCTGCACCACTGCCAAGTGAAGGGCCTGTAGCAGAGCGGGCTGCACAAAACAAACAGAGATCATTAGAATTGATTGAATGACACTAGATCAAGCAAGTAAACCAAAGAAGCATGACTGAGGTTAAACAATTCATTTTCTTAAGCCCTACAGAGCAAATTGTTCTTTTGAGAGCATGAGCTTTAATCATATAGCTGCATGGATGTATGTTCCGTTGGCAACACATTGAGGGACAGTGAGAGGATTCTGCATTAGAAAACGTTCAAAGGCTAAAAATAGTTTTCCATCTCAAAGAGGTTTAGTGTTTTATGCAACAGATTACCAGCATACTGAATGATTTTATGTGGGGCTTACCTGAAGATCTGTGGCCTCCCATTCAAGCCACTGGTTGCAAAGTTCACTGGAGTCTTTTCCACTTACTTCAAACAGGTATCTAAGGGAATAAGGGGAACGTGTGTCAAAGAGATGCTGTTTACTTCATTTCAAAGGGATTTCAACCAAACTCACACTTCAAATATATACAAATATCTTTAACATCGACACCTACACGAGTTAGTTACAGTGTGCCTCAAAATGTCATTAAAGTCTAGACATTATAAATGGAAAGTACACAAATGTCCCTGCTATTATAGCCTGTTTCATTTTATAGTGTAACTATCCGATTTATCATTCATTTAATATTACAATTTACATCCCTTCTTTGGCTTGCCCATGTTTTGAGATATCCATCTCACATTTCATTAGCAAGGCTCACAGATTTATAATATGAGCTGAAATCTGCATGACTAGATACAAATTGAGATAAAAGTGTAATTTGTTTTTGATCTGATTCTTAATTAAGGGTTTAAGAAACGATATAGAGAGGCTTGGTTAACAGCCTTGATATTCATGCCAACTTGGCAGGAGGGTCTATAGTCGACTGACCGGCAGATGGCATTGGAGCTGAAAAGATGCAGTCCACTGGGCAGGAGAAGGGCAGGCAGGGCTGGACGGCTAAGGAAGGGCACCACTCTCTCTAAAAGAAAATAACAGATCACAATGTTTGTTTGGATGCATCAAAGCAAATACAAAACACACAACAAGAAATAACATTGCCTGGTAGATGAGCTTGTTCTTCCTAAACAGAGATTATATTAGAATCCAAAGCTGTAAGGAGAAGTAATAACAACAACACAAGACTCTTCATATGCATCAATGATAATCCTGTGATCAAATTCTTAGCCTCAATTCTTACTAGAATAACCACTCGAGAGCACAAAGGTCACTTAGAAGGTCCCGGATTTGAGCTTCTTTATCTAGAATTTATCACTAAATGAGGGATTGTGATAATATATTTGATTTGAAATACTGTTAAATAATGTTGTATTGGCTCTACGCTCAGGTAGAAGAACAGTACTGTATATTTCCACACATTTTAAACAACATATATAGTTAAATTAATGATACAATGTACTTCCATACACCTAATACTGTTTGTATAGATAACATATCTCTGAGTCCACTTCATTCACACACTGAGGCTGTGTGCCAGATGGTACTGGTTTTTCGTCTCTGATCAGCTCCCACAGAGGACTAGCACACATCTGGAACTGAAGAGAGTGAAGCCTCTCCCACATGCCTGAGACAACAACATAAGCCCAAAGCTGGAATGAACCATTTAATTATAATCTAATTCCTTTACACAACAGCACCAAGATGAAGTTCCAAAGACAATGCGTCTGAGAGAAATAGCCCCTGTCGCAGTAGTACTCAGAGTTGTAGCAGTAGTTAAATGGACTCAATGCAAAAATAACATCACCATCTAATGATCATTATTAAGCTTAGCCTAGGGAAGACTACTGGCATTAAACCACTCTTTGGACAACATTTTCAACTGTGAGTAATAGGTACGATCGAAAGCCATTAATGGTGATTTGGTTCAAATCAATATCAAGAAAAGTTCAAAGTGTTTACTTTTGTTAAAGTCAGAACATGTTGGCCCAATTTGTAGGCACACCTTTTTTTGCCATGATGGCCTACTCTGCTCTCATATATAGCGCAAAAATGAGACTTCTTATGATATTATTAATACTACTACTACTTACAATAATAATAATAATATCACCACCTTTACTAGTTTATAAACACATTAATGAATCAATATAAATGATCAAGTAAGATAATGTAAGTTATACTGAAACCGACCACTCTCCACAATGAGTGTGGACACACTCATTGTGCATCTGGACCCGGTGACGACATTACCTATTGACGCAGCAACCACTGTAAGTTATATTCTTGTTTAATTAGACTTCTCCGTTTCATTTATTCGACTTTTATTCGCGTTTGAGAGATTTTAAATCTCAGATCTGCTCAGGCGAAACCTGCTTTACAGGTCTCAGCACTCAAGCCGGCATTAATATAGGCAGGGCCAGTCTATTGTCGCCCATCAGCTGTAGATAGTTAACTAATTAGAGGGCCTTGGCCCTACAGCTGTGAGAACTGAGCAATCAGGCGTCCATTTTGGGTAGCTCTTTCCTGGAGCATCAGCGTCAGACAGCCGAAGACTGACAAAGACATTGGAGTCCTGCGGGACTCACGAGGGAGGCAAAGAGGAGGCAAATCCTACTCTGATTGAGCTGGTGTCTTATTTATCTTTTCTTTAGTTTTCTAGCCCCGCATGCTATAATCATGTGTATTTTCTCCATTCCTGTTCATGTGTCTTCTCGCAATTATCACTGGCCCTGTGTATCTCCTAATCGATATAACCGGCCTGCTCTCGTCTATCCCACGTGCTCCACTGAGATCCAACATCTAGTTTCTGGTGGCCTGTGGAATTGCCAGTCAGCTGTTCCTAAGGCTGACTTCATCTCTGGCTACGCCTCCCTGCAGTCTCTGGATTTCCTTGCTCTCACTGAGACCTGGATTACTCCATCCAACACATCCACCCCAGCAGCTCTCTCCACTGCATATTCCTTCTCCCATACACCCAGACCCACTGGCAGAGGAGGTGGCACTGGTCTCCTGCTCTCTCCCAAATGGAGCTTTTCCCTCTTCAAGCTACCTAACTTCACTCCTTCCACCTTTGAATTCCATGCCGTCACAGTAACCCATCCTATACAGTTAACCATTGTTGTTCTCTACCGTCCACCAGGCGCCTTGGGGGACTTCTTGGAGGAATTAGATAATCTCCTCTCACTCATCCCTGAAACTGGCCCTCCCGCTGTACTTCTCGGAGACTTCAACCTCCAGACGGGGAAGATAGACGAACTAACATCTCTGTTAACCGCCTTTGCTTTCTCACTGTCTCCTTCCCCACCAACTCATAAAGCTGGCAATGTCCTTGATCTCATATTCTCAAGGAACTGCGCTACTTCTAACCTCTCTGTAAACCCGCTCCACACATCCGATCACTTCTTCATTTCATTCTCTCTATCCCTTTCCAAACATAACAAACTAATCTCTTCCCATCCTGCACTTGTCCGCCGTAACCTTCGCTCCCTCTCCCCCTCTACCTTTGCCTCGTCGGTGCTCTCAGCCCTCCCTTCCTCTGATTCGTTCCAACTCCTGCCTCCAAACTCTGCTGCAGAAACTCTCCTCTCTACTCTCTCATCCACTCTGGACTCGCTCTGTCCTCTCACATCTCGGCAGGCTCGTCAGTCCCCTCCTGCTCCCTGGCTAAATGATGCACTGCGTGCTAATAGAACCGTCCTTAGGGCAGCAGAGCGGAAATGGTGGAAATCCAAACACCGTGACGACCTCCTAACCTATCAAGCTCTCCTCTTCTCTTTCTCTGCTTCGATCTCTCAGGCAAAAAGCACTTTCTTTCAAGATAAGATCCAATCTTCCTATTCCAATCCTAAAAAACTATTTTCCATCTTCTCCACCCTCTTGGACCCTCCAAAAGCCCCTCCCCCCTCCTCCCTTCTGTCAAGCGACTTTGTTACCCACTTTGAAAAAAAGGTTGATGATATTCGCTCTTCTTTTTCTGACTCACCTTTACTCACCGCTGGGTCACCAGACCCTCCTTCCACCAACACACTTACCTCCTTTTCCCCTCTCTCTCCAAGTGAGGTTCTTAGCCTCATTACCTCTGCCCGCCCTACCACCTGTCCTCTGGACCCTATCCCTTCAAACCTCCTTCAGACTATCGCTCCTGATATTCTACCGTTTCTCACCCATTTCATCAACACTTCTCTAACTTCTGGTCACTTTCCAAACAGTCTCAAGGAGGCAAGAGTAAACCCTCTCCTAAAGAAATCCACTCTCAACCCGTCTGATGTTATAAACTACAGGCCTGTCTCTCTCCTCCCGTTCCTGTCTAAATCACTTGAACGCGCTGTCTTTAAACAACTCTCCTGTTATCTCCATCAGAACAACCTTCTGGATCCGCACCAGTCTGGTTTCAAGGCAGGTCACTCCACAGAAACTGCTCTCATTGCTGTCACGGAGGAACTGCACACTGCCAAAACTGCATCCCTCTCCTTTGTCAACATCCTGTTGGACCTGTCTGCTGCATTCGACACGGTGAATCATCAGATCCTCCTTCGCACTATCCAAAAACTTGGAGTTTCAGGCTCTGCACTTTCCCTCCTCACCTCATACCTGAAAGACCGTACACAGGGTGACTTGGAGAGGGTCTGAGTCCGACACTTGTCAATTAACTACGGGGGTCCCTCAGGGCTCTGTTCTTGGTCCCCTCCTCTTCTCCCTGTACACAAACTCGCTCGGATCAGTCATTAGCCCGCATGGTTTTTCTTACCACTGCTACGCTGACGACACCCAATTAATTCTGTCCTTTCCCCGCTCAGAGACCCAGGTCGTTGCACGCATCTCTGCTTGTCTAGCTGACATCTCTCAGTGGATGTCTGCTCATCACCTCAAGCTCAACCTTGACAAGACTGAGCTGCTCTTCCTCCCGGGAAAAGATTGTCCCACTCTTGACCTAACAATCAACATCGGCACCTCAGTTGTTTCCCCGACTCAGACTGCAAGGAATCTGGGTGTGACCCTAGATAACAACCTGTCCTTCACTGCAAACATCGCTGCTACAACCCGTTGCTGCAGATACACGCTTTACAACATCAGGAAGATACGTCCCCAGCTGACTCAGAAAGCGACTCAGGTTCTGGTCCAGGCTCTCGTCATCTCACGCCTAGACTACTGCAACTCCCTCCTGGCTGGTCTACCTGCATGTGCCATCCGACCTCTGCAGCTCATCCAGAATGCAGCGGCTCGTCTGGTCTTCAACCTTCCTAAATTCTCCCACACCACTCCGCTCCTCCGCTCCCTTCACTGGCTTCCGGTAACTGCTAGAATCCACTTCAAGACACTGGTACTTGCTTACCATGCTGCGAATGGATCTGGCCCTTCCTACATCCAGGACATGGTTAAACCGTACACCCCAGCGCGTGCACTACGCTCTGCATCAGCCAAACGACTCGTTGCGCCCTCGCTGCGAGGGGGACCCAAGTTCCCATCGGCGAAAACACGTGGGTTTGCTGTCCTGGCTCCAAGATGGTGGAATGAGCTCCCCATTGACATCAGGACAGCAGATAGCTTGCACATCTTCCGGCGCAAACTGAAAACTAATCTCTTTCGACTCCACTTCGAGCGTTAGAACTATTAACGAAGCACTTATATACTAATAAGGACTGGATTACCTAAAGCCAGTTGAGTAGCACTTGAAATGTTTGGCTCTATGAAACCTGATGTACTTATATGATTCTGTTTTCTTCAAGGTTGTGTCTTCCTGGTCGAATGTACTTATTGTAAGTCGCTTTGGATAAAAGCGTCAGCTAAATGTAATGTAATGAGTACTTTTATTTGCATCACATTAATGCACATTTTGTAACATCGTGTGTCATTCCTTATACTCCATAAGGTGAACCTTGCACCTTCTTCTGACTATTTTTTACATTTCAGCACAATTATTATCTCATTAAAACTACAGTAACATTGTTTTACTGTTTATTCCAAAATAGTTCTGCATTGGCTCTTGTTTGATTACGATGTGTATGCATGCACTATTAGGCCTATAGACAAAAGCAACTTCGTTTTATTTGTAAACCTACTTAGTAATAAACCTGATTCAGATTTGTTTGCAATTAAAATATATTTCAATCCTTATACTATTGTATTTGTATTAATATTTTGAATGCATGACTTTAACATATAACAAGGACTTTTCTACACTGTTATTACAACGTAAACAATGTAACGTAAACCCAACCCAGGTAAACCAGGACTGTTCCAGGCAGGAGAAGTTTAGCCTCTACTGTTGTACTGTAGGCTGTCTACTGTACAGGTAAGCTCTACACCTGTATGCACTGCTAAACAAAGGCTACATTGGGCTGCACTAACAAACGGTACTACAGAAGACGAACAAAGCAGTGATGTGCAGTAAAGTAGATTTCTAGCAGCTTCTCAAACGCTACGCGCTGTCAGTCAGCAGTGATAGTTAGCATTTGGTCAGGACTAGGGCTAACGTTAGCTTGCAGTTAAACAGTACACATCAGTTACCACACACACGCGATTCAAACGTGATTAAACCACATATTATGATCAGATATAAGTCACCCTCACAATTAGATATACAGTCTGGTGTTCAGCTAACCATGCTCCCTTACCTTCGTGGTTGACATACTGGACATCACACTGAACTCCACTCACTTCTACAGCTGCTAACACTTTCAGGCAGTGCGGGTTGCCTTCACTGACGAATAGTTTCATCAGGATGTTTGTAGCCACAGTGTTATATCGGGATTTACTTGGCCTTAGTGCTGACAATATATTTGACTTTAAAACAAGACAAGTAGCAGCTGGTACTGGTAGTAACTTTTCCGGTGAGCGTAGTCCACACACGCTGATGCAAGAAGTGTTTGCTCTCTTACAAATGGCGGAGATGTAGTTTTTTTTAGTGGTGTCTGTGTCGTTCACAGAAACGATAAAGGTCTTTCAAATAAACTACATACCCCACAAACCATTTCCAAAAGCGTATTGACTGAGGTCTGCTTGTTTTTATTCCACTCTAGCACCGCCGGGCGGGATTCGACTTTTGTGATCCTTATTAGACACCGGGCGACACTCTGTTATAAAACGTGCGCACCACAGGGCCACCTGTAATCTTATTGGTTCTTTATAAAATCAGGTTGCGCCGTTGTAGCCAATCATATAACAGTAAATCAAAAAAGCGAAAGCTATTTTTTATCCGCTTAAAGCGCCAGGAGGATGTATCATAATGCGCTGCAGCGGGCAATTTAGTGGCAATCTCATCCACGAGTGTTAATTTGTAATAGTGTACCGTGAAGTTATTCTCTGTGCTTACGTTAAGCTAAATACTGTAAAGTTAATCATTTGTATTCATCCCACGAGAAACGCGCAACTCCTGCTGTCTCTTCAGTTCACTCCAAACAACTCAATTGAGCTGTCATCACGTCGCTGCAAGGTGAGTGATGTCTTCCTCAGATGCAAACACGAGATTTTATCCAGAGTTGTTCGGTCAGACAAGTTGTTTTCTGTTGTGAAATATCACATCACATTTACTGCACGAAATGTTTACTTCAAGATAAAGCGCTTCAGTTCGCTCAACATCTGTATTTGTTCTACTGTCGTATTCGTGAAACTATAGATAGCTATGTTTTTGTTGAGTATCATTAGATCACAACATTGAAATATCGTTTGGATTTATTTAATTTATTCTTTCAATTTTTTAAATTTTTTTTTATCACATGCCACACCTGAATACAGGTTTCAAATAATCCCTTGTCCTCACTCAAACTAATGACACATTCAGAATGAATACAAGTGTCACAACTCATCTCATAGCTTTAAGATATTTGTATTGAACTCTTAACATTCTGTACATATATGGAAGTTGTTGGCTTTATTTTGAAATATATGTTTTGGATTGATTACATTTAAAGAAAATTAAGCCCAATATGTAAGATCACAATAATTAATATCATATTGCTATTTCATTTGTGCAAACCAGTTGGAAGGCCTCATATTTAATGTTTAGTCAAATGGGTCCTGCCTCCATAAATAGGTCAGACTGTACCTTTTGCAATTACTAAATGACTAAAATAGCAAGCGACACAACTCATTATATTTCCACACCATGGTTTCAAACCACATGTAGCCCTGCACTGCCACAACCGCTCGAGCTCAGCTGGTGCACTGCACGAGAGCCACAGAGGGCCACAAACCTAACCTGACCCAACACAACCCTTTACCTTTCACTGTAACGCTTGAACTTTTTAGAGACTTTTGAGAGTTTTGCTGTGATATATGTATTCAAGATTGAAGGGTTTTATTGTCATATGCCCAGTAGCTACAGTGTAGTTATGGCAATGAACATCTCCTCCAACAATGCAATATATTATAGGACATAAGATACACAAAATAAAAAAATAAAAATTGTGCAAAATGAAACACAGTAGTATAGATTAGAATAAAATAGTATACTGTATGTATGCTTTAGTTATTTAGAGGATTAATAATTCTCACATATTTCATTACTACAATGGAACTGACGCATGACCTCATTTTGTTAATCTCCATTTCCCATGTCTTTAATTGTCACAATGATCAAAATTGCTGATCTCAACACTTTACACAGGACAGTCCTTTAGTCATGCAACAAATATTTGCAGGCTAGTGCAAGCGAGTTTTAGCCCTTACATCCTTCTCAGTGCATGGACGGGTTAACCACAGGGTGTGATGGAAACAGTTTGACGCATTGCATTTTTTCTGTTTTATAATCTTTCTTAAATCCATGCAAAGCAGGAGATTTGCTCCCCTTTTCGCCAGCCTGTGACGACACATGCTTGGAAGATTATTCTTCAGTCTCAACTTTTACTGATTAAAAGTGCCCTGTCCTATGTGCAGTATTAGCAGGAGGGTTACAAGTCTGCTGTAATTGCTAGTGTGCTTCACCGACTGCTGCTGTGGATGCAGTGTCAAAGACAGATTTGGACACTGAAGCTAGTCAGATTATTCTGCTGCTTCGGGGTATTTGAGAAAGTCTTGTGTATCTGGTGTGAGATGTGTGTGTTTACAGTGACAGCTACAACAAACGTGTGTCATATGATCCTTCAAAATAAACACATCTGACAGATGTCGTTTTTTCAGATCCAGTCATATGTTGATGGATCTGTATTTGGGATAAACTTGCTGTCTTTTTCAATTTCTGTCAATGCAATCCGGTTTTACTAGTTTCTCAAGTTTTCTACCCCCTGACCTAATTTCTTTGTCACAAAAGAGTTCTCATGACCCAAAGTTGTCATGTGGCAAGTTTCAAGAGCTAGGGGAGCCTCAAACAGATTATATAATGATACACTTTAAGATATATTTACAACAGCTCTGAAATAAAATATCCATCCATTTTTTTGTTTGGGGTTGGTGATTTAGTTGTGACAACTAACAAAGTTACATTGGTCATTCTCAAGTTTTTAGTGCTTAAACCTGGACTTCTCTTTTCTCACCCCACTGTATTGTCTATATGAAAGCAGCTTACCATGTCATTTTGTACAGTATGGTAGCTCCACCTACAACCGCATCTGTGCTCTGTTTCTAATCCATTTTAATCCTGCATTTACTTAGTATCTGTGCAATGATTAGTGCTTTCATCTTGTACTCTGCAAAGAACCACAGACATTGAGAAGATGATAAATATTAGCCTATTGTCATACAGGGCTAAAACACCACCCACGTTTTATCGCTGTCCACGCTCTTTCACATCATTTGAAATAAAATAAAGTTTGTATCTGAGCTGAAATGTGGCAAATATTTTGATAATTAATTAATAATTGCATTTGTTTGTAATAAGAAAACACCAACAAAAACAGTCGTTTTTAAATAGTTGTGACAACATGAATATAATTCATTGTACATTGGAAACCTTTGGGTTTACGACTTTTTGTTCAATGTATAAAGACATTAGAAGAACCTACCCTTGGCTCTCCTAAATAAGTAACTTTGTAAATAATCAAGGAAACAGTCAACAAATTGATAATCAAAATGAAACCATGATCACATGGTGTGTTCTACATTTTTTTACAATGTAGTCCCTTATTGTTATTTGTGTAATGTTCCTTTACAAAACAAATTACCCCCAAATGCTGTGAAGGCATCAAAGCAGTGTCTGCGTGTGTTTCTTCTCTATAGTATTTGCCTTAGGAGGTTTAGCCTCTCTTCCTTGTGCCCCAACAGTATCGTGCTCACTCCGGCTGCACAGGGCTGAAAGTGGGTCTTTGACTCGCCTGATAGCTTTTGACAGCTCACTCTCATCCCCGGTGGATCAATGGAGCTCAGCGCTCTTCATTAGAAACATCAATGTACCACACATTCCCACAGGCTCAGCATCAAGCCTTCAGGCCAGTCAGAGAGAGAAGCTTTATTGTGTTATTTTATTTTCTTCAATTGAAGAATATTGTGGGAAAATGGTGAAGCAGGAATACCTCGATATTTGATGATTTTTAACAGGCACATTTTGGTCAAACATCACCTTGAATGTAAATAAAACATGATTATGTTTATTTTGGATAATAAGTAATTGCTACTACTGAAATAATGAGTTAAGTGGATTGCCAAACATTTTGATAATAACTGAATCATAATCTACAGTTATTTTTCAAGCACATGGCAAACATTCACTGACTACAACTTCTTGCTGCTTTTCTGTGTTTTTATATGATTGTAAATGGAATAATTATAGGTTTTTGGAACAAACATATTTCACTGTGCAATGCCTATGACAGGTTAATTGATTAAACAATACAACAATTGTAATCGTGGCCCTTCATTCCTCTTGGAAAGCATGTCATAGCTATATACCCTCAAATACTAATTAATATTACGTTACATATTTCTTGCTGTATTTTCTCATATCTAATAAAAGCTGCTTATTAAAATAAGAAGCATTAACCCTTATTTCAGAGAGCGAAATAAGCGTGCTATTATTCAACATACTTGCAGCATGAATTTCACCTTTTATTTTTTTCTTTAAAATGTTTGAGCTTATTAAAAATGTGATGCTGGAATTAATTAGCAATCCTGCACTAATTTGCCTAAGTGGCAAACGCTGGCCTGTCTGGTGGTTGTTTATATTCAAATGGGGGAAATGAGAAGAACTTGAATATTATTCAAGTGAGCTTTCTGAAGAAGTTTGCTGTGTGTCGATGCAGGCTGCAGGGTTCATTGTAAACACAAGTGTTGCATCGGCAAACGTTTGAAATGATGGCATCACACACATGTTGTTATGTGCAACAAGAAAGGAATAACACACATAGATAGTGCAGACACTGGAGATGCTAGTTGGCCACAGAGGTTGTTGTCATGATGATAGTAGAGCGCATGAGCCAATGGCTGCGCTAATGTCATCATCTGCTTTTTGATTGGATCTCAATTTACACAAGCTAATCACTGAAGGAATCCAGCCCACCTATTTAGTCACACACAAAGCCTATACACACACTCAGAGACATGCATTGATACACACGTTCACACAGGCAGCTAGCTGTCACACTGGGAAAAGCAGTGTGTCTCTCTCTGGTCTGATCATCAATAATACATGGCTTTGGGAGGATGAAAGGCTGTTTTGGCTTGAGGCATATGTCTCATAAGGAGAGAGAGACATCAGCAGTAGTAGTTATAACTGTACATCCACAGAAACCGTGAGTGCTCCTTCACATGGTCGTCCTCAGTAGAACTGCATATCAAGCTGGCAGTGAACTGATGGCTAAATGTTTAAATTAGTTCATTCATAAATATCAGGAAAGACATTTGTACAGTAGGTCTTTATTCTAGATTGTTTTTGTCTGAATTCTAAGTATAGAATGTGTTTTTCTTTACACATATTGTGAAGTCTCCTGAGACAAAGAGGATATTTAGGGTTGACTTTTGATGAATGCTTAGAGGTGTACCGTATTTAAAGTCCTCAAAGTCTAAGGATTTCACTTTGTGATCATAAAATCTGTTACAGGTAGAGTTTCTTCTTAAAGGTTTGGTGTAGTTTAGCATTGATTTTAGGAACATTTCAAGGCACTTATTTCAAGATATACCGCTGTGTTACAACTCCTTTCCCCCATAATGATGTGGATAAATGGTGCAATACTTTACCTCACACATAAAAGCCAGTTGAGCAGAAAAAACATTTGGATGCTTTTTTGCATGAGAAACAATAAGATCATGCTCAGGCAGCAAGGCTCATGTCACTGTAAAGGACCTGCCTCTGTTTGGCTGACACAGATATTAAATCAGCAATCCTGTCACAAACAGAACAGCTAAACAGGGTGCACCATTTATATGTCTTTGGTACCATGTGGCGCAATTTCTCTTCTCTCTAATTTCCTGTGAACCTTTTGGTTATAGACATTCATATGTAAATACAGTACAGTTTTTGCTCGTAAAACTGTGTGTGTGTGTTTGCTATGTGTATACGGATGTGGGATACAGTAGCACGCATTGGCCCTTTGAAGTTCCTCATTCACTCTACTCCTTTTCCCCATGTCTCATCTCTCTTTGAAGACCATGTAGCCATGATTATTAAAGCTGCCCTCTTTCCACTTCAAACGTATGGAATGAATATGGATATGATATGACACCATACTTTCCACCGACACGCTTCACTCCCCTCCTGCCCTGCTGTTTAGTGAAGTGTGAACGACCCTGCCACCTCAAACAATCTCTCTGGGAGCTAAACTTGTCATTCAGTGAATTGTCTTTGAGTTGAGGCATGAGCTATTTGGAAAAGTTGTGACACTGCTGTTCAAGAATGATAACTTATTTCTCGTTGAAATAGTAATGCTTGTGGTTATGCCCTTCTGGTATTATCTCAGGTTCTCTGTGACCTAAGCCAGCAATATTTTTTAGCGTGTTGTAGCATATTATTCTCGTGTCATCGACCATCCATATATTTTATAACATATTTTAATTTGCATCAATCGTCTCGATCTCAAACTGTCCTCCAGGCACTGTTTTTTTTAAGAGTGTCATGATAACATTATCATTAGGATGCATGCATGCATGGCTTAGCCCGTACACTACATATCGATAACACTACTGCTTTTTCCGAAGCATACCATATGTGATACCTCCCCTCAGCGTGCCCTCGAACATGCCATCAACCAAAGTTGCGTGCTTAATCTGATGAATAATGCTATTTTGACAAAATAGTGGAAACTAAAAATCTTCATCAGAGAAACACCAACAATTGACCTGTTCATTCAGTAGGAGCCATTTTGATTGGTAAAACATTTGAAATGGAACAACACTACTGTAGGTTATCATGATTTATTTTCTGTGAAAGAACAACATATTTTTTAAAAGCAGAGTATTTTCCTATACATAAAACATGTCTGGAGGAGAGCTTTATACTTTGAAGCAATGCTGATGGGTTATCAATTTTTTAGCAAGCTTCTAAAAAGTGTGTTTTAAAACCATTGTGGGACGAGCTGAAAGCCATGTCTGTGTGATAGTTGGGAAGTGAGTGAAAGATATGATGTATGCTTTGAAAAAATGTTTGTCCAAAACATATGAAACCAGCAGGAGGGCCTTTAATCCCTAAAGTATTTAATCTAGTGGCCTTTCAGGATTGTTGATTTGATTGCAAATGTACAATGTTGGTGGTAAAGCATCACATCCTTTGTACTGGTATGTCTGTCTAGCATGTCAATCATTTTGAAATACACTTAACTCAATTAACTCCCCTTGAAAGCAGAACAAAATTCCTGAAAGGCTTAATGAACATAATGTTCCTTACTCCACTGCTTACACCCGTGTGGTTACCGTGCCGACTGTGTGCTGGCTCTCTGATGTCCAGTGGCACTGTTGACCAGCCAGCTCTGTGTACAATCGATAGCTCGATCAATAAACTGGGCTGCTGGACTGTTTCTGTTTGGTCAGCACACAAAACCTCACGCTCTGTTTCTCCCTCTTGTTCTTCTTTCTCAAGTTCAAAAATTGTTTATTTGCATGAATGGGTAGCCAGCTGACGCTCTTTCTGTCATTTCCTCTGTTTTTGTGTGTGTGTGTGTGTGTCTGTATCAGAGAGAGAGATTGTGTGTTTTTCTGCAGGAGGGAGTTGTGTCTGTTTTAGGGTTTTTCTGCCCCACCTTTTTCACAAGCCCCTGTGTTTGTTCTCTAATCTGCAGGCCAGGCAGCAAAGGTGTTCTTCATATTATGCTGGAGGGCAGTTGATTAAATACATGTTCATTTTTTTTCTTTTTTAAGGTTTGGCGATGGGGTTGCGTGCATGGATTTGAGTGCATCTTGTTGACTAGAAAACCATGGTGAGTCTCTCTCGCTGCCTTACTCACTCTCTCTCTGTCTCTCTCGCATGCATGCACACATTTTCTCAATTTCTTCAGCTCCGTCTGACTTGCATGCTCACAGAGTCTGAGTTGGAGTTCAAGCAAAGGCAGACAGACAATTACATGAAGCACTTTCCAAGTTTGTTCACCTCTTTCATTTCTTTCCATTCCTCTTCCTGATTTCTCTTTCCTTACTATGTTTGTTCTCTTCCATCTCTGTCCATTTGTGTTGTTGACACCACAACATAAGCCCCTCAGCCCATGGTGCCTGTGTCTGTCTCTAACACCATATGGGCCTCTCTCTATGCTTGGGTGTGTGACGCCAGTGCCCGCTCCACTGCCATCTGACCTGCAAATGAAAACACAGGCTGGCCTCATTTCCCCTTGCAGATCATTATTTGTTATTGTCACATTTTGATCTTTCATTTGCATCCCATCGTCAATGTTGGTGAGCTCTGGTTTTACTATTTATAGCAAAAATAATGCCTGCATTGTCTTTTGTCAAATTGCCATTCCGCTTTTGAATCAGACACAATTACTCAAATTAAAACCATTATAGATGAAGTGAGGAAGGACTACATCATTTCTGACTTTTACTACCTCCCAGCAGTTTCCCTTTGTGTGCATTGTCTAAACTCTGAGCAGGAACTTTAACACTGCTGTAAAAGCCTCATTTGCACAAGACACGATAAAGCCTTCTGTGCCTGTGTAGGACATTTGAACGTGTGCCAAAGTGAATTGAGGGATGTCCAGCAACTCTGTCTAACTTCAGCCCTAACTCAACAAATGATAGGGAAAATAAAGTTGGTTAAAGCCCCATGGTAGCAGGGTATCATTAATTGATTCTGTGTTCAGAGAAGAGTAAAGAGACAGGAAAAGTAAAACAGGTGTGCAGCCGTTTCAAAGCTCTTCCTGTCTGCGGGGGGAGAAGAACTCATGATAAACATCATGGACAGGTTATGTGAATCAACTCTGCTTTGTACTGTTTGACCTTTCTTCAAACCCAGGGTCTGATGTAATTCTTCCCTGAGAATTGTTAAGCCAGAAACAACCACTTCTCTCTGCTTCGAGGCTCAGCTTGGTAGTAATTGCTGCTACTCTCAGAGCTGCACAGCCCTTATATGGGACAACTCAGTGCACTTACTGTATTTGCACAAATCAGGCTCTATTGGCTGTCAACATTTACAGGCTGTGACTAAAATGCCTGAGATGTATTACGTCAGAAATACCAGTGGCAAGATGGAGAGGATATGACCCAAACTGTGGTTGAACTTTGATGCGTCTTTGTCATGTCCTGTTTACTTGCTCGCCTTGTACCTCTGACTTTTTCCTCTGTCCCTTCTGAGTTCGGCTGCAGTTCTTAGAGGAGTGTTCTCAAGCATCTGAAGCACCATCATAACAATCATTTTCAGCTCATCAATATACAAATGTTTTAGGACTGTTTTTTAAGTTTTCCTAGAACAAGGTCTCACTTGTACACCTATCTACACTCTGAACGTTGTCTTGCATCATAAGCATTCTCTATTTCACATAAACCGAATAAATCCTCCCATAAATAAATATAAAAATAACACAGTACAATATGCTATATACATCTGCAATGTATTGAGTTGCATTCCTTTACATTTATGGTCTGACATACACAGATATACACTCAGAGGACTAAAATCAGTCCTCTGACCGACATGTCACAATACAGGCAACTATAAATGTAGACTGTAAGTAGTGGGGCCAGGAATGAATATTGCATGTGGCTCACTCAGTAAAAAAACAACTCACTATGTGATATTGGTGCCTTAAAACAAGACTATGTCTCCTTTGAAAAAAGTAATTAGCATATTCTGCTTCTTACACACACATGCAAAAGGAACAAAACACACTCCTGCTCAGTTAAACTATTTGACCGTTGTGTCAATGTGGCCCTAGTCACCTTTTTTCAGTCAAACTTGACATTGTCTCACTTGAATTAACTTCCAATTAAATGGTGTTATACTCACGTTCAACACACTGTCTGACTTCTAAAGGAATGCACTAAATACACTTCTATGCTTCTTTTTCATTTTTTACGTGGCATGGTTCCCATGTATTTTTTTATCTCATTGGATATTTATCTGGCAAAAACACACATTAGCAGCACTTTCTTTTAAAATGTGCCAAGTGTTTGATGTCACACTTATTTATGTTGCAGCTACCTCACAACCTAAGCCGATTTAGTGTCATGTGAGTCGAGTGACCTCAGCAGATGTCAGTCTAGTTAGTATACCATATTTATGTGTTCCTAATGTGGTAGGAAATTCATTCTGATTCATTACACTTTCATCAAGTGCCTTGGAAAATGTTCCCCATGTGTTGCTCCCGGAGGCAGCCAGGCCAGCAGTGCTCCAGCCAGACCCGGCGCTGTGGGAGGGCCAGAGAGGGCCAGAGAGGGCCAGGCCCTCCCATTTGACATATTGCCCTCCCCCAATAAACACGTTTTATTTTATTTTATTTTTTTATAAATAAACTGTGAACTTTAATGCTACGATGTATGTGATGTCAGATAGTAACTACAAAAATTAAATTAAATTAAATGTTACTAGCTTGACCTCGGCAAACCATGGGGCTGAGTTAGCGAGCCCAATCCTTCAATCCTTCAATCCGTTCCATTCTTCAGGCAAACGGCGTCTCCAGCTTTATTAGCATAAAGCAGTAGAATGTTTGCATGTCTATTAAATATGTGTAATGTGGTGTCGCTCTGTATTATTATGTTTGCTGCTCCGGTCAGCGGTTGCCCAAGTTTAAGGCCCAAGCAAAGCTGTTGCTGTTATGTTTTTATTTCAAATGTGTGCCTTGCTCATGAGTTACCAGTGTTTGTGCCGCCACGCACACAATGTTTCAAAAGTGGTTTCTATGTTGCCCTTTATTTGTGTATGTATTTGCGATAAGTGTGCGTCTTTACGCAATGCTGTTGGCCACGCTGTTTGATTGGATCTATGTGCCGCGGCACATGACGGTTTTGTGTGCCCTCCCATGAAAATCATACGCCCTCTCTGTAGATTTGTCTGGCTCCAGCCTATATGCTGTTACTCGGGGATTTCACTCTAATTCTCTGTAGCTGTGGGGGTCACAGATTCATTCCTGTGCTTTAATAACAGAGGGATTATCAAGATTCAACCAGCTTCTCTCCCTCTTGCCTCACATGACTCACAACTCCAACCAGCTTCATCCATACGTATATGTCTCAGTTTCTCTATTTCTTTATTTTCTCCTGAATATCTTGTACTTTGGATATTCTCTAGTGTATCCCAGGCAGTCTGAATGTTCTTCTTTTCTTTTGTCTTGTGGTCAATGTCCAGTTTCTAATACCTCTCTGCTCCCCTGTCTCTTCTAATTTTCTGGGGTCTATTTTGTTAGCTGTCTCTTCCCTTCTCACCCAGACTGTGATGGGTTGGGCCTGACTGTGACTGTTGCTAGATGCCTAGGGATGTGCACGTTTCTATGTGCATTTTGCATGCGTGTGGGGGTGGGTGGGTGCATGCACTGTGTATTGCAATGTGTCTGGCAGAAAGTTAGACGTTGCCTTATGTAAGCGGGTCTTGGCTGGGTAGAGTTTAGCTCGGGGATGCAGGCTCAGGTGGAGACACCAATGCTATTTTTGGTACTGCGCTGCTTACATCCTCCGAACGCATGAGTTATTCACTCACACGTGTCTCCTAGCTCTACCAGGATGAAAGGACAATGGAAAAGTGGCGCTGTGCACATATCTGCAGTGACATTTCATCCCCATGTCTGTCAAGTACAGTACATTCAAATTGATAGTGGAAAAAAACAATATATTATTAAAAGATATTATCATTAGCAGTCAACTGCACCTATAAATAAATACATTAGATCTGCAAAAAGATTAATAGTTATTTAACATTATTGTGAATTTAAAAGCTTTAAAAAAAAAAAAAAGTGGTTAATCTATAATGCAAATAATTCTTGCAGCTGTCACTCTGTCCCATTAGAAGAGTATTTATGTATTCTGAAAGGACTTATTTAGAACCTGGCTCTTGCGTTTTTTATTTAGAACCTGGCTGGAACAAACTAAATGAATACCTGGTAGAAAGAAGTTCAATCATCTTATTTAACTATAACGTTTTACATCTTTTCACAAACTGGGTTCATTCTTTTGTTTGTTATTTGCAAATAAGCTGCAAACAAAGATTTTTTTTCACCATAGATTGAACTAAACAAAGCAAAACTTGAAACATTTTTTTGAAAATAATAATTCACGTTGACTGGAACTATTCATGGCACTCTCATATCTGTCTGTTCAATATGAAGCAAAAGCCAACTGCCAGTTAGTTTAGCTAACATGCTACTAGCAGGTTTCCCTTTTTTGTATCGAATTATATAGATAATCAATCAAAAACAAGTTAATTATTAAGAACGGCAGTATAAGTTAAATATGCTTTTAATTGTTGGTTGTTAATGCCAGAACATAGTGACAAATGCCCATTACAGTTTCCAGAAGCCCAATGGGATGTCTTCAAATGTCTTGTTTTGTCCGACCAAACCGCATTTTTGATGAGCAGTAGGCAGTGACTGTTTGTCTCTGGATGGTTTTTGTTGTCATACATGTTGTTGATTTTACCCAGATTAAGCCAGACTTCCATTTTTAGCTCTAAAACGATGTCCTCTTGCTTTTAACCTCCACACAGCTGGGTGACATGTTCTCATTGTCTCTCTAATCTCTCTCTCTCTCTCCATCCATTCTATCTATATTTCAGAGCATGGCTCTGGCCTGGCTCCAGTCTAACCTGCCTTGTGCTAAGCAGACCAGTATCACCAGTATTGCCAGTATCAAGCATCAGCACGCTTCCAGTCAAGCTTGCTGAACCTGACCGTGCAGAGAGCCATGCTGTCGGGGTCTTGGCGGCGTTCTATGGGGCACCAGCAGCCCGCTGCAGCGCCTGTGGTGACCCCCAGGAGCATGACAGTGTGTGGGGTCACCAGCGGCACAGTGGTCCTCGAGGCTCAGTATGACTACAACTACCGCGCCGCTGATGGGCGGCAGGTCTGCATCAGGGAGGGGGAACGCTTCGTTCTCCTGAAAAAGACCAACACTGACTGGTGGCAGGTGAGAAAACCGTTAATGCGTTGTTTTGTCTTTTGTTGGTCGAACCTGATATTTTTTCATAAAACATGAACATAGTGTCAACAACGTTTTAAAGGTTTTCAAAGTAGGTTCCAGTGTTTGAGTTTGGATAAAGACTGACACCTGATTGTGGCTCTCAGCCCCAAGCCCATTTGTTGTTACTGACAAAAATAAACAATTATAATTATAATAGTCACAAACTATAACTTTAACAAAAAGATAATTATTGTAATTAACATGATATCTCAACAGTTTTAGACAGCATTTTAGAGGGAAAACCTATAATTAACTATGCATACAAAGATTAGTTAACTGTTGATTTCAACCCTTTCTAGCAGATTGGTTGGCAATAAGAACAATATTCATTATTCAAAGACCTTAAACTACTTATGAGAAATGATTGAATTATACCAACATCATTGCATACTTAACATGTTATGTGCATCATGTCATGTCAAACACACATTAGCTATTAAAACCATGAAGTCTTGTTTGAAAAAATGTTTGTATTCCAAAAGAGAAGTTGTGGGTTTTCTGATGTAGTGGTTGGACGTCACAGGAACTGCAGCATCACACATTTCCACACAGCGTTCATGCATCAGCTGTGTTTAGAGATAATAAGAAGAGCATTTTGAAATAGTTATTTTTCTTCGACAGGTGCGGAGGATTGGAGCGGCCAGTAAAACAAAGCCTCTGTATGTTCCCGCCACTTATGTAACCGAGGTGCCCATTGCACCGCTGCCATTGCCACGGCGCCGGGTTGTCTCTGACTCGCTAAACTCAAAACTCAGGATACTGCCACGGGTTTCACTCTCTCCTAGCCCAAAGGAGACAACCTATAATGAACAGCAACAAGGTAAAGATAACTTCTATTATGTCTTTTTAAAGGTCACCTATTATGCAAAATCCACTTTTTCACGATCTGTTTGGTATTTGAAACCAAACACTTCAGAGACATGTTTTGTATATATCTGAGACCTATAATGTATTGATGAAAAAGAGTATGATAGTGGACCTTTAAGCTAAATTCTGTATTATATAGTAAAAATGTGTGTAATGATGTTTCTATTAAGTAAAGGAGGAAAATATCTCTTTATTTATTTCTTCCTTCCTTCTTCAGCAAACAAACCCATTTTCCGCTCCATGGAAAACCTGAACTCCTTCCAGGGTCAGGACAAGAACTCCAGCACGGGTGGAGGCCGCTTCCCCACGCTGCCCCTTTGGTCTGGTTTCACCTTTACCTCCAACTCTCCAGCCTCCCTGTCAGGACACCTCATGGTCCCTGTGTCCCCTGCAGTTTCCACCACACAACAGACAACATCGCCAAACCCCAGGGTGGTCCCCATGATCACTCGCAGCCAGAGCTCCAGCAACCTGCCTGAGAACGTGACGGAGAACCCGTACGATGAGGTGGGCGGTGGCTTCAGCAGTCGTGGCAACCACAAGATGCCAAAGAAGTCTTGTAGCCAGTGGGACATGGTGGGATCCTCTGGCAAGAACAACCATCTGCAGGTAGGAAAAGGCAAACCTACAACAGATGTAACCTAACATCTAGTTTACATAGCAGAGCTACACTTGTAAATCTGGGTGTTATTCTTGTAAGTCAGTCTGTCTGACAACCTCACTCAAACCTAGTTTCCACTACTGTAAAGATATCGTAGTTTTAGAGGTTTAAGGCAGTTGACATTTTCATCTGACAGCCAGAAGTTACTCATTGGAAGATTTAAAGGTGACATGTCATGCTTTTCCGGTTATTACCCGTCCCCTTGTGTGTTATGAAGGTTTTTATGCATGTAAACGGTGTGCAGAGTCAAAACCCTCAAAGTACACCCTGTAGCAAGTAAAACTCTAAAACAGAAAATACCTCCCCAAAACGCCTCGTTGGTGAAACGTCATTGTCCATTTTTTATTTCCTGGGTGCT
This sequence comes from Gymnodraco acuticeps, assembly GCF_902827175.1. Taxonomy (NCBI): domain Eukaryota; kingdom Metazoa; phylum Chordata; class Actinopteri; order Perciformes; family Bathydraconidae; genus Gymnodraco; species Gymnodraco acuticeps. Next base: position 1,225,976 of record NW_022991632.1, read on the forward strand.
GTGTCGTAGAAGCACCCAGTAGCCACGCCCAGAACTATGACGCGATACGGTCATGCGGTACCCGGAACCAAATGGGCCAATCCGTGGAGCCGTTACGTTACGTCCGCGGAGCTGTTACGTTAAGCCCCCGCTGATTGGTCCAAATTGACCAATCCACGACTTCCTCACACACACACTCAGTGCAGGCAGCTCTGCTGATTTCTCTTCCCTGGCTGCAGGCTGATAACAGACAGTTGGGATCGCGGCAAAATTCTCTCTGCAGACCCATTCTCACAGCGTTTATCAACCTTTTTCTTACTCAATATCAAGCCACACTTATTGTTTTGACTTCGGCTGTGACTTTGTGTGTGCTCAGGGTGAGTTTGGCTGTGTTTCGCTGTGTATCACTAAACAAGGAAATCACACCTCCACGGAGCTCAGCGCGATTCACAACGTCCCGACTGGTCCCGACCAATCGGAGCACACTGTGCTCACAGGGAGGGGGGGGGGGGGCAAGAGCTGCAGCGAGCCGTTTAGTGGAGAAAGTGAATACTGCTGAATACACATACTTTAAAGAGATGCTGTATGCGAAACCAATGTGAGTTTGGAAAATTGCACAGTATTTTTCTATTTTAGTATACCTCAACAATGGAATTATGATCAGTGGAAATGGCCGTGACACCTCTCCTTTAAGAAGCCCAAACCAAACACATTGCTTTCTGTGATCCTAATTGGTATGAAGAAGACTGAAGTGCATTTTAGAATATAGGTCAAACAAATCCTTCACATGGTAGATGGTGTCTGAGGAAGTGTGAATTTACATTGATTTTGACTTCCTCTCATTCACAACATCTCTAATCTGATGGATTTACTGGCCATAACACCCAAACTAGTAAACAAGCTGGTAGTTTTCAGCCGTGTGAATATACAGAGTTTAATTTAAGAAAGTCAACGGTAAATTATAAGGATTTATGATGCCTTAAAGGTCACCTATTATGCAAAATCCACTTTTTCATGTCTTTTATACATAAACATGTGTCCTGTCTGTGTAAAGACATTCTGAAAGTTTCAGGAAAAAATATTCCCTCTCTTTTTGTCCTGATCCATTTATATAAAAACCTGTCTGAAAATGAGCTGATCAGATGTTGGCCACTTTATGATGTCATAAGGATTTGTTGGCTTGTATAACCATTAGCCAATAACCAACCAAGGTAACCCCCCCCCCAGATTATCGTGGGGAGTGGCTCCTTATTTTCATCTAAAGTAAACAGAGGGGTTTATGGGATGCTACAATGCACGATCTGTTTGGTATTTCGAGCCAAACACTTCAGAGACATGTTTTATATATATCTGAGACCTATAATATATTGATGAAAAAGAGTATAATAGGGACCTTTAAGATCATATCATAGTTATTGAGATATTTTTTCAAACTTCATTTAATTGGAGAAGCTTGTTCAGGTCGCAACAAATAATCAAATCAAGTTTTATTTATATAGCACATTTAATAATAATAATAATAAAAATAACTCTACTGAACCCAATGAAATCAAATATGCTGTGTTATCCCCCCAGACGACTGTGGCAGCTGAGGTTGTATTTGATTTACGTCTGTTCTTGACCTCAATAATCCTCCTAGAGCAGCAATCAAGTTAGCATTGTGGTGACGTCGGAGCTTCCCTGTTTTACATCAGAGAGGATTACACAAGGCGGCGTTGTTGTTGATAGAAATACTGAAGGTTATCGGTCTCTCTCAGAAGAGCCAAGTGTAGCATCCACTGAACCATGCATGCACCCAGTTTGGGTAGCCGTGATCTCAGTGGAGAGGAAAGTGCTCTTTTTCAAAAAAAAATTAAATTCTCTTCCTCGCTGTCTGTTTCTGTATCTTCCTCCCCCTCCCCTCCTCTATTTGATCTGTCACCTCCGAAGACCCTCTTCAATCCTTTAATACCAGTAAGAAGTATAATTGTAGCCACATTCAGGTCATAACTCCCTGTTTTACGTTCACAAAACTCTCTCACCGTTCATTTTTGTGAGCCATTTGTTTTTTCAGTGCTGCCCCACTGAGGAGGAATTTCAATAAGTCATAGACAATTATTTTTCCCCAGAGGGCAAAACCCAATTTGTATTTTAGGAGATACCATTTTTTTTAAAAAGGTGCTTTTTAGGCACTGTCAGTACAGTACAGCCAAAACTATGAGGACACCAGAACATTATGCCCATCTCATCTCAGCACACATGAAACAGCACTGACCAGTTCTGAATTTGCTATTCTATAAAGCTTATCTGCAACTAACTTTAAATAAGCGCTTGATCATAGCTGTAATTAGGGTGTGAATACCAAAACTGAAGAAGTAGAGGTGGAAGAGGAAGTGCCAGAATATGTCAGTTTTGAAGATAGGAAATCACACACACACACACACATACATACATACATACATACATACATACATACATATACACACACATACTCATAAAGAGATCCATATGTGTCTCTAGCAGGTCTGACATTTTCCAGTGAAAGACAATCATCTTTTACTCTGGAAATCCAACTTTTCTAAGTTATACTTAAAGAAAATGGCTGAATGTTGAAGTGCTTTGTATTTCCTATTTTGTAATCAGCCATGGCCCCACCTAACCTTGTTGCGAAACACTTGTTTTGCTATCACCACTTAGGTGAACATAAGTCTGTGGGCAGGAAGCTTCAGGTGAGCTAAAGACCCAGTGCTGCCCCCTGGAGTAAACTACAGTACACACACACAATCACACCATGTTCCCTCAGTCCCTATCTGAAACATCCATGTGTTATGTAACAGGTATCAACCAGCCAGCCTGTCAATCAGTTAGTGAATTATGTCAGCAATATTTCCTGGAAAGATGATCTTCCATGCATATCTGTTAAATTAATTCTGTAGCTGTTGCGTTAGTACTCTGCATCTGGGTGAGCACATGCGTTTCTATAAACTCTGGATTAATCCAACGTCTGACGGGTTATTCCATAGTACGAGGTGATGGGATTTATTTGTTCCTCTTGTTTATTCTATCTCATCACTGAGGTGATTTTAACGTCATGGCACTGCTCTCTGCCAAATGTCATACTTTACAGTATGTGCCCCTGTTCTGAACACACAGATACATCCATCCATCCATCTTCTCCCGCTTATCCGTGGTCGGGTCGCGGGGGTAGCAGTTCCAGCAGAGAGGCCCAAACTTTCTTTTCCCTGGCCACATCAACCAGCTCTGACTGGGGGATCCCAAGGCGCTCCCAGGCCAGCGAAGAGATATAATCCCTCCGCCTGGTCCTAGGTCTACCCCTTGGTCTCTTCCCAGCTGGACGTGCCTGGAACACCTCCCTAGGGAGGCGCCCAGGTGGCATCCTAACTAGGTGCCCGAACCACCTCAACTGGCTCCTTTCGACGCGAAGGAGGAGCGGTTCAACTCCGAGTCCCTCCCGGATGACCGAACTTCTCACCCTATCCCTAAGGGAGACACCAGCCACCCTGCGGAGAAAACCCATCTCTGCCACTTGTATCCGCGATCTCGTTCTTTCGGTCATGACCCATCCTTCATGACCATAGGTGAGGGTAGGAATGAAAATGGCCCGGAAGACAGAGAGCTTTGCCTTCTGGCTCAGCTCCCTTTTTGTCACAACGGTGCGGTAAAGCGACTGCAGTACCGCTCCCGCTGCTCCGATTCTCCGGCCCATCTCACGCTCCATTGTTCCCTCACTCGAGAACAAGACCCCAAGATACTTGAACTCCTTCACTTGGGGTAAGGACTCATTCCCTACTTGGAGTGGACAGTCCATCGGTTTCCTGCTGAGAACCATGGCCTCAGATTTGGAGGTGCTGATCCTCATCCCAGCCGCTTCACACTCGGTTGCGAACCGATCCAGTGAGTGCTGAAGGTCGCAGACCGATGAAGCCATTAGAACCACATCATCTGCAAAAAGCAGTGGTGCAATCCTTAGTCCACCGAACTGCAGACCCCCTCCCCCACGACGACGCCTCGAAATCCGATCCATGTATATTACAAACAGGATTGGTGACAAAGCGCAGCCCTGGCGGAGGCCAACCCTCACCGGAAATGGGTCCGACTTACTGCCGAGGACCCGGACACAGCTCTCGCTTTGGGAGTACAGAGATTGGATGGCCCTGCGTAGAGACCCCCCTCACCCCATACTCCCGCAGCACCTCCCACAGTAACTCCCTGGGAACTCGGTCATACGCCTTCTCCAAGTCTACAAAACACATGTAGACCGGATAAGCATACTCCCAGGCCCCCTCCAGGATCCTTGCGAGAGTAAAAAGCTGATCCGTCGTTCCACGACCAGGACGGAATCCGCATTGTTCCTCCTCAATCTGAGGTTCGACAATCGGCCTGACCCTCCTTTCGAGTACCTTAGAGTAAACTTTCCCGGGGAGGCTGAGTAGTGTGATGCCTCTGTAATTGGCACACACCCTCTGATCCCCCTTTTTAAAAAGAGGAACCACCACCCCGGTCTGCCACTCCTTTGGTACTGTTTCCGACTTCCACGCACATTTATTTGACTGTGTATATATAGTATCTGCAGCATACAACTGACTGTGACTGTGCTTTCTATAGATATAGCATATTGTCCCATAAAGCTTATTTTGTGCAGAAATAAACACAGTCACAGATTTCATTTGGAGACAAAGTCCCTATTACAATTAACACTTGGCAATGAAGTTTATTTTTTGCGCACCAACAAATGTACAATTTACCCTTGTTCAGGTATCTTGAGAGCCTGGCTGTTTTAAAAAAGTATTAACTTATTCTGACAAAATGAAGCTTTTGCTTGTGTCATGTATTAATACAACAAATATATCATACAACAAACGTTCCTTTCTTTATTCCTCTTTTCCCTCTTTACTGTTTCTGCCCATAAGGTCCCAACAGAGTCCTACATCTCCCAGCTGTCCTGGAAGGACTCTCCTCTTTACTCTGACAATCAGCCAGAGAAACGTCTGTCGGTAGCGGAGCCCCCTACCCCTGCCCCAGGTGAGCAGCCCCTTCAGATCCTAGACCTGTGGGAGCAGTACTCAGACCAGCCCACAGGGAGATACTACTACATCAACACCATCACCAGGGAAAGGTCCTGGAAGCCCCCCCGCCGGGCCCGTGGAGGCACCACCGGCAAGGTAAAGTGCCCAACACGGCAGGTGTTCATTCACAGTTTATTACTCCTCCTTAATCCATGTTTTTTTTTGTCTTTTGCTAAAATCGCTTTAAATTTGAAACGGTGTGCATTTTGAGAGCTTGATGAAAGCTTCTTTACTCAAAGGAGAGGATAGAAAAAGGTCAGGCTTTAGAATAAAAGAGTCTGCTCATTGATATGCTCACATAGTTGTACATGACTGTATCAGCACTAAAAGAGACCTTTCAGCCAAAGAACTTCATACAACCTAAAGGAAAACCCTGGCTCGCATATTTTCTCTCTACTTCAACGTGAGGTGATGCAGATAGCGTTACACACACAGTGATCACATGATTGTTTTCCACAGCTGGAAGTCTGAAGCACACTGGGGAGACTCATATATGAGTTTGATTGGCAGCCACTGTTTATATTGTCTCTTTGAAATGAGTCACATTGACCTCCTCACTAAATTATTTGGTGATATGCTTATTTGGCTTCTTGCTGAGAGTTAGAAAGAAAGATTGATGCCACTAGCTGTCCGTTTAATGTACGACTTCAGCCTGGAAGATTAGTTTAGCAAAACTGGCTCTGTTTAAAGCTAACGCTCATTTATTAACATATCTTACATCTTCTTTGTTTAAATCCATAAAATAACTGTAAAAGTGTAAAAAGGACAATTCACTGTCTTACAGGGTTTTTTCAGCAGTTGTTAGACAACCAACAGGGACCCCGGTTTTGTTAGCAGAAAGGGCTAGGCTAGTTGTTTCCCCTTTGTTTTTCAATCTTTGTGCTAAGCTTAGTTCTCTGGCTGCCGCCTGTATCTGCACATTTTACAGAAGATTCTGAGAGTGATTTGGATATTTCTGTCTTAGTTTCCGCAAAAAGGTGCATTAGTGTTAAAAAATATGGTGTAATTAGATACATTCTTTTTTTACTAATTGTTGTTTTGTATTTCCTTTCTGTGGCAGGGCTGTTCAGAACAACCTCAGACGTTACCCAGAGAAACCAGCCATCTATCCCTTCCACTTCCTGGAGCTGGTAATGGAACAGTGCACAGGGTAAGACTGCTGTAATTCCTAACAAGTGATCAAGTTCAGCCTCCCTCATGACAATTAGGCAATTTGTATGAACGTGGAATTACATCACCTGAACTGATAATTGGAACATCTTCCATGCTGCTTAAAGCATTATAAGTTTTGGGATGATGAAATAAGAATAAGGTTTGTTGTGTGTGTGTAGTGACAAAATGAAATGACTTGCAGAGTGACAACACATGACTTAAAGGGGAAAACCCTTGCTCTGTTACTCTGGCTGATACCTCCGCGCTCACCTGTAACCAAGCACAGGAAGCAACAAGTGCACACCCAACCAAAGTATTTTCTTGACTTAGGAATGTTGTCTGGTTACCTTGTTCTATCTTTCGTGCTTTACCTCTGTGCTATCGAGCACTTTGAATCACCTGTGTTGTTTTAAAAGGCTCAGATTATTCATTTCATAATTAATTAATGCAATTGCTAATTCAAGTGTTCAAATATATGGAAATCTGCCCACATATTTAGCATTGTACTTCAGCTTTTATTCAATGATCCTTTCCACAAGGAAGTCTGTACTGTGAGTTGGTGAGAAATGTGTGCCAAGTCGGGGATTAGTCCAAGTTGGTTGGTTTAGTTTTATGTTTTTTACCCATTATTTTTGGTTCTTCAGAAGTGTCAGGAGGCTTTTATAATCCTGATGTATAGCTCAGTTTTATATAATGGTTTCTATGAAGCTGTGGCCACTGTAGAATATAACAGACAGAACAAACCAAAGTGAGACAAATACCCAGTACCAGGATATTTGTATACATTTTAATTGATGTACCCATAGCGCACATTGTGCAAAATACCTGATTTGTGTTTGAGATTAAAGGAGGGAGAAATACAGAACAGGGACAAATAAAAAAATAATGACATCTTTCTAGTCACTCCATCAATGAATGACCCCATATTATCTACCCCTGACGTACATACTTGCTCTGAAATAGTGTTTTTGTTGGGCTAATCCCTGATGGGAGCCACAAAGTATTGCCCTTTGATCTGATTCAGAAGCCATTAGGCCACAGAGGAAACAGGATTCTTTTTTAAATCCGAAACGTTACAAACATTGCTAAATTTAAACCACTCAATGAAACTCCTCATCAGCTTTAAACCCCTCCCTGACCCCGCAATGCCGTCACAGTCGGATTCTCACTGTTTCATTTATTTCACCCTTCTTTTTTGTCACAAACTTGGTTTTACAATGGTGTCTCTAATTGTTTTGGGAAATAATGCAACAGCCATGGGTGACTTTAATTAACCTGGATCAATGACGACATCTTCATAGTAAGACGACGCAAGCTGCGTGATCCAGATTGTCAGAGATAAGCATTTTGCATCTCAAGGTTGCGTTGCCTCAATGTTGCGTCAGTGTTTCAAATGTAATGTTGCTCATCAAAAAAATACCCACATGATCAAAGCAGAGATTCCCCTATCAAGTCCGTTGGAGATGCTTTCTGTTGACCTATATGTGTCACTTTTTATTCTGTGGTACATGTATTAAACAGGAACTCCACCGATGATATATAATGCATACTGCATAGCACACAACGGTGATCAATCTGAGTGACGCATAGTTGAGATTTGATTTAAAAATAAATGTATTAACCCTTACCATGTTGACCTCTTCCTGTTCTTTTAAAGCTCAGCTACCATGCTTACAGTATATAGAAATGTATTTTACTTTTTATTTGTAATACTCAACATAATTTGTATTTTTATTTAAACGTAGAGATTAAATTATTAGACAATAATTGTTAACGTCAATCATCAGAACAATTATTTAAGTTCATTTTAAAGCAAAACAAGTATATTCAGGTTATAGCTCCTCAAAAGTGAGGATTTGCTGTTATTCTGTTCATTCTCTGTATGTAAGTTAGGTAGGTTAAAATACCTCTTCATCAACACCACTAATCAGGTTGTAGGTACGTTTTTTTTATTTGTAGAATTATTTAAGTCTAATTTCATTATATAAAAGAAATATTGTCACAATAACTTTTCATACAATGCATAATAATTCTGAATAATAGATGTTTTATTTGAGTAGAATTGGTTGAGTTCTGCTATCTGGAATGGCAGAAGCTCGAGGTTTCTAACTAATACATTTTAGTAGTCCATTTGAACTTTCCTGCTCAAAGTTTTCACACCCTCAGCAGGCGTTATTAACGTGTGAACAACAAGTCATGTTGGTTGGAGGTGTGTCTTGTGTAGCCGTTGCTAGTAGTTTGTTGGTTATTATAACAATGAATACTTACAATTATCCTCACACCAATTTGTTTGGATTTGAATGTCCTCATAAAAACTTCTTTTTTTTTTTACCAAATCAGAATTTGTATTAGTCTTAAATGATCATAATATTCTTTAATCTTTCCACACATTCCAGTAATTATCATCCAAACGCATAGAAAGTGTTATTATTTAATGTGAGTGCTTTTATGTTTGGTACATTTGTTGCACAATACCAAAGTGTAACAACAAAGGGCAATCTTAACTTTTAAAGGACTATGTCAATGTTATAGTACTTTTAATGAAGTAAAGCATTCCCATTGTATTCTATGAACTCACAAACAAAAGCAGTTGGACAGTGGTTAGTGTTGCAATGTTCTGCTGTGTTTATTCTGAGCTGTGCAACATGAGAGTGATTGTACCGGCTGATAAAGCGAGCTTCCCTCTAGAATGGGGAAGTAGACGCACGGTGAGACAGGAGGGACAGATGAATGTTTTTGACACTTTGACACTGACGAAAATGTGTCATGACATTTAACAACAGCGAGTGAGGACTCAAACTCGACAGGAAAAACAGCTCTCAGAAACACGAATTGGCCTGGATTGTAAAACTGTTGTTCGTTCATAATGAGCACATCGGCTGTAAGTTCATATTCTTTTCTTAAACCAACTGTTTTACTTAGTTGTGCTGTTGTTTAGTCATTATTTGTGTTGAGTTTTTTGCATCACATGTTAAATATAGCTTTTTAATTTGATCTGAATATATTTAATGTGGTGTTTAAGCTAATAATTCACTCACTTGAATTTACAATGTCAGAGATTTTGCTTATGATTTTGACTTTTCTTATAACAAGCTATTAATGTGGAAGCGTGGGATCAAGTTCACTAACGAAAAACCAGCATGCCTGAGTCAAACAAGTAAAACGCAACGTGTGTTTCAGTCTCACTGAGCAACGGCAGCGGCGGCTTCTCCTTAACTTCAGTTGTATTCTGGCACGAGTGGGTGCGTGACTTTGTGTGTGTACCTCTGTTCTGTGGTGATGTGTAAAACAGCAATTTTATCTGGCAGGATGTGAGGGGCGCTGAGGTGTAGTTTCTGTGTTGGTCTGTCAGCCTGGTCTTCATGACTTATCTTGACTGACAACATTTTTCAACATCCTGTTTTTAAAAAGAGGTTCAACATATATAAAAAACGTATTATTATTTATTTATTTTTATATACAGTATATACATACATATATATGTTCTTTTTAAAAAAAAAATAGTTTTTATTATTATTAATAAATATTAAAATGGTGCCATTTTAGTTTTTATTATTATTAATAAATATTAAAATGGTGCCATTTTTGATCAAATCTTTGTTGCACTAATGTCGTCAAATGTAGACACAAAAGCCTGAAATTAATTATTGGTGCCAGTAAAATAAACAGAAGTCCAAGTTGTGCTTCAAATTAAATTAAATATAAATAATTACTGATCACTTGTGTTTCCTGTCTTTGTCTTTCTGTCTCTTTGTTTTGTCATTCCTTCTAGCTGTCACCTGATTTCCTCTACGGGAGCCACCAGAGGAATGCTGACGGTGGCTGGCAGATGAAACAGGTGAAACAAGTCTCTTCCTGCCGCTCTCTTTTAATGCCAGAGGGCTAATGCATTTCACCTTGGGTTTCATCTTGTAAAAATCAACCATCAAAAAGTAAAACATAAACCTTATTATCAGTTTAATATATTCTCCCTACAGTACTGGATGCATTTGCTTAACAAAACGGGACACCACACAGCTCTGGTACCTTACAGTATGTCAAGAAAGAATCCTGCTACATGTTTGCACAGCACCAGCAGAATCATTAAATATATGTCTGTACATAAGTATCTATAGATTACTAAGACTTCCTATTCTTCTTCTTTTAAAATCTGAAAACTCTTTCCTTGTTACTTGTGTTGCATGCCTGACTGGGAGGGTAATCCTAAGTGTTTTATAAGTGCTTAAAGGGCTTTTGATGATGGAGGGTATTTTCCTCATGAAAATCAATGAAGTCGTCGAGTTGTTAGATTTGCAAAAACTACATATCCACTGTATCGCTGTAGAATACATTCAAGTAATGCCAGCTATGCTTTTTACATTCTCACAGTTCAGCATTTATGCATATTAAGGTGGGAAAATAGCAACTCATGGTGTGAAATGAAAGGCTGTTACCCAAGCAGTTCTTACTGCAACATGTTGCATCACAGAGGGGTGTGGGTGCACTTGGTTATAAAGCCCTTTTAACTGCCTGTTCTTAGCAAAGGAGCAGATTTGGCTCTTAGTGCTAATCCTCCTTGCATGAAAAGATGGCAAACATTAGTAGGGATATTAAGTCTGATTGTTGAAACTAGGTTACAGGGATTGGGAAAGGTACTTACATTTGGCTGCTGCTGCTGAATGAAGAGTTGAAGTTGTGGGAATTTTTGCATGTGAGCAATCACGATCACCTGTATCTGTACACGTGTGGAATTATTGGCATACGTATTTTGTGTGTAGAGTAAAGATGTACATTCTGTACATGCGCCTGCTCCTCTGGGGAAGTGAAGAAACTAATTCCAACTTCTCTAGGAAGCTGCAGTTTGTCCTCATTTGCCAGTTTGTAAAGTGCTCAGGAAATTCTCTCATAAGTCTCAGAGGGCAGGAATGCTTCAGGTCGTACTTGAATGAAGTAAGGTTTATGCATTGTTTCATCCCCCAAAGAGGATTTTTTTAATACTTGCAGATTTATTCAGGATTGATCCGACATGGCACAAGGTTTCATAATGTTTGCCAATGTATGATACCTCCTGAGAGAACTGAGTGCAGAGCGAGATAAGTTAACCTGTTTAAGTACAGATGTGGAGGCAGTTTGAGGTGGGGTGACATTTAAGCCCACGCAAGAATGATCTGTGTCAGACTGTGGCACTTTCTAATCTTATTCAGAACTTTCCAGTCCATTAGTCAGAAAAACAGAGCTGAATAGAGAAATACTGTACATCCACTGAAACTGAAAATGTATTAATGAGTAAAAAGTCCAGCCAGTGGGAAAAGGTCCTCCTTTTATGTATAACATGACCTGAAAAGTTGGAACAGTAGATGGGAATAAACATCAGCAGTTAGAAAAGATTGCTGTTTGCGGTTTCAATACTATTTTACTCTATACTGCTACACTAGGGGAAACTAGTATTGTTCTTCTTCATTGCAGATATGATTAGGTTTTGAATGCTTGTTTGCATGAACTGCATGCTTAATTTGGGAAAAAGCCCTAACCTTTTTGTTGCTCCTTACTGTTGCTTGTTTGTGATTTTAATTGGTTACTTTCGGCAAAACAATCTAAATACTTAAATATGCAACAAATATAATAACAAAAAAAAGTTTATTCCATAGTCTCAGTGAAGTCATTCCAAAGAAAGCAAACACGTATATCAGCTCTCACAAGATCCACATACATCAGTAGCAGCATATTGTATTTAATTTTCCATTCACGCACAATAACTTAGTGATTACCCTTTCCCTTGTTCCCCTCAACCCAAAAATGTGCCCCCTACCTTTAACCCCTGTGAAGAGCATGCAGCGCGCCGTCTCCTCTGACACCCTGAGCACCATGTCGTTCACTGATGCCCAGTGCCATATCTCTGCCGCCCTGCATGATGCCAAGCCGCAGCTCAACCACTCCCAATCTATGATCCTGCCTGAGAACGGCAAGGTACTCGCCTTTAGAGCACATACAAACAAAGTCATACATTTGGTGTTCAGTATTCACAGACATGCAGAGGGAAATGCAGATGTTTATCAATTTCACACAAAACACTGGACATATACACATGTAGAGGATTGTAGCAGCTGATGATGCCTACTTCCTGTTTTTCAGCTGATCCATCAGTGCAGAGATTACTCCTGTAATGTGACCAACATCATCGTGGAGCCTCCGTCTCCTGAGAGCTCTCCAGACAGCGATGGCGGCACACCGGTGAGAAAAAAATAAATATTTTTGTTAATACTTAGCAAAAGACGGCTTTGGGCAAACAATACCTCTTAAGCACCTGTTATCCTCAACTTTGAACCTACCCCTTTTCTGCAAACTCTCCTCACAGTAATTCTGAGTAGAACAAACACATAATACAATCAGCCTTTTGTTAATTATCTTGGCAGTAAAAACACAGCTGCAAAAACAAGGCAGTGACCATCAGGCTCAGGTAGCTCTGGCTTTCTACTGAAGTTCTAGGACTTTGTGAAAAAGCTAAATCATTGACATTTTCTCACCAGTTCTGTTTCATCAAACACAGATTTTGTAAATTCAGTCCTGACAGAAGCGTATTTCTCCTGAAATGCTGATAGGCCAAGAGAATTGTGGTATACATATTGTCATCGGAATATTTTCATCTGTTGTGTCGAGTCAGAGATTAAAGGGCAACTCACTATTAGCATTAAAAACACACATCCCAAGTATCCCTTGGAGAAAAATAGTAAAGCAAATGGTTTTGGTTTTATTTGCAGGTATTTCATTTTGAAAAATATTTTTGAAATAAATAGAAAACATTTATATCTTAGGTCTATTTATCCTGAATTGTATCTGGCAAAACAAATTTCGATTTTTCAATTCTCTCTTCTTTAGTTTTCTCTTTAAAAGGCAAATTCTTTCCTCAGTTTGTTATTCACTGCCTCCATATACTGTACTCCATATGAATAGATAGTTGGTATGATTACCTTTCTCTTAGAACTTAAACGGGGCCATAGCGCAGTGGGAGATTCAGCAGCTCCCCTCCTGCTATTTTTTTGAATGATGCAACATTCAAGTTAAATGGGTTTTCTCAGGATGCTCTCTTTCCTCTGTGTGTATCACACAGAGGAAAAGCCCTCTGCTGTACTTTACCGTTACCTTTTATTAATCAAACCAATTTGTTTGCCTGCCGTGAGAGATGACATTAGTGTGACGTTATGAATAACACTGCTTGAGTTTAGCTCTTGTGCTTCAAAACCTTTATTTATCCAGGTAAAATCCCATTGAGATCAATGATCTCTTTTTCAAGGGAGACCTGCAGCAGTAGGTTCCACAAGAAGACATAAAAACATAAACAACAGAACAACAAAAGGACATCATACAGTAAAATGTACAGGGATTACAATTTACATATTTAACCACATGTACAGGTACCAACAGCATCTGATTTTGTAGTATCCAACCGAGCTTTAAAAACATGTAGTGGTACTAGCTTGGTAATCTTCCATTCTTTTTGCAGACTGTTCCATGTTAGTGGAGCTGCATATCTAAAAGCTTTCTTCCCTAAGACAGTCCTAGCACTTGGCACATTTAATAAAACCACAGCATGCGATCTCAGGCAATAAGTACTTTCAATTCGCCGAGAGATCAGGGAGCAGATATAAGGTGGTAGTTTATCCAACATGGCTTTGTAAATGAAAAAGTACCAGTGACTGAGCCTCCGTACAGTAAGTGATGGCAAAACCGCCTTGGTATACAGGGTACAGTGATGCGTAAGTGCTTTACAATTTGTCAAAAATCTCAGTGCACTGTGATACGCAGCATCTAACTTGCTCAGGTAATTGGCAGGTGCATTCATATATAACAAATCACCATAGTCCAGCACAGGTAAAATCACCATAATCCAGCACAGGTAAAAAGGTCACAGCTTCAAGCTCTTTCAATGTGTCATCAGGAGTTGGAGAAAGCTGGCCTCCTAAACAAGACGAAGATTGCAGAAGGAGGCCGGAAACTGAGGTGAGCCTGCTCCCATTGAAGACAAAAAAGGTTGCATCTATTTGTATGAATAATGATTAAATAAATGAAGGCAAGTATAAGTTGCTGCGCTGATCAGATGAGTATTATTGGGGTATTTGTGTTGCAGGAAAAATTGGAGCCCCTCCTGGGTTGTGTTGGTCGGGAACAGCTTGGTTTTCTTCAAAGATCCTAAATCACAGACCCCTTCCAGCTGGGTAAGAGCTCAGATAAACTGTGTGTCTCAAGCTTTTATCCAAGGTTTAGGGTTGTTTTTTTTGTACACATTTCATTGTATAAACAATCAATTCACGTTTATTTCCCAGTATATTAAAAGTAACGTGGGTGAAAAATCATTCCATGAAGCTAATTTCTTTATTTAACAATCCTTAGCCAAGTGTTGTGACTTATTGCACAAATTGTCATTTTAGATTTAAACATTTGAAGTCGGTAGCTTTTGACAAACCCAAAAAAAGAGCACTGTGTTGCTTGTGTTCTATGAATCTGTTTTCATTCATGGCTCCTTGCTGTGAAATGACACACATTCAGTCCTGTGTTCACAAAACAGGTCAAACATATCTGTTGCAGGTGTTGAGTTCGAAAGTTTCTCTTAATGTTAGAGTTCTGTGCATTACATTACATTACATGTCATTTGTTAGACGCTTTTATCCAAAGCGACTTGCATACATTCAGTACTGTGGGCAATCCCCACAGGAGCAATTTGGGGTGAAGTGTCTTGCCCTGGGACACAACCACATGCTGACTGCAGTGGGACTCAAACTTGCTACCCCTTGATTCGAAGTCCAGCACACTATCCACTGAGCCACAGCCTCCCGTGCAGGAGAAGAAAACACCCAAACTCAATTTTTAGAAACATGTGTGAGTCAATCTGACCAACTAATAGAAGAAAACATGTTTTGTGTTTGTGTGTGCCTGTAAATTGATCAACAGAAACCAGGAAACAGTCGCCCTGAAAGCAGTGTGGATTTGAGAGGAGCACAGCTGCACTGGGCCAACAACTTGTCCAGCAAGAAGAATGTCTTCAAGGTAAAAAAAGAAGTGGATTAATTTTCAGGAAATTCAGTGAAAAGATCTCCAGATATAATTTGATCTTCCCTCAAACTTTCTGTAAGAGACTCTCATGTGTAATTCATCTGTTTTTATCAAATAACTGTAAACCCAATTGTTGCTGTGGCCTGATATAAAGTGAGGACAGTGTGAGCAAGTAGTAAAACATAAAGTCATATTTCTGTCAGCAGGGGGTCCTTATCAGCAGAGGAAGTGAGAGTGGGGAGTTTTTTACTTTGCATTTAGCCTCAGTAAAGAAGAGGAAGCTGTAATAATACATTTTCCAGTTAATTGTGGCGTGTACGTCTTGAACTATCTTTGAAATCAAGACAATAGACACATGACAGCTGACTAACTCGTTGGATAAAAAGTGTAAACAAATAAATATATATGTATATTTTAAATCATCGTTGGGGAGCTGTATGGATATTGTGTCATACATTAATACATTGTAAATGTGTGTATGTGTGTTGTAGCTGAGGACAGTGACGGGCAATGAGTTCCTGCTGCAGTCAGAGACAGATTCACTGATCATAGAGTGGTACAAAACCATCCAGAGCGTCATCGACAGGCTGGTGAGACACACACACACACACACACACACACACACACACACACACACACACACACACACACACACACACACACACACACACACACACACACACACACACACACACACACACACACACACACACACACAGAGATAACCTTTTATTGTGTCACTTCTCTATTAGTGGTAAAATTGTTTTCCTTTGAAGGATAATAGTGTCATACCATTAGTATATAAATGTTAGGACTGCACACACATCCTTAACAACTTCCTTATTCTTTGTCTTCTTTTCTCTATTTTTTTTTAAGATCAGTTTTAAGAATATTAGCCTCCATCTACAAACAAATCATTTAGTTTTTTTTCTGACAGATGACAGCTATCTTTATTTTTAATGGGTTTTAAAGGTCCCATGTCATGGCCATTTCTCCTGATCATAATTCCATTGTTGAGGTCTACTAGAATAGATTTATATTGTGCAATTTTCCAAACTCACATTGGTTTCTCATTCAGCATCTCTGTATAGTATGTGTATTCACTCTCTGTCCTACATGCCTTGTTGGAGCTCCTGCCCCCCCCCCCCCTCCCTATGAGCCCACTGTGCTCTGATTGGTCAGCTTGCCCACTCTGTTCTGATGAGTCTACCACCGTTACAGCAGAACATCAGTGTTTATGTGTTACAATGGTGTTTGTTAGCAACCAGAAAATGACACCAGTAATGACAAACAGATGAGAATGCTGCGTGGGGTCTGGGTGCCGTGTTGGCGGGACGTTGCGGGGCTCGCTGCTGCGCGAGGAGTGGATAGTGTGAGCTGGGTTACTGGGGTCGTTTCCTGGTTGCTGCGTGGGGTCTGCGAGACAGCGCGAAACTCAGCCTGAACTCAGCCTGAGCACACACACAAACTCACAGCTGGCTGAGTCTCAGGCGGAGAAATCCACAGAGCCGCAGCTGAGAAAAGATAAGGCTGAGTGAGTGAGTGTGTGTGTGTGTGTGTGTGTGTGTGTGTGTGTGTGTGTGTGTGTGTGTGTGTGTGTGTGTGAGGAGCTCCACGGATTAGTCCATTTGAACCTGGGCATGGTTACGTCACCATACTCAGGAAGAAAAAGAAAAATCTCCAAGGAGGCGTTCTGGGGCAGCATAGACAGGTATTTTCTGTGTTAGAGTTGTACTCGCTACAGGGTGTACTTTGAGGGTTTGTGACTCTGCAGACCGTTTACATGCAGAAAAAGCTTCATAACACACAAGGGGACGGGTAATAACCAGAAAAGCATGACATGGGACCTTTAAGGTCTGTGTGTAAATGTTATTATTACCTTAATATAGGTGTGTCCAAAGCAATTTATAATAAGTGCAATCAACCATGAGGAAACAAATTATCAACAGCAAGAATCCAGCAAATTAGCTTTCAAAAAAGCCAATCTAAATTAAGCGCTTCAAAATAACCTTTAAAATATTTAAAATGCTTAATGGACTTCTGAGAGCCTCTTTAAAAATGTGATTCAAACTGTAGGTGGTCTACTTTTTTGTATGTGAGTAATTTAACCCAACGAGCACTATTTCACTTTACCTGCCTTCCAGGACCGTGAGAACCCGTTGGACAATGTGCTGCTGTACTCCCTGAGGCGGGCAGGCAGCGTGGATATGCTGGAGCAGAGTGGAGACGAGGACGACAGGAGGACCGCGCGTAAGTCCCCCCCCCCCCTCCCCCCCTCTGACTTCCTTCCTCCACATAACACAGTCCACTCACTCCACCTCAGTTTACTCTCATTCCATCATCATCACTTTTTTTGTTCTAAACTTCCACACAGGCTTCTTACATCCTTCCATCCTCTCCTCAATCCTTTCCTCCATCCAGCCCACTTATATCTTCACACAGCCTCCATGGCAAATAATCCCCCCGTCAGTCCTGTCTCACCTTCGCCGCCACCCGGCCCTCCCACTCTTCATCCTCACCACCATCCCCTCTCATCTGCTCTCCTGCCCCTCATCGACCCGCACTGACCTCTTCTTCCTTCTCTTCCTGCTCCTCCACCTTTCCCACCTTTGCAGTCCCTCGCTCGTCGTCCAACCTGGAGAACACGGAGAGGAAGAGAGTGAAGACCCGGCTGAAGAAGCTGATCCTAAAGAGACCCCCTCTGCAGGCGCTGCAGGAGAAAGGCCTCATTAAAGGTAACATTTCATACGTTTTTTATTTGTAATGCTAGTATCCTTTAGTCAGCACTCAGTACACAGCGTTAAATAAACCAAGACTTTTACAAATCCATTTTCCACTGGTCTTTTGTTGTGAAGTTGAACATGTTTTGCTGCTTAACTAAGCTGCATCAAAGTTGGCTGGCTGGAAATCTCATTCTGCAATGATGCCATATCCCAGAGTGAATACCTATCGCAATCCTCTTGCCTGTAACAGCTTCTCCAAAATGAAATGATTTCACTCTGCCTGTCTGATGATTACAACACTATTATAACATTACATTTATTCAGCAGAGGCTTTCATCCAAAATGACTTACATTGTGCAATCAACCATAGGAGAACAAAACTAGCTATGGTTTGTTCTGGTTTGTGGGTTATTTTTCTCCATATTCTAAGTTCTTTGGGGTTTCCTGATAATATTTTAAATCATTTTTTGTAGTGCAGTGAAGTATTCTTTCTGGCATTTTATTTGTGCGTTTATGTGACAGGGAGCAATAGCAAGGGGACAGAAAGAGAGGAGGAAATCCAGTATGGAGGACGGAACATGACTTAAGTATAAATAAATAAATGTATGAAGAAATACAGGAATAAATAAATAAATACGTAAATAAATAAATAAATACAGGAATAAATAAATACAGGAATAAATAAATGACGAAATAAATACAGAAATAAATAAATGTTGAAATGAATACACAAATAAATAAATAAAAGAATAAATGCATAAATAAATGCATAAATAAATATGGAAATAAATACATCAATGTATAAATAAATAAATAAAAGTCGAAAATAAAACAGAACACACGTTATTATATATCTTTCATTTATTTCTACATTTACGCAACATACATTTATTTATTTATGTATTTATGTGTCCGTATGCTAATGAGGTGGGCGGTCCTAACCTCAGTCTGAAGCAGGATTGGTTACAGGAGTGTGTGATCATTTCTGGCAGAGGGCTCTACTACTAACGCCTGGATAACCGCGCTGATTCGAATGCAGGAGCTTTACTGTTTAGCCCTTATCTTTATACATCCATGGTTTATCCACAGTTGTAAGGTTTATTTATGGATATTGATTTAAGAGCCATTGGAGATCATTTACGATCATTAGCGGACCATTTAGAGAACGGAGAACCAAAAGACTATGTCCAGTTTCGTGTGGAACGATGTATAGAGGACTTGGCTCAGCTCGACATGATGTGACTTGCCACAAATCTATTGCTTCTGCCTGGCTCCAACAATTGGCGAATCCTGCTTCAGACTGAGGTTAGGACCGCCCACCTCATTAGCATACGGACACATAAATACATAAATAAATAAATGTATGTCGCGTAAATGTAGAAATAAATGAAAGATATATAATAATAACGTGTGTTCTGTTTTATTTTCGACATTTATTTATTTATACATTGATGTATTTATTTCCATATTTATTTATGCATTTATTCTTTTATTTATTTATTTGTGTATTCATTTCAACATTTATTTATTTCTGTATTTATTTCGTCATTTATTTATTCCTGTATTTATTTATTTATTTACGTATTTATTTATTTATTCCTGTATTTATGTACGTAATTTATTTATTCCTGTATTTCTTCATACATTTATTTATTTATACTTAAGTCATGTTCCGTCCTCCATAATCCAGGGCAGCAAAGGTACCCAACAAAACTGTCGCCAGATATAGCCAATGATCTCAAGGCCAGCAGCTTCTCATCATTTAAAAAAAGTAACAGTTCAGGATTGAAAGCTACACATCACACAAAGCTTCGACATAATGACAACACGATATGTAATCTCAACAACATCCTCTTCCACCAGGAGGCGTTATGTGATTTCCTGCATGTCATTACAACTGAAGAAGCCTCTTAAATGAATGGAAGTGACGGTACATTTATAAAATAATGACTACTCCTACTCCCATCTAATAAACTGATTGATTTAATCAGATTATACCAAGCAAGTTTTTCAAAGTCTGATCATATGGCATTAAAACCAGTTTGGTACCAAACTCTGAAGTAAAGTGTTGCGTATGCTGGGGTTTTTCACCCTACTACTGCAGTGGTTCCCAAACGGTGTGCCGCGGCACACTGGTGTGCCGTGAGGCAAGTCCGGGTGTGCCGTGGGATTTTGTGACAACCATACGTTATTATTGCAATATACAACTACACATAAATAATATATTTTTTTATTTACTATAATATCAGTACTTTGTAGGTTTATATATACGTAATCTGCGCGACTTGCGCGTCCACATCTCCACATGCAGTGCTGCATAAACATGGCTGAGTCAGCGATAACTTTCGAGGGGTGGAGGTATGCCCATTATTTTGAGTTCGTCCGAAGAATAGACAGTATTGTGACGGTGAGGTGCAAACTGTGTCCAGGCCAGAAGCTGTTATCCACTGCTGGAAACACCACGTAAAACCTCAACAAACACCTGCAAATAACACATGCTAAGGTGAAGCTACCGCACAGCTATTTGTTGTTTGTTTATATCACGTCGTCTGTTCTTCTTCTCTGTCTTCCGGTTGTTGCCTGCTTTGAATGACAAATACACACTACCGCCGCCTGCTGGTAAGGAAAGTTATTGCCACTCAGGCATGCGCAAGTTCGTACGTGCTCGGCGAGTAAAGTAACGAGTTACTTTATGTAGATAGTAACGAAGTAGTGTAATGTATTACTTTTTTTAAAGTAATATGTAATATATATTTAAAAATAGTAACGACCCCATCTCTGGAGTTGGCGTTCTCTACTCTGATTTACATGAAGAACAACAGGAGGTCACGGGACTCACGGCTCTCTGTTGAACAGGACTTGCGAGTGGCCCTCTCCTCAGTGCCACCAAGGATTAAAAAATTCTGCGCACCCCGACAGGCACATGTATCTCACTAATTTGTAAGTCGGCAAAAATATTTACAATAGCACATGTTTCAATGCTGATTGCTCAAATGTTAATTTTGTGACCTGTCTGGTTTAAATGAGTGTGTTGCTGCTTTGATGAAACCTAATTTGATAAAGTTTCAAATACATTTCTGAAATATTTCGTTAATAAATATTTCATGAGTAATATAGTTGTCTTGGTCACATTTTATTTGGCATTAGTAAATAATTATGCACATTTACAGATATTTTACATGATATGAGTGATAACACGTGTTATAAGGGCTATTTTGCACAATATATTACTCATGAGATTTTTACTTGTCCTTTGGTGTGCCTTGGGCACAAAACGTTTGGGAACCACTGCCCTACTGTATACTGTGTACATAGTAGGCCTACAGTACGTGAGCTGCATTGCATCATCAAAGGTGAGCTTATATCGCTCCTGGGAACATGGGGGTTTTATTCCATAGTGAACAGTGAATTTATCCTTAGATTAACTTGAGCCTGTAGCTCTTACATCATAAAGAAAAAAGTAACTTTTGAAAAGACATACAATGTGTGTTTGTGTCCGTCTGCCATCACCCTTCAGATCAGGTGTTTGGCTGTCGTCTGGAGATGCTCTGTGAGAGAGAGAAGAGCACCGTCCCTCGCTTCGTCAGGCTTTGTACTGAGGCTGTGGAGAAGAGAGGTACAAACACTGCAAACACACAGCCAGCCCCTGCTAATGTGATGCTCAACTTAGAGGGGGACGCAAGAGGAAACACTCCTTTATTCTGTTTTGAGCACTAGTCACATAAAAGCATTTGTGCACCTTATTGTTCAGCTCCTTGACATAAATCACTTAGCAAACATTTACTAACATTTTTGTGATTGCCTGACAGAGATGAAAGACGCACAGAAACAAAGTTCTGACAGCTGCCAACCGAAGATAGAGATATAATTAGAGACAATGGAGTTGTTTGGGAACTGTGTGGAAACAGTACTTTTAAATTAATATTTCATACACACCAAAACAACTTTATTCTGAGTATTGTTTTTAAAAACTTGGTTATAATGAATAGAATATTTTCAAGGAGCACTTTTGGACATTTATACTCAAGGATGTGACGGAATGTCAGAAAATGCCTCTTGCATTTACCCAGTGTTTTACAGTATAACATTAACCTCAACTGAACACGAAGAAAATCTGAATATGTAGACATTTTAGAAGCTGCAACTTGTCTTTTTTTTTCTCTATGGAGAAAAAACTGATGTTGATTCATGTTTTTGTCGACTCAAGTATGTGAGTCACTGTAGCTCCTACAGAGATTATAAAACGCTGGCAACACATTTTAATCTAAAGTGAAATAAAATGAAGTTAATGTGACCAATGATCAATACAAAATCTAGGCTAGATTTTTTGACCACTTTGATAGAAAGAAAGAATAGAAAATATGGATTGAGGATGTTAATAATTAATTGTTTACACTGCCTGACCTGATCTACAACATCACACCAGTGTGGAAAATTAATCATGTCATCATATAACTCAGCAATATATATATTTAGATGTGTCGAAACTTGCTTTTGCTTGACTTTATCCAAACACTTTTGGGAAGTTAGGCAACAAACTTCCCAGGCTGGCTAAATAATGGATGTCCAGAAGCAACAACAATAATATAATCTCTGACTGCCTGGAGAAATGTGTCACTCTGGTTTCGATACGAACCCTCACGCCAGTGACCTAACCAGCTATTTGCGTAATTTGACAGGACTGGACACTGATGGCATCTACAGAGTCTCAGGGAACCTGGCAGTGATCCAGAAACTACGCTTCCTGGTGGACCACGGTGAGGATGAAGGGGAGGAGGGGAATAACTGAACTAAATCTATAATTAATGCTGATTCATTTCATCTCGGACCATGAATGAAACCTGCTAGGGAAATGTTGGGGGGGAAGAGAAGGGGTGCCAGGTAGATGTCAAAGAGAGAGAAACATCTACATTAAAGAAACTCAAGTTGTTTGGAAACTGTCTGGGAAAAATGCTTCAAATATTTCATACACACAAAAACTTTCTTTTGACCACAAGGTTTGATAAAAACTCGTTTTGGTGAATTGAATGTCTTCGGGGAGCAGTTCTGAAAAGACATTTAAAAGAAAGACTCAAAAACGTTTAGCTAACGAGAGAGAGAAAATGATATGAATTATTTTGATAATTCTCAAAGTTATTTTGATTCATTTAATCTCTGACCATGAATGAAACCTGTGAATGAAATGCTGGGGACAGAGAGAAGTGGTGGAGTTTACAATTGGACATCAGAAAGGATTACATTTAAACCCTTCCTATTTTTTCAGAATGCTTTCTGATGCTGTTTTGTATATTCTACATTTGCACACACCTGCTTGAATCCTGATTGTCTCACTCCCACTACATTTGGTGGACGCTGAGGAAAGCCCTTTGAGTAACTGTTGGTTTTTGCAGAGCGAGCGGTGACTACAGACGGCCGTTACATGTTCCCGGCAGAGTTTGTACAAGGTAGATTCAGATTTACGAGGGGAAAACGGCTGCTTGAACGTGTCACTCGGCCTGCTTATATTTGTGCATCATTTGTTGCATAATGTGAACACCTCAGTCAGAAACTCCCCACACGCAGGGCTGATCTGCGGCACAGACGTGCACAGTACAGTTTGCTGCTTGTGCTACCATTTGCTTAATGTATGTGTGTCCCTTAGGCTTTTCTGCTTCAAGTTTTCTGATGTAATAACAGGCGGCAGGTTGTACAGCGACGCCTCGCACGGCACATGGCTGCCACCAAGTGGAGGAAACAGAGAATCAGCTGCAGCTCACACACTGTGAAGTGCTCTATAATCCCACAGCAGCATCTCACTGACCAACGCTTCTCATCTTTAGATTCTTATTTGTATCATAAAGAACTTCAATCAAAGCCTTTTATTGTTTTCCCTTTGGTTTTATGATCCAATTTGAGAAGCATTGGTCAGGCCTGGATTTTAAGAAAATGTTTGCTTTACATGTGTTTGTGCTTCTCTGACGTTTCAAAGAGCTTTTCTATCTCCATCCTGCAGCTACAAACCTTCGTGTTACGCCTCAATCCGACATGAATTCACACTTTAATTATGTTGTTAGCTTAACAATAATGTCACTTTAACTCCACTTATTTTTCTCATTAACTCACTCTAACCCGTTGTCTCTCTTTTTCACAATGTCTTACATTTCATGCACTTTTTCTGACAATGTCTGTTTGAATTTCTCCCCCCTCTTCCCTCCCTCTCCCTCAGAAGAGAAGCTGAATTTGGACCAGAGTGACTGGGAGGACATTCATGTCATCACGGGAGCTTTGAAACTTTTCTTTCGCGAGCTTCCCGAGCCCCTCGTGCCCTTCGGCTTCTTCACCGACATCGTGGAGACAGTCAGTGAGTGACCCGCCTCAGCCCCAGTTCATTTTATTTCTGCTGTACACATCCCTCATTACTGTAAAGAATGGCACTCATCTTTGATCAATCTAACCTTAATGCTTTTTTAATGGATAGGTTTTTTCAGATATTTAGGACTTTCTTTAATTATGTGTAGTAGAAATTTGACAGTAAATTAGGAGAACTAGAGAATTAGGATTAGTGAAACAATTTTTTTTAATGTATTTTATTTATTTAAGAAAAGGAAATGCACATTAATCAACATGAGCACTTGCATCCATCCAGTCCCTAGTCATATTCAAAGTGAGGTTGTTCAAGTTACATGATCAGCGTCTTTTAACCTCGTATTGGATCATTTATAATCTCACTTTGTTATTTTTCCTTTGCTGTGCTTTTATTCTGAATCCTCGCAACAATACTGTGGTTTTAATGAGTCAAAACCAGGACAGTCTGTGTGAGAGTTCACCCCCTCTTTTCCTGGATGCTTTCACACTTTCTCAAGCTGCGGTGAAAGTCATTTTCTTCAATATAGAATACACTGAATTTACAGCACGTTTGTCCACATCTAGGAAACACTGCAAAACACCACATATATCATGAAAGATAAATGGACACGGTTAAATCAAATGTTTTTTTCCAAAAAAGAAAATTGAATGAGTTCCAAGGAGAGGGAGGAATAATTACATACTGACAAAAGATACATTTATTGAGCAGTGTTTAACCCAAATGAAGTTATGGTTTTACTGCAACAACAAAAAATCCTCACGTTAGCTGCGTTTTTTCGTACTCCAATTATCCTCAACTCCCGCTTTATTCTATATTTTTCTTCTTGTTAACAAATGTCCCGAACACACAAAAAACAACAATGTGTTTTTTCATCTTTATTTGCTTTACAACTTCCAACAACTTGTTTGTGGCCGTCCATTCTGATGTAAACCTCTCAAACGGTCCATAAATATATAGTTACATTTTTGAAAATGCCAAATATATTCTTTAAACATTAGGTTAAAGAAAATGTAACTTAAAAATAGAGTGTAGTGCTTTTTGGGGGACTATTTTCAGCTGCACAGTGCTCCAGTGAATACTATAGCATCATAATAAAGTAAAATGTAATTCAGTGCAACTTAATAATGTCTTTAATAGTTTAAACAACAATGTAGGCCTATTACATTCAAGAATAAACCAAATCAGGCAAACATAGTCTTGTTAGTATAATTTCACTGATCACGGTTTTAATCTTTTCATGGTATTAAAATAAATAAAATAATTTGATGTTACAGAAATGTATCAGAATGTATTTGACTTATCATAAAACAGTAGATAGCATTTCCAAGTTAATTAAATTCAGTGATAAACTTGCATATTAATGAGAATGATAACTACATGCTGTTATATCAGATTAGATAATTGTTGATAAAGTACATGTGATATCAGTAAGCGAATGTACATTTGGTTCCCGCTGCTCATGAAGTGGAATGCAAATGATGACATTGACTGTGATCTTGCTCTGTGTTGCAGAGATGTCGGACTACATGGACAAAGTGGATCGTTTGAAGTGTCTGGTGCTCAACATGCCTCCTCCGAACCATGACACGCTGCAGTTCATGTGTCGCCATCTCCAACGGTGAGAGGCCGGGAACAAAAAACGCACATGTTACATTTGTGCTGAAGTGTTTGTCTTTGCTGTCTCTCATTTGTCTTCCCTAAAACTGGCACATTTCACAATGCAGAATATTCCCAATGGGATTTAACGGCATGAAGGAATTAACCTTGTGCCCTTGAAGGAAAAAAAAACTCTCCTCCTCATAAATGTCCTTTTGAAATGTGACCACAAGAGGGGGTAGTTTCCTTGTCGTTGTTAGTAATTTTCTGTCAGGGACTCTTTGGCCGCGGTTCTCAAAGTATGCCAGTGCTGTACCAGGATCGCACTGTTGTTAAGTTTGGGTCCCTGTGAAGATGAAAAGGCTGGAGGAAGATGAATGGTGTACGATGTTCTGCGAGCCAGTTCCTTTTACAGTACATAAAATGTGTGTTTTTTACCGCCTATGGTTTTTCCTTCCACTCCAGGGGTGAGCGTTCGTGTTCAGAGGCCGATGTTTGTGCCAGGGTGTGGTGGGCCCCATGAATTTGTCAACTCTCTGTCTTTCTCTCATTTTCTCCCCACTGTCATTCCTTTCCCCCACTGGCTCTGTTTCTCATTTATTATCTCCCTACTCACTCACCCCTATCGCCTTATATCCTCCTACCTTCCTTTCCTTTCTTTACTCTTTATTCTCTTCCTTTTCTTTGCTTCCTCCCTTTCCTCCTCTTCCTCTCATCCTCGTCTTTCCATCTCTTTCTCCTTTTTTCTCCCTCCTCCCCCCGCCTTCTCCTCCTTGCCTCGAAGGTCCCATGGGAGCCTTGTGGTTCGTCTGCTGGAAGGCACACCAACACCACCGCCGCCACCACTGGAACCTCTCTCTCTTTTTCTCTCTTCGCCCTCCTCGCTCGCTCTTTTTTCTCTCTTTTCCCCCCCTCTCTCCTTTTTCCTCCTCTCTTTTTAATGTGGAAGTTTTGAGCAATTGCTGGCTGCTTCTGTGGCTTGGTGGGAATGGCATTTTTAGAAGAATGCCTCATGCTGTGGCTTAAACCCATTCCTGCGTCCCCTCCGATCACACACACACACACACACACACACACACACACACACACACACACACACACACACACACACACACACACACACCATAGGTGGATACTGGATTTAGACACAGTGCAGATACATGAACATGCAAGCAAAAAACAAGATGTCACTGGTTGACTTTGATTCTTTTAGTTGCTGTCCTGATTTTAAGAAGGTTAAAGATGGCACATGCTGACCACAAGAATGAAGCTGTGTGGGAAGCTAGCAGTCATCTGTGTGTCTGCAGTCTCAAAGATGAATTTAAATAAGAATAAAGTCTACAACACTGCTGGCCTCTCTGTGGGGATGTACTCGGGCAGAGTGATGCTTTTAGCTGAATACTAACAAAAACATGCTGACATGCCCAAGGTATAACATGTTGATGTTAAGCAGGGTTTTAACATTTGAACACATCAGCTGGGACTGATGGTAATGGCATCAGTCTAACGGGATGTATAATATACATAATATACAAATACTAAATATAAATTAGACAGATTAATAATTTTGACTTGATAATGGCTGAGTATCTCTTAATTTGAACCAAAATGTTCTTTCTATGTTGTAATTTTTGTAATCTTTTTAATTGACACACTACATCTATTGCATGTCAGTCCGTCCTGGAAGAGGGATCCCTCCTCTGTGGCTCTCTTTAAGAGTTTCCCCATTAACTGTGGGGTTTCTTTGTCAGAGGTTAGGGTCTAAGGGCAGAGGGTGTCATATTCATATTCTGTAGAAATTATAAAGTCCCCTGAGACAAATGCGAAATGTGTGATATTGGACTATCTAAATACACTTTGTTTGGCAATCCCCACAAATGTGCCACACCATGGTGATGCTTTAGGAAAGGTCAGGGGATCACAAAAAAGTCATGAAGGTACATCATCTAAAGGGTATTAAAGCTATCCCACAGTGAGATATTTCAATTTAGGCCCAACATGGAACCATTTTACAAACTTGACCAGAAATTAAAATCCGCCAATTTGAACAATTCATAATCTGATATCCAGAGACATTTTTTGCTGATATTTAAATGTTAAAGCTATCTCTTATGTGTTTAATCTATCTACAGAGTTTTGGAGAAGACATGCAACAATCGAATGACCACCCAGAACATCGGCATCGTGTTCGGACCGACCCTCATGCGTCCAGAGCGGGACAACAGCAACATGGCCGTGAATATGGTTTACCAGAATCAGGCGGTGGAGCTCATCCTCAGCGAGTTTGACCACATCTTTGGAACAAGAGGCCCCTCTTGATCTTTTCGGACTGAGGCGGGGAGGGGGATTCAAAAAACTCTTCCAGATCAGACGAAAGCACAAGTAGTGCAGCATTTGTCCTTTCTGCCTGTTGACTCATGTGGTGTAAAATGGGTTTCACATCAAAAACGTAATTACGGGGTACAAAGAACCAGGAGAGAAAGCTGCTAATCCTGACATCTGGCCTCCATATAAAGACATGTTAAAACAATAATAGTAAAACAAACCAATTTTAGCTGCGATACTTGTGTCTTTGACTGCAGGAGCCGACGCCTCCTCGCCACTTTTCATTGGTCTTAAAGACACAAACTGGATTTGTTTTTTAAAGCCATAAAATATATACATCTCCAGCAGCTAGCTGAGTATTAATCAGGTATTTGTCAAGGACTGTGAGGAAGGATATGTCTTAACATAGCACTGAAACAAAACTTGCCATCTCACTGTGAAAACACATGCTCCAGCACCTCATGCAGCCACGATGGACAGATCCCACCTGCAGTGGAAAGCAGAAGATATATACTGTAAAATATGCAAAGTAACAGGAAGCAAGCTGGGCGTGTAAATGTGGCCGCATGCTCACTGAAGACATACAGTGTTTTAGATAAAGAGTTTTATGTTTATTTCAGACTTCAGAGGTGAAGTTCAACTCTTCAAAGAAAAAATGCATGATTTCAGTGATGGGATCAAATAGAACCAAATAGTACATTGTCATGAGTGTGGACCTTCAAAGCTTCCCTTATTGTACAAATACGTCATTTATTTTTATCAGTTCAAACTCCTCAGATTAGGAAATATAAAACTGTAAATATGTAAAATACTGTCTTTGTCAACTAATAGCACTTTGGATACATTGTGTGATCTTAACATTATATATTAGCCAAATTCAAACTGATACATTTGCTTTTAAATGACCAGTGTGGTGTTAAAATATTGCTGGGACCTGATTGTTAACTCTCCTGCAATAAAAAAAAGAAAGTTGAACAAGCTGATTTGATGTGTTTTGTGATATTGGTCAGGACGTGTCTGTCAGGTTGTTTGTACCAAGCTTGCGTGAGAGATAGTGGAAGTGTGTGGAGGTATAGTGGGCCACAGTGGGTGGAGGCCTCCCCTGTGATTGGTGTGAATGCTGCTTTTAATAACAGAACAAAAGAGGAACTGGAAATGCATATGTTTAAAAAATGTGGATTCTCCCCAAAACCCTCCCCCTCTCTCACTCTGTGGCTTTGGTAGTTTATATTGACTGTGGGTTTGGCAAGAGACAAAAAAGAGCACAAAATAGGGACCGGAGAGGAGGGGGGGGGCATAGATTTTGCAACATTTTATTAGACGCGTTTATTCATTTTTATGTTCCTATTATTTCCAATCATGACAGTGTTTAAGGAGGGGCTAAATGATGTGTAGTTAAGTGATGGGGAGTCATCTGAACTTATGGGTATTGTGTCCAAGGTCGTCCTTATATTTGACTGACACAGAAATATGTTTTAATCTAAATAGACAACCACATTTGTTTATATGATCCGAATTCATGTGAGCATAGTCATCACAGTTTATACATTTATCTCTCAGTCAGTACTGCAGTTTTTGTTTGTCTTCTGACAGCGGTATGTTGTAAAGCTTGCCCACATTATTCAAATAAAATATAGCACCCTAAAAAATAAATGCATTTGGGACTTTTTTAAATGTGTAAACTGAAGGGATTTTTCTTCAATAAAACCCTAGTTGCGTTTAACTGATGTGGGCGCTAGCTGTGTGATGTGTTTTATTTCACTTGGTGTGATGGTGCTAATGACTCCTTAAAATAGAATCAGACACAATCAAACACCCCTCCCTTCTAATCAGCAGCGTGTTGGCAGTGAAAATCAACTATTACTTTGGGTTTAATCCTTGCCTTTTTTCTCGCCTCAGTTTCCTTCTATTTTTCTTCTTTGACTTATTAATCACATGTAATTTAAAACAGCAGTCTGGATATCCCTTAATACATGTGAAAACGATGCAAAATGACCTATTGAAAAGTACATTAGAACGTGCAGGCATGTTTTATGTAGACAGAAGAGAACAAGCGCAGCAAAATGTAGCTTTCAACCAAATATTTTTTTAAGCACGCACTGATGAAATGTAACCGCCTGACCATTTCGCATCTGTAGGTAGTTATTTTGTTTGCTTCACTACTAAAACAAAACGTTTCTGAGTACGTGTAAGTATTTATTAAAGAAGTGTGGAAGAATGAGAAGGTTGGGGAATGTTTCATCGGTATATGTTTTTCATCCAAGTATCATCATTTTAATTTCATAATCCAATCCACTTTAGACGGTGTACTTTAAAGTAATTTGCTTGGGCAGCTCTATGTTAATATATCTGTATGGTTTATTCTTGCAGGAAGAGATACAACCGTGATTCTTTGTTACTGTATATCATAGCTTTTGTTCATGTTTTGAATTATTTGAGAAAAGAAGAGACATTTCTGTAGCATAAAGGCTGACATAAAGCCTTGATCCTGTTGCTCTGGTTAAAGAACAGCTTTTCTGCCCACCAGTAAATGTATATGTAGCTGTCGTCATTATATACAGTCAGGCCTGCCTGCTCTGTTACACTGTTGGTAAGGGGAATTGAAACTTTAAAAAGCTGAGCACCAAAGCAGACAAACTGTCGCTCTGGATTTGATGTGATGTTGCAAGTGAAGCTGGTCTCTGACTGTCAGGATTTTTGCACACCACAAGTAAAAGTCAAGGCAGTTGTCAATTAAATGTCATCTTACTCACTTAAGGCTTAAACCAGCAGAGCAATGAGAAAAACATCCTAACACCACAACTGTTGGTGCTACAGTTTATTGAATGCTGCTGATGCATGGCACCCAAAAGTATCTGACCTACGTCACCCATTTTGGTTTGTTAATGTTACGGTTAGCTGTTTGTTTACTCAACCAGCCGTTAACCTAAAGCTTTGTGCATCAAATACAGGCAGAGCTGCTCAGGCCCAGCAGCCACATCCACAGGTTCACAGGCACCAAGCAGCCCCCCCGATGAATCATCATGCAAACAGACACTATAAGCCACAAAACAAAGTCAGTGTAGCAAAACAGTCTGCAGATCATGAGCGGTGATGGGAAACCAAGTCGTAAGGCAACAGTGGAGCCTCGAAACTGTCTTATGTTTAAACATGTTTCTGTTTTTACATTGACCTTTAAAAACAGCTTTTGGTCATAGCTTTTAATTGCATTTGATTGCCTCGTTTAAAATATGTAATCTTATTCCATAACCACAGAATGAAAACTGAACTGAACTGATATCACTTCAATCTTATATTTACACTCTTATAGACCTTTCTGTAAAAGTGTTTCATTACATTGCATTTAGCTGACGCTTTTATCCAAAGCGACTTACAATAAGTACATTCGACCAGGAAGACACAACCTTGAAGAAAACAGAATCATATAAGTACATCAGGTTTCATAGAGCCAAACATTTCAAGTGCTACTTCAAATAAAGCACATGAAAAATGTCAGATTTATAATCATTTCAAATTGAAAATTCATGAAATACGGTATTTTGGTGACAACATATGTACAATTTTATTACAAATATCCACAAACATGCAAACAACATATATAAAAAGTGAATACAAAAGTTGCAAGAGTTCCAGTAAATGATAAGAAAAACACTGCTTGATAAGAAAAACCGGGTGTAGATGCTAAGTAAACTATTTCTTGCTTATTTTTAACTCCGAAAAGGTAAGGAACTAAGA
This sequence comes from Gymnodraco acuticeps, assembly GCF_902827175.1. Classification (NCBI taxonomy): domain Eukaryota; kingdom Metazoa; phylum Chordata; class Actinopteri; order Perciformes; family Bathydraconidae; genus Gymnodraco; species Gymnodraco acuticeps. Next base: position 1,257,925 of record NW_022991632.1, read on the forward strand.
AAGAGTCGGGTGGCAGTTGACTTGCCACATATGCATATTTTTGGTGATAAACACACACACACACACACACACACACACACACACACACACACACACACACACACACATAATAACCAAGAAGTGTCTTTGGCACACGGTATGCATGAGTACATATAGGCTTAGTCACACCTCATGTACCACCGTCTTATCTCTTCGTACCATGGCTTTGTCGGATTACTCACAGTGTCTCAGTACATCTGAGGTACTTTTCACGTTGACTACACTGCAGTCGGCAAGAGGAAGTTCAAAGCTGATGTGTGTGTCCTGAGTCTTGACCCTCTCACCACACCTCAACACGCAGCCCAAATGTGTGACACATTATTCTTCAGGGGGTGAGAAAACTTAGCTGTAGCCCATGTAAATGATTAACAGAAAGAGGATATATTTTTGCATAAAATGAAGTTTCTTTTATCCCCCTTGAGATGTCAGGATGACATGTAAAAAGATCTGCAGTCCACTGCTTTTTGTTTGAAAAATAAATTACAAAAACACCTTCCTCTTTTTACTGCTTGTTCTCTAAATATACTGCTTATAAGTCAAAGCCGAGATGAGATGAGGTGGCTGCACCTTATGATTTCACAGCATGAATGATAAAAGGAGGCTCACTGGCTGTTGGAAAAAGAAATGGAACATATGTGTATTTTCATGTAAACAGTTTACAAGTTATTGCTCTTTAAATAGAGGTAAGGATTTGTATGAAATGATACCACAGAATATTGAATGTGTCTTGCCCGTTTAAGCTCTAACTTTTAAAGTGAGACTCGTTCTGTCCTGCAATCAAAGCTTTCCTTCAGGTGTTGTTTCTTAACCTAATCACATGCAAAGAGGCGCAACGTTTCAAACAAAAAAAAAGCTGGATCCTGGGTGTTAAAATACAAAGGCCTCTTGTTTGTTGGTTGTGCAATATTCGGCAGCAGCAAGCATATAAAAGTGAGATTCCTGCAATGTCACATCTGGACCGGTGACATGACCTCAGATGAGTCAACCCATATGTTTTTTTTAGCTCTCATGGCAAAGATTAAAACAAACAAAAAGCATTGTGTGTACATCAAGTCTATTTTGAATGATAAAATACTATAACTGGTATTGTCCCATATATTTTTGTTGTATGGCTTCATCCACTTAAAGGCAACTGTTTGGCAGTTCTGTGCATTTTTTCACTTTGTAAAAATTAGTAAAAAATCTGTGGAGCTGTTACATACTGTATTTGTATACATATTGGAGAAAACTGTATCAAAAGTCTAAATATATATAGTATAGGCATTGTTTTGGCTTTTTAGAATTACCCTTAAGTTTTTATTCTGGGTAAATCTGTTATATCATGGCTCAGTTCACATCTGTCCAAGTCTCCATTCTGCTCCTCCATTTTTTGCTCCCAGAATTCTCTCTCTGTATTGTCAATATGATTTTCCACATCGTAACCATTTCTCTCATTTTGCACTCCATTCTTCCTTATAGGTGATCCTTGAATACTCTCCAGCTCCTTGGCTTTCTCTGACAAACCTACATGTGCCTCATGACTATCACTAACTCCTGCCTCTTTATCTTCCTCCTCTTCCTCATCCTCCTCCTCCTCCTCCTTAAAGGCCTCTGCAGCTCCATCCAGACTGGAATCGCTGAGGAAGGAGTGCGCGGTTTGGGTATACTCTATGGACAGGCGGGTCTCGTCGCTGAGGCGGCCCCCGAGGCTGCTCCCGGCCCCCGGGGTGAGAGGCATCTCCTCTGGGTCTTGGTCCTGGTCCTGGTCCTGGTCCTTGCTGCAGTAGGCGTAGCGGTGGTTCATGTGTTGGGAGTAAGAGCCGGAGTGAGAGAAGCGTTTGCCACACTTGTCACATTGGTAGGGTTTCTCCCCAGAGTGCAGCCGGCTGTGCTCAATCAGATGGTGTTTGTGCTTGAAGGCTTTGTTGCAGACCTTGCACTCGTGGGGACGCTTTCCTGTAATTAATTCAAAGAAAATTGTTTCAAACATAAGAAAAAGAAGATGTACCAGTTTCATTTGTATAGAAAAGAGTAATTATAAACATCTGTCAGGCGGGTAGCTTGGCACAAAGAAACTGAAACAAGAGGGAGGAGTCTATTCAAAGGTAATCAAATCCTTTCACCAACATCTTTAAGTAATACATATTGTAGTAATCTATAAACTATAGGAAATTAGATATAATGTAAGTGTTTTCGCATATGCTACTGACCTGTGTGCTCGTATTTGTGTCGAAGCAGAGAGCTGCTCTTCTGAAAGGTTTTTTCACAGATGTCACAAGCGTAAAGCCCTTCATCGGTCTTCTTCAGTCTCTTCCTCCCTGGTCCTCCATCCAGTCCATCATCCATGAGAGAGAGGTAGTCCAGAGCGCCGCGGCTTAACACCTCACCCTAAGCAGGAAACGTACAAACATATAATTGGTATTGTTCTAGTTCTACACATTCGTACAGCAATGCTATCAAATATAGGTGTTTTTTTGGTTTTCTTCAGCATAACATTAACAAAAAAACCTGAAAGAGAAGCCTTACTCACCATAAGAGCTTGTCTCTCCTGGTGGATCTTCTTCAGTGTGGCCTCTGCGTCTGCCTCCATCATGAAGGCCATGGGAGAGAGAAACCCAGGGCTGTTAGCTGGCTGGCTGAATGGAATTGCTGCAATACCGTCATGTCCTGAAAGCCCTAAACCAGACTGGTTGAAGATAGGAAATCCATTATATAAGGAACCTGGAAACACAGGAGCTCCAGCCCTGCTGAAGATAGGGTGGTGGTGGAGGTGGAGATGAGAAGATGGACTTGGTCTCTTGAGCTGCTGGTTCCCACGCTCTCTCCTCTCTCCTCGGGCTGCATTACCATTTACAGTTTTGTGTCTCCCCTCATGACCTGAGAGCTGCTTGGGCAGGGAGAGGTCGAGGGGCTCGTTCTGTCCGGACCACGGGCTGCTCTGAGGGGAGGTCAACTCAGGGGGACAGCTGGTGAGGTCCAGGCAGAGCGGAGAGCCAAATCCTGATGGAAACCTTCTTCTGACTCGAGGTGATGTCAGCTCTGGGGAGTGGTTGATTGGATGGCTGGGGCTTCCCTTTTCCTGGTTTGGCCAGAAGGCTCGTGAGGACCGGTTATCGTGTGGGGGAGATTGCATTGCGACTAAAAGCTGCTGCGGTATAGAGTGCCAGCTGAGCTTCTGTAACGGTGATTTGTTTTCGGAGAGGCCGTTGGTTGCTTCACTTGGTTTGCTGTTCTCCGCTTTGATAGCAGATCTTGGGAAATATAAAGGTGGTGAGGAGTGGTCTTTGCTGCGTAGACCCTCCATTGCCTCTCGGTTCAACTTACAGAGGTAGCGCTCGTGTTGCAGGAGCACTGCTACGTTGGGGAAAAGGTGGGAGCACCAGCGGCACGACATCCCAAGAACACCCCTCTCTCCCTCACCTGACCTCACTGCCTCTCTCCTCCTGTCGGGGGAGACCTTCATGTCAGCCCCTCGTCCGTTGAAAAACCCCTTCCTTTCCTCCATCGCAGCTTCTCCTCTGTCCATGTCCACATCTTTCTTCACCTCCCTGTGAAGCATTTCCTGCAGCATCTGTTCAAACTTGGTCCCAGTGTGCAGATAAGGCAGCAGGGTGGTCCCTTTCAGTATACTGGTCCTCACAGAGAGCTCTGCTGAGGGGTCCCAAAGCTGAGCCAGGTCTGACGCTCTGGGGAAGCCCGTGGTGTTGGGGTCCTGCAGGGAGAGATGGTTAGGATCCTCTGGTCCTCGACCCAGAGGACCAGCATGACCTTTGGACTGTGATGCAATCGGAGAGCCCTTTTCAGAACTGTTTCCGCCCTCTCCTCCAGAGGGAGATGTTGGAAATGAGTGGTGGAAGGAGCTTTGGCTATGTCCATTAAACACACTGCTGGCTCCTCCTGTGATCCCCCCTCCATTCAGGCACTTTTTGCTGCTTAAGTGGGAGCTGTAGGAGCCGGAGTGAGAGAAACGCTTCTTGCAGTTGGAGCACTCGTAAGGTTTCTCACCTAAAGGATGACACACAGGCGGGATATATTAGTCAAAAGATGTATGAAAATAACTTTTTTATAATGATCTTTGCATGGATCTTTTTTTACTTGTTTCCTGTCAACACTTCAAGTTATGTTTAATTTAATGACATATACTGATAAGTAACAGTTAGTGATACATTGGAAACAATGGCAAATAGAAGGTTGGCACAACTTGGTTGACAGGTTTTTGTTCTCACCGCTGTGGATGCGGAGATGCTCTTTGAGGTGGTGTTTGTACTTGAACGCTTTCCCACACTGCAGACATTTGAACTTCCTCGTCTCAATGCCTTGATCCAAACCGAGGACACTCTAGGATGACAGGACATTGTTATTAGTTGATTGGACAAATTGCAGGGTGTGAAGAAGTATACACAAAATTACAAATAAATGACTTTAACGCAACAACTTCTAAATCATAGATTAAAGTTATGACAATGTGTCTCCTTGCAGATATAGAAGTTACTCCTGCTGTGTATCTCACCTTGTCCTGCATTTGGTTATGAAGTGCCAGGTGCCGCTCCATCTGTGCCCTAAGGGTGGCAGTGTATCCACAGAGCGGACAGACCATGTGGCCCCCCTCCCTCTCCTGACAGTACTTGATGTGATCCCTCAAAGAAGCTCCTCGTTGAAACATCCTGTGGCAGAACGGACAGGCCTGCTCGCTCCTCCCTGCATCTGAGGTCCAGGAATAAAGGTGGTGTTTTAAACGGACAACACAATTCAATTCTAAATAGATTTTTGTTTGAACCGGGTAAAGTTATGATATTTTACTCAATCACTTTTTTAAATATAGCACAACCTGCATGCATGGATTGCCATATAGATGGGACCAGTGTCAAACTGGATGATTAGGTGATGTATGTTTTCAGAATTACATTAGCATAAACAATTACAAATATATGATTTATCACTTTTATATAAATGTCGGCCTGCATCTTAATGGTTTCTCATTCTAATAACTTACTGACTAGCTTAAAACCAGTCATGTAAGATTTGTTTAATTATTATTGAGTGTCCTTGCAGCTGTTCCATCACGTACCTGCCCCCTCAGGTGAGCTGTGCTGAGCTCCAGGAGACCAGATGGCCGGGGGTAGCTCGTCCAGCCGGCTGCCTATGTGGTACGCTGCTGCGGAGCCGCTGTGGTTCAAGTGCTCCAGGAGACTGGCTGAGGTAGAGGCCTTCTTCAACTGGGCCAGAAACTCATAGTGGGCCAGGTCCTCCAAGGAATTCTGGGAGTCTGAGTTATTGCCTAGGAACAGAGAAGAACGTTACAGAGGTACAGTAATATAAGTAATAATAATAAAAATCATAATCGTAATAATGCTGTCAGTCAAATGTATCTCTAGCTTTGTTAATTGTGCTTTTTTTTGCATTTATTTGTTCATGTTTTTTTTGTTTAGTTATTTTATTTCCAACTGATAAACTCAAACCAACTCAAATTCACACAAACAAATCCAATATACAACTTTAAGTTTAGTAAAAAAAATTAAAAAGTTGACAAACTAAAGCATGCTTTGTTAGTTCTTACATGAAACTGTTGAGCTGTTTTCTGTGATTTAGGAAAATATTGGTAAAAGATTCAATTTGTCTTTTTCCCATTGTGCTAAAAGTCTCACAGAAATAAAACTAAATTGTTCCCGGGAAGGCAGCATTAAAGCCACACAGAGAATAAAAACAGGAAAATAAAAGTGTCACCCACACTGCACCAAAGAGCATAAACAGTATCCAGTTATTTTGCAGATTGATACATTGCATTTCTACATGATCTCGCCTTCTGGGTTTTTCATTTTACATTTTGAACATTGTCAGTGATTGCATCAGTGCGATTGAACCTATGTTAAATTCAATTTTTGAGACAGAAATGTCTTTGTTTGAATGTCTCATACTGTATGTGTATATGCTAGGAGAGAAGGGATAACTTGTAAAGAGACATTGTGTGATTGTGCGGCTGAATCTAATGGAACTAAATTGCCTTCTTAAGACCGACAGATAGAACAATGTATTCAGGGAACTTCTTGGCCAGATATGAAACTTGATTTGAAGAACTATTTCTCATTTGGGTCCTTGAGTGCAGTGACAGGCAGACAGAGAAAAAGAAAGCCACGTGAAGAAGGGAGGGCGCTTCCTATCATGAATCAAGCCAGTCAGCTTACAGCGACTTTGAGGAAGATTTTTCAAATGTTTGCAGATGTTGGCATATTTTGAGCTGTTTTTTTATGTGGTGAAGGGAAGAGCTTGTGCGGTTGAGTGTTGTAAAAACTCAGCTTTGCCTTCATCAGGCAAGGCCAAATCACACGAGGCGAGGGAGCTAAGTGATTGTTAGTAGGCAAGCCGAGTGAGCCTTTGATCTCTCCTAAATAAAAGAGAAAGCCTCGCGTCGCACAGTGCTGATTTCAGTACCGTAACGTCACCTCTTTGATGCATGGAAATATTGTGACATTGTGTGGGATTACTTCTTTTGTCATGCTTTCAGAAGGCTGCCTTTTCAAAGAGAAGAGTGAAAGAAAGGAACAGCTTGTAGGGAAGGCATGGTTTCACAAGGAGCTGATATGAAGGTGTATCTAGAGGGCTCTGAGAGGTATCATGAGACTGCCACTGTCTTGCATCAGAAAAACACTGAAAACTTGTTTACACGCACAGTGGGGTCCTACACAGCACTCTCATACAGTAAACAGATCACATTTTACACTTTGCACACTTCCTTGGACATGCCTTTGTTCTAGAGAGGCTTCTCAGAAACTTAAAATAAAAGTTCTGCAGGTTTATTTTAGTTTATAACTTACAGTACACCCTCAACGGTTCCTGGTCTCCCTCCCTGCCAGTGACAGATGCTGTGTTGGCGTCTTCTGCCGCCTCCACCTCCCGCTCCACCTGCGGCCAGTAGCTCCTGCTGCCGGGGCTGAGGCTGAGCGGCCGGGTGGAGCGGGCCGGGCTGCCGGGCTCCTCCGTCCCCTCGCTGGGGGTCAGGCTCGTCTTGTCCAGGCTCTCCTGACAGTCCTGGGGCTCCAGGCTCCACAGGCCCATCTCATCCTCCCCCTCTGACCCCAGGGAACTCACCTGCTCAGCATCCACTGTGAGAAGGAGAGAAAGAGAACATTTAGAGGCGTGACAAAAGACAATCAGATTTGCAGTAGGCATTTTGCTCATTAGGGAACACAATATTGTATATAGTTTTGTACAATTATCTACAATGATCAAAATGAAGGAGATAGTTGATTTATTATTTTTTGGTTTACATGATTTTTTAAACATAATTCAAAGGTAACATTCATGAGTTTCTTATAATTTCAGCTTGAGGTCAAATTCAGAAAGATGAAATGCTTGTTTTCTCTTTAGAATGTCAGGAACTGAAACTAAACAGGGGAAACACACAATAGAAATTCAAAATGTTTAGTAAATTCCAAACTACATCTTAACTGTTGTCAATGACAAACAACAATATAACTCCTTTTAGTTCATGTTAGTGTTGTTCCTTTTTAAGCAAGGGCAACGAAATCCCTTCTGAAGAAATGCAATGTGTCTTATCATGGGAAATGTATATGGCTTTATGTGGTATGTGCAGATTATGATCATTACAAGCAGACACGCTATACATTTCTTCAAAATAAATGTACAACTGTATTAAGGATGTTCTTAACTAGAAATGAAGGCATGTCAAAAATCTTACTAAGCTTTGAACTTAACATGAAACTTCTGACACTATATAAAAAAAGTTAAATGTGGTTTATGATAATGGCAGCATTATATACGTGCAATCAGCGCTAAATGCACTTTAACACAGGGGTATCTCCTCTTGCACTTTAGGTAGCTCTTGTATCTTATCTTGCACTTTACATGTCGTTGCTGCTACATTGTACTGCCATGTGCTAAATACTTGTGTGTGCTGCTCTTGCTCTTTTGCACTTTTTGCATATCATGTATTTGTTTTTGCTATGTGTATAATTGTCATGTTCTTAAATGTTTTATGTGAGGGACTGCGGATGGAAATGAGCTCCAAGCTAAAAATCCGGCATATTTACACTATTTACATTTTTTTGTTTAAAGTGTTCATCAATGTGCATTGTCCCTGCTAAATAAATGATTAAATTAAATTAAATGAAAATATTTATTTATTTATTAAAGTCTTGACTTAAAAAGAATCTCATCCATCTTGATGATCCAACTTTCTAGTAAAATACATATTACAATGTTTATTTAAATTGAAATGTGTAATTTTCAGGATGAATCTCTATGAAATGGAAAAGTGTATTTTGAACTAAATGTGTTTGTATTTGTTATTGCTCTCAGAGAAAACACAATTTGTGCGACTGTAGAAAAAAAAAAGTGTATGCCTTAATGTTTCGCACATGTACGGTATGTTACTTGTGATGCAGCAAGGATATAGTGAATCAGAAATAAGAAAAGATAAATAACATATTGTAATTTAAAAGTGTTCCCTCTGTGCCCAGACTGCATTACTTTTTCCCATGGCAAAGACAATAAATGACAATCACAAACACATGTCTGGGATTTCAGCTGTAGGCTCTGATTTCCAAGGATATCTTTGAGGACTCTCTGTTTCCCTCTCACTGATTGGCAAAATCTAATCACAACCAAGTAGTGACCATTAAAGAAGGCACATACATAGACTCTTTACCAGTGCTTAAACAAAATATTGGAGAAAGACAAACCATTATCAAAGGGTGTGCCAAAACACAGAGGGCAAATCTTATTTCTTTGTTGTAAAACCTTTTTTTTTTATGACAGTCACAGTACAATATTGTCACGCTTCTTACTAGTTTTAAATACATGTTGCTCTTTGAATTATTTTGTTTATATCACAGTAGAAATAATGTTTCACAGCTCACTACATTTCATAAAACTCAAACAAAATGTTTGATTAAAATGACAAAACAACAGTCAGTATTAAAAAAGAAAGAAAATGTTCATTTTACACGGAGCTGTTTTAAAACCACTCTTGGCCGGTGGACTCTATAATTGAAGAGAATTTAGCTTTTGACACATTCAGTTAAGGCCCAGAGCCCACAGTGACAAACGCCAGAGACTGTTCTACATCGGAGGAAACATTTCAGCAAATGTCGTCAACTTTACATCGAGAACACACACACAGATTGTACACTCACTCTGTTACCGAAAGAGCAAACGGGACCCGGTGCTGAGGAGGGGGCGGCCCGCAAACACACACCTAAAACACTCGATGTACATACTAGTTTGATGAGTATATTATCTAATCTCCAAATGCAACACCCACATGTGTATCTGTTTGTATCATCTAGTTGCAAAACCTTCCCCAGCTTCAATACACCTCCCAAAAAGTGAGCTCATGCAAAACACTAGGGGCTAGTCATCTAAGCCTAACATGGGGAGGAATGACTTGCTCTTATGGGGGGTGAAATTGGTAATTAAATGTGCTTCCCTACAGCAGAAAGCTATGAAATGATATGATGTAGTTAAGGTTTGACCTGCAGGAGTTTCCTTGGATAATAGGACATACTGCTGGGCACTAAAAGAGAAAGTCTGTTCCGGATTAGCATCAAATTGGCTCTCATTTTCTCTGCAATGACAGTGAGTGACACTGAGCCTATATGTGCTGTCATTAAAGCCGCAACGCTCTGGGATGGCTTTCATTATCGGCCCGATTTATTTATTTGGAGAGCGATTGCATCCTTCAAATTGTTTCATTTTTTACTTTGGAGCAGCCAAATCTTTGAACACCACAGGAGGTTTGGGATTGTGTTTCAAGGTACAAAGGACTTGTGAATTAATGCAATGTGCAATAGTTTTCCGAATGTGTAATTTGTTGGAAGATGTTGAGCAGAAAATAACACACACTTTGGAACAGTAGAAAACAGTTCACTCTTATTGTGCATGCACTGTAGTGTGCGTGGGAAGAACGTGACTCATATCTAGAGTGCTAACCGAACTGTGCTGCATCATGCTTGACAATGTTGATCACTTATTCTGGGGACTGCATCTGATGTTTGACAACAACACTGTGTTCTGATCAAACACTGCACAACTATTTAAATCTGTCTGTCGCTTTCACTGCATGACAGCGACTGGACGTCTGAAAGATTGATGGTGTGCCTGCCAGAAAGAAGTCTTCTTGGGACAAAACACACCACTGTTCTGTGGGCTTGTGATCTATTTTGAAACTTGTCGAAAACCTTAAAAATGATGACCTGCAGCAGCTCTTTTATTATTTACATTGTTTAGTTAGTTTTCTAAAGCTAGAGACGGATAACGCCTGATAAAGTCATAAGAACATATATATGACACACAAAGAAAGAATCTTCCCACCACTACACTAAAACACAAACCATAACTTTAAAAAAGTTTCGTAGGACCTGCAAAAATGTAAATCTGAATTTATTTTGCACTGACTCTCTTCAGCAAAGAGAGCTTCAGAGTCGGTCTAATTCTGCACTGTTTATATCCCAGAGGGCATCTACTGTACAGCAACACGCTAAGCTGCAGTTTATTTTACGACGCACATATGTGATCTGGTATTGACTTAGTAATTATGTGGGTAAATGGTAAGCACGGAATAATTACCTAGAAATTACCTTGTTTGTTTCTTCTGGTTTTAAAGGCAACAAACAAGGCCAGGCCCAATTTACCACTCAATGAAATTGTTACAGTTCTGTTGATTCCTTCAATTGAAGATCCGTATAAACAAAGCCAGAATAACTGTAATGTAATGTTATCAAGCAATTTATTAGACTTTACTGTCTTACATCAGATAAAAACAACCTTATAAATAATGTATCTATTTATTTATGTAATGAAATATCAGTTTAAGATTTTTTGATAACAGATGTTAACTTTTTTAGAAATACTGTCTGAAATGAATGTTTCATGAAAGTACATTTTTTGTTACTAACACACAATATAAGCCACTCACAATATATAAATACAACAATTATAATAAATACAAAAATTACCTTAAAATTAACACAGGAAATAGAATCAAAGAGTCTTTTTACGTTTTGAGTTTAGTTTTTAGAATTTAAATATGTTTTTAATTTATTTTACGTTTTACATGAAATGACTTTCAAACTTATGTTCTAATCCAAAAGTTATCCTGATACACAAATTAATCAAATCAATGTAGCTCTTCGACAGAAATAATGATTACCATGCCACGTTAAAGTAACATCTGATACATTTCATACAGTACAAATGTAAGTGGTAAAACTGCCTGAAACTTAATGGCATAATTAAACACATACTGACGCAACATACTTTTGTATCCAAACTATTTTTGCCATAGAAATATATTTAAAATGTTAATTCTAAATGATTTAGTTTTAGTTAATGTACATTATATAGCTACTTCCATACTGTTAAAACTGTCACGGTTTTACAGGTGTCTAAAGACTTGCTATTTTGAACTCAATATATTGCCACAAGGGTCACGGACACCTACACACCCGCTAAACAAAATGCAAGCTCAGGAACATGTGTGCATTGTCATTTTACAGTACCTATTTCAGCTGTTTAAAGACGAAGTGTATCCAAATTCATCTGTAGAGCGTGTTCATGTTGACGATGACCCATCTTGAAAAATATTGCAGAAATCAACCAAGTCATTTAAAGAAATCTCACTGTGGCAGCTATTGTATTCATACCTGCTCTCTGACATTTGTACAATGAGTCAGGGGAGGACCACAACCAAAAACAAACACCTCCCACCTCACCTCCTCGATCGTAGCAGAGACTCACAGTCTGTCACTCAGGGTGATGGCTCCCTCTGACTCGGGCACCTACTCTGGTTTCGTTTACCCTGCCCTAACAACACAGAGAGGGTAAAAAGGACACTAATGCCTACGTGCAAATTAGGATTTATCTTACTGCCTTATTTTAAATGCACCAACTACATAATCAACACATTGTCATTCCATGAACTTGATCTGCAACAACAACAACAATAACAACAACAACTTAATATTTTTGATACATGATATCATTTAAAAATCTTGTCCTTTTTCACATCTGTTTGATTCCAATAATATTCCAACGTGAATTTACTATAGTTGACTTTACAGTAAACTTCCTTTTTGTGGTTGTCTCAATTTGGAATGGGACTCTATATTTTAATTTATCCAAATGTTTCACAGATTATATCATAAAGCTGACAGCAAATTGATGATTAAATGCTCTAAATTACATGTTAACCAATAGGAATGGTGGTAATGTGATGTTGTGCTGCACATTTATTGCATCTCTGCGGCCAGAGAGAAGGAAGTGCAAACATTCTTGTCTAATGATGGTGAAAATGACCACAAGCACGTTGATATGAAAGTCTAAGATGTAGGGTTAAGTTCTACTTCAATTGATGACAGTGGTTTCTTAGCCGGTTGGCAGTTAGCCACACACAAAAAAAAAGGTCTGCAAATGGCTGCCGGCGAGTATAAATGAGACTGAAACTGTGACACTGTGATAGGAATTTTAAAGGTCATATTAGTGTGGAGGAGGAGATGCTTAAATGTGTGGTGCACTTTGTGATCTGCATTCTTGCAGTGTGTTTGGTACACAGTGCTGTGGTGTGTAATGTATGTTAGAGAGAGGGGCTGACAAGAGTGACACCGAGTTTCAGAAACAACAGTGCATGAAGAATATTGCACATTGCATAAACTAGAGCAAACAGAAAGAAAAGGTGGTAGAGAAAGAGTGAGATAAAAGAAATTCAGGGGTGAGGAATTAGAGAAGAAAAGGAGAAGGAAAGAGACAGAAAGCAACAGCGTTAAACTGTCCCTGACACAAATCCTCTAACTGTGAAAAACGCGCTACAGAGGGAAATTCCCTCAACAGACACACTCACACACAAACTACAAACTAGAGTACAGAGAAACACAGAGAAAAAAAAACAAAAAACGACTAGTATTGTGGGCACAAATTAGAAGCAAGACCGGCCTGCTGCTGCAGAGGACTAGCGCATGATCAAAAACAGCATAGGAATACATGACAATAACTGTGTGTTAGCGTGTGTGTGTACGCAACAGCATGCACATCCAAAAAGCAGACAGAGGCAGAGTTAAAGCTCATGCAGAGCCGCAGCAGCAAAGTCACGGCTCTGTGCCTTTGTGTCCCGCTCATTAGGAGACACCACCCTGTCAGAGCATTCGGACCATCACCACAGAATGTGCAGCCGAGTGGCAACATCTGCTCTTTGAAACACTCAGAGGCGCGCAGAAGAATCAAGAAATAAACAACAAGCTTATTTCCCCATATTGATTAAGGCTCTGCAAACACCAAGCTGTGACCTTTGAACAAACACTGTAATTGAAACTATAGTGCCTTTGTTCTCTGCGGCTTTTAATGATTCTGTTCAATTAGGGCCCTTGTGACACAAAAACAGAATCCCTTTTGGCATTTTATTAGCTTCAAAGCCACCGAGCTATTTTCTAATACCACACTCACAAAGTTGATTCGTCAACCAGTTGTGCTTTTAGTGTGACTTTGTGCTGGTGTTAGTTTCATTATTCACATATGAACTCGTTCTCAGTCCGATTTCAGATGAGCCTCTGCGAATCAAAGCACGGCCCCAAGACACCGGCTATAACATGCTGTGGTGTTGTGTTCAGATGCCATGGCCGCTGTGAAAGTACCCAGACATCAGAACATCGAATGAGATCAGTATCACTGATCTGTTATTCTCTATCTGCATGTCTCATCACGGCACTACACAGAGAACCACATCTGCTTAGTGGAAACCCGCTCTCATGTGACTTCAAAACAACAGCAGATTAAACTAACAGTAAAGTAACAAATAAGAAATATAAAATAAAGTGCAGCAAAACCAACCAAACAAAGTAGTGACTTACTGTATGGTCCGTGTTCTGCAGGGCAAGCTAATCTACCTCGAGGTGAAACTGAGTGGGCATTCACTTTTCTGTCATTAGGTTTAATCTATCACCTTCAATCAAAGTTTCTGTTTTTACATCTGATAGGTCTAAATCTCCTCCTACTCATGTTTGCTCTTGTACCCATGCATTCTGCACATCTTTACTTTGAGTGTGTGTGAATTCACTCCTTTTGTAAGGTTTCAATTGCCAAACATGTTGTTGTTATTTGAACAAAGTGTATTTCTTTTTTATTGTAAAAACCAAGCATATGACAGGATTATTTCAAACAGCATCTCCTATGCTAGAATATCTTTCTGTGTGTTTATGCATTTCAGATAGAGACAGAAAGAGAGAAATAGGAGATGTTGGAGACATGAACATGGACAGGACATTTTTCCCAAATAACTCATGGCCTAGATCAATAATTACTCCACAAAAGTGAGTATACGTGCTGGTGAATCAGCTGTGACTCACTTGAAGGTGAACTGCATGAGGAAAGGCAGAAGACGGGGAAACACACTCACTGCGTGTACTTTCATCCTCATGTAGATTCCCACCGAGCCATGTATTCTTAGATTGTGGTCAACTCTAGACATCCATGATATATTTTTGGAGCCTATAATGATTTAAACTTTTTAAAGAGTAGACAAGTGCCTCCACAGGAACTTTAAAATGAATAGGTTAAGATTTCTCCCAGGTAGAGCATAGAGACACAAGGATACTATGGCTGGATAATTAGCTTGTTTAATGTGTCATTAACATAATGTCTTCTACAGGCAATGTCAGGTCTTTCTAATCAAATGTATGGGGTTCTTCCCCTGTGTGTTACAGTTACGATCAAAACGCATACAAAAAGGACGTGTATAAAAAAAATGGGGATCAAAGTTTCACATTTAACATTTGAATGTGTTTGAACAGGTCCAAAGTCTGACTTGAGTTTTTACACTTCCTGCCTGCTGTGTGGGATCCTGTAATTTTCGCATTAACAGACCCAAAACTATTTATAAAAACTATAAAACATGCTAGCCAGACAGAATGGATTTGTATGCATAAAAATGCAGCAATCAGTTTTTCTCTTTGCACAAATGAGGCAAGGTGTGAGAGAAGAGGTGTGCATAAAGTCTTTGTGGTTGAGTGTCGTCTTCCTTTGGAGGTTTCCTGTATGCTGCTGCCTACACGTTTGCCGCCATATTTACCTGTCCTTGGGACCACCACAATGACATTTGTCAAGAACATATTATCACCTTGTTTGACACCGGACTTTACCTTCAGAACAGATATGTGTGACTTTCTGCTTTAGTGCAACTTTTTGTGGGTAGCTTGCAAAAGGCAACACAGTCTTCTCTAGAGTTACAGAGTGAAGATTTTTCTTTAAATGTAGTTAATAATGAAAAATAAAACTGTTTTTACCATTTATCAATACACCAGAGCTGTGATATCATGGTTTTAAAATTCACACCACCCACAACACTAATGGTGACTTACATTCTCTGATCTCATTCTTGTCTCTTTCTCGCTTCCTCATTACACATCTGTATAAACTCACACCCAATACAGTTTCCACTGGACTATAAAGGTTAAAAAACCAAATATGATTGATATCATTCTGGACTTCCCTTCTATGTCATTGTCACTGAATTATGTTGTTTGACTCATATACCTTGTCAATGACTCACCAGCAGAGATACATAGACTATTGTATCTGTACTGTGCTGAGAGACCCTGGTTGTAAAAACAAAGACTTGTCACCGTGTTTAGGCTCAGTGCTGTTGTGCCCTGTGTGCATCTGCTCCACAGGCAGGACTGATGTTGGTGACAAAGGTTAGCTCGGTTAGAGGAACACGTTATTTCGAGTTGGCCCTTCGCCTCCTCCTGTGGCCCGCACTGGTTTCCGTGTAGCGAGGGATCGGTGCTGGAATGCAGTAACGGTCACAGAGGGACCCACGCACTCACCGCACTGTGAATCAAAACCCAAACTCCACTTCATTAGACTCCTGTCATTGCAAAGACTCTCACACCACTCTATAAATACCCCTGTCTCCCCCCTCCAAATTTGTTTTCCCTCTTTTTTCTTCACACATAAAAATGCTCAGGGACCGTTCCAGCTTTCTGATGTGGCTCTTTATTTTGTACGTTGTCGCAAGAAACCACACAATAGTGGCTCCTTTTGAATATTAAAACATTCTCTGACGGAGCACAAAGGTTCTGAAGTTTTTTAATAGGGCTTCATGCTAAATAAAACTTCTCTTTGAGCTTAACAGCTATACAATGTGGGATTTTGGTTAGTTCAGCTCGAGCTGCAACTTTCAGTTACTCACTACGGGAGATTGTTGTGAGGCTGAAACAAATATGCCTGGTATCCCACTGACTTTAGTCTGCTTCAATCATATATAATCTGTCAGAGGTGTTTTGCATGATGTGGTGTTCTTGAAACACGACAATTTGCTGCATTAAAGACAAGAATGTCCAAATCTAACCACTCAGCAGATTCAACACGCAAGATACAAGATTCCTGAGAAAGCCACATTAAGATAATAAAAGATCAGAGCAGTCCATGTGAAAGTATTCACTACACATGCACCCACATAATTTCAACTATCATTGAGCTCTTTCACTAAGAGTAAAGAGTATGTCCTAGTCAGAAAAAACAACAGCGACTATTTACTAAAGTACAGGATGTAACCATATCTAAATGTAAGTTGCTTTATAATGATAAATGTTGTTTTAATAGACAGAGGCTGTAGATGAGGCCTGGCAGCCAGTTCATATGGTTAACATACAGACGGGGCGCCATCCTCTGGCGTATGTGGACATTACATCCTCCACTCAAAAGATAATGATACACGGAAACATTTCAAGTGACCACATCTGACCTCCAAGGCTTTGAAACATAGAAAAGATGCCTTTCTAATGTGTCCCTCTGCTTCCATTTTCTTTCTCTGAATCGTTCCTCCCATTTCTGCACACACATCTTTCTTTCTCTCGGTCCCTGCCTTTTATTTTTTGTATCACTTTCTCTGCTCCTTTAGCACGCACACATAAAGTAATACAGGCAGCAAATATAGGAACACACACACCACCATTCAACTGCTGTCTTTGTGGTTATGCAGTTCTGATTAAGAAGAGGTATGACATCCATATGTTTGTTAGTTACAGCTGTGTGTGTGTGTGTGTGTATGTGTGTGTGCTTGTGCGTGTGCATGTGTGTGTGCGTGTGCGAGGCCCAAACCGACGCCTTGAAAAAGAAAAACTAATTAAAGTCATGGAGAAAAATGCAAATACAGCAGAACCGCACGAGAGTGTGTGCATGTCATTACTGACCTGGCCCAGTTGCAGAAAAAAAAATGATGGCAAGAAGAGAGAGCGAGAGAGTTAGAGAGAGAGAAACCTCAAACCGGTGAAATAATGTATATAAAAAAGACTCAACAAGAAGAAAGGTTTAAAAAGCAAACTTTAGGAGTTTAAGAGGATCTTTGATGTGTATCAGAGGAGGAAAGCAGCCTTGCGACTGGGACGACAGTAATGTTAAGTCGAAGCAGAAGGCTGGCTGGCTGGCTGACTGGCTGCCTGGCCGACTGGCTGACTGTGGGCTTTGATGGCGCTGCCTGTTTGAAGTGGTTTTCGGGGGATGGGAGCAGCGTGTGGTGTCAGTGGGACAGGGCAGGCACTCAGGGAGAGGGGGTGGGGGGCATGATGGCGACCGTACAGGACTTGCGGAGCGCGGGCTGGGAGGAGCAAAGGATTGAAATGTGGAAGGAAGGAGAGGGGAAGAAAGAAAGACAAAATGTAAAAAAAGCTGGAAGGGATGGGAGGTGGAAGAGTTGAGATACAGAGAGATAAGGAGGAGGAGATAAAGGAGAAACCAGGGGAGGATCAAGAAAAAGGAGAAAGACAAGAACGCAGAACACTGAAACAGAAGAAAGAGAGAAACAAGAAAGGCTTAAGATGAAAAAGCTGCACATTTGAGAAGGGGAGAAAAAAAGAGGTGACAATGAAGTCAACGTTCCAGATTTGTGTCTGAAATGCAGAGCCCCTGTCCCAATATCAGGCCTGGACACATTCACACCTACCTATTACTTGTATCATTTAGATGACGTTACCTCTCTCTGATCTGCTGCCAGGCGGCCTTATGACTTACTTCCTCTTCCATCCCTCCTGCATGCTGCACACATGCACTGTATATCATAACTGCACGGTTTCCCTGAGGTATGTCTACACAGCAGAGAAGAACATTGATTCTGTATAACTTCAGAACTTCTTTGTTGTCTTTGCAATTTTATTAATTTTTACTTGTATTAGCAACCAACTTTTTTGAGTAAAACCCTTCCCCTTTTTGCACTATCAACAGAAACATGACAACTTGTCAAACAAACACCATACAAAATGATTTAAAGATTAGATAAGACTATTTTCAAGATTGTTACACAGTGATAACTGAAATAGGGGACCAGTGTATACTGATATTATTTGCTTTCTTCCTTTCTTGCAGAAAATACTTCCGGTTTAAGGATCCGGTTCTTTATCATACCTGAGCTATCAAAGATGTTGGTATTTTCAGATATAATATTGCACGTAGCTTTCCTGTCTGAGGTAAGAGTCCGAGTTTGTGTTAATGCTTACGAAAAGAGCATTCTTATGACTTTACAAAAACCCTCACATTTTTCACAAATATTGACGATGACATGTGATGTTTTGTGGACACATTTCTTTGAAAATACTTGAATGCTACAATAGTAATAACATGGTTGAATGACTGCCTCTAAAAGTGTATTGTACTAAGTGTAAATGTGTAAATATGTGATGTTGCTAGCCAAAGAAACAGAAAATGTGGGAGTGAGAGAGAGGGAGACTGTGTACAAAATATAAAATGTTCAGCCTTGAATGTTACATGTGTGTGTGTGTGTGTGTGTGTGTGTGTGTGTGTGTGTATGTGTGTGTGTGTGTGTGTGTGTGTGTGTGTGTGTGTGTGTGTGTGTGTGTGTGTGTGTGTGTGTGTGTGTGTGTGTGTGTGTGTGTGTGTGTGTGTGCATTACTATACTTGTGGGGACCTAAATCTGTTTACACAGTCACGTGTGGGGACTGGCCTCCCTTATGGGGACGAATTGGAGGTCCCCATGAGGGGAATCATTAATTTTAGGGTGAAGACTTGGTTAGGTTTAGGATTAGGGTTAGGGTAAGGGTAAGGGTTAGGGTTAGGCATGTGTTGGTTATGGTTAAGGTTAGGATAAGTCTCCAGGAAATGCATGTAAGTCAATGTAATGTCCCCTGAAGTGATGTATACATGGCATGTGTGTGTGTATGTGTGTGTGTGTGTGTGTGGGTGGTGTGTGTGTGTGTGTGTGTGTGTGTGTGTGTGTGTGTGTGTGTGTGTGTGTGTGTGTGTGTGTGTGTGTGTGTGTGATGTGTAGGTCAGATGAAGGTGGTGCCAGGTGATCACATGTACAGGGAGACAGAGGAGGAGTCCGTTGGCTGACCTCTTCTTGTTGTCAGTCAAATTTCAACTTTTTTCCTGACCTGGGCTGATAGAAGTGACAACCCCTGTGTGCAGATTCAATTGATAATGAGAACTACGCAGCTTTTTCACAGAAATTGTGCAACATTTTGTTTTTTTATGTTTACGCAACATATGATTTTCACTATTTACTGACTTACAAATGTATAATTGTATGATTGATATAATCGATAATATACATAACCCTTAGTTGATCTCCTAGCCTGATTATTTGATCTAAAATCTGTTCTTTAATTGTTTTCCAGATAATGTACTACATGTTGGCCAATATATTTTATGATATATGGTATCATAAAACTCTGAACCATAAAATACAAATGCATCCATATCACACATATCTATGGTAAACTCCCTACTGTTAATCCATATAGATCATGTGTTTCGTATATTCATTAAGCGTTAGTTTGTGTATGTAGTTTAAATGGAAACTGGAAAGAAAGATGCACATGAGACTGCTTTGGATATTGTAACTACGCAAGGAATACAACTTGAAGTGGTTACCTGTTACAAATACCTGGGTATCTGGCTTGATGATTGTCTCACTTTTAAACTTCATGTCAATAACCTGCTTAAAAAGCTGAGGGTTAGGCTAGGTTTCTTCTACAGGAACAAGTCCTGTTTCTTGCTTGAGGCCAGGAAAAGGCTAGTCACTGTGACCTTTATACCTGTGCTGGACTATGGTGATTTGATGTATATGAATGCACCTGCCAATTACCTGAGCAAGTTAGATGCTGCATATCACAGTGCACTGAGATTTTTGACAAATTGTAAAGCACTTACGCATCACTGTACACTGTATACCAAGGCGGTTTTGCCATCACTTACTGTACGGAGGCTCAGTCACTGGTACTTTTTCATTTACAAAGCCATGTTGGATAAACTACCACCTTATATCTGCTCCCTGATCTCTCGGCGAATTGAAAGTACTTATTGCCTGAGATCGCATGCTGTGGTTTTATTAAATGTGCCAAGTGCTAGGACTGTCTTAGGGAAGAAAGCTTTTAGATATGCAGCTCCACTAACATGGAACAGTCTGCAAAAAGAATGGAAGTTTACCAAGCTAGTACCACTACATGTTTTTAAAGCTCGGTTGGATGCTACAAAATCAGATGCTGTTGGTACCTGTACATGTGGTTAAATATGTAAATTGTAATCCCTGTACATTTTGCTGTATGATGTCCTTTTGTTGTTCTGTTGTTTATATTTGTATGTCTTCTTGTGGAACCTACTGCTGCAGGTCTCCCTTGAAAAAGAGATCATTGATCTCAATGGGATTTTACCTGGATAAATAAAGGTTTTGAATTGAGACTACTATTTGGTCTCAAAAACATTAAAACAATTAGAAAATGGACTCAGTGAATGCTACAAAGAATGAGAGGCAGGCAGAAAAGAGGAAGAGAGGCAAGACCCATGCACATGTTGAACTGATGAAACCAAATACATCAGAACGTGCAAGCTTTTCTGGCCCCGTAGGTGATCAACACAGATACTAAACAAATGCCCCACCACTCTTGTCTCCACACACCACATATCAAGCTGTTCCTCTTTCAACCTGCTGCTCGTAATACTGGATCCTTTGCAGGCATATACTGGCACACTCTGAGCAGCTCTCCTGTCTCTCCCTGTCTCCTTGTCTTTCTCTTCTTTCT
Organism: Gymnodraco acuticeps; assembly: GCF_902827175.1. Classification (NCBI taxonomy): domain Eukaryota; kingdom Metazoa; phylum Chordata; class Actinopteri; order Perciformes; family Bathydraconidae; genus Gymnodraco; species Gymnodraco acuticeps. Next base: position 1,278,981 of record NW_022991632.1, read on the forward strand.
CTCTCTCTGCCACCCATCTGGGCCTTGTAATACATGACAGCTGAAGCAGGGTTTCCAAATTTAATTTGAGGTGTGATAAAACAGCACATATCTATAAATTGTGTGCGAAGAGCCTGCCTATCTGGATAGTTTTAACCTCTTTCTTCTGTGGAACATGTGCAGCATATCAAACACACAATACCCACGCAGCACCAAAGGAAGATCCGCAAATAGACTTAATGAGACGAGGAGTCTTGCCAAAGCAACGACAAAGAATGTAATGATAGCGCTGCAATGGCATATGTCAAGAAAAAGAAGGGATCAATTTGCAACATCAAATGAAGCCTTATCAGATAAAACGCCTTTGATGTGAAAATAGAAATGTCTTTATGAGTGTGAAGCCGCAGTACAGTTGGTGTTAGATGTGTGAAAAGTGTGTACCCGGGCACCTATACACGCACACTGAGCACTGTGGCTATTAGAGTAGTGTTACAGTTTAAAGAAGTTGTATTTATCCTGATGAATGCCTGGGATTTTGCTTTCATCTGCGGGTCAGATTGTGATTGTCTGAAGCAAGAATGTATCTGTGACATCTGAAATTAAGGAGATAATACAACTCCAAGCAGTCATGTGCAGGAGCTAATATGGCGGAAAGCCCCTTGTTGTGTATTAATAATGCAATGGCACAACATTCCAAATAATTCCTCCTTGATTGACAGTAAGACATGGTTCTGCTCGGTCTAAAGCATCAGAAAGAGCAATAATCGAATAAACATGTGATAAAATACCAGAGGGACTCAAATCAAGGGATTCCCCATTACTGCTGTGCAGATCTGGCATCACACACATAGAGCTTGGATGGGAGATATCTGTGGCACTTGGAGCTGTGGGAACGTTGAGGAACAAATGAGGAAACACTTATTATCCCACACTCTGTCGTCCGTCCCATCTCGTCTTTACCCCTCAGCCCCTCCATCTCCTGTCTTCTCACGCCGAGGAGCTGTTTTCGCTGTCTCCAGCCCTGTCAACCCCATCAGTTCCCCACCTCTGTCATCCTCCTTTCTTCCTCCTCTGTCCCTCCCACCCGCTGGTTCTGACGCCTGGGCTGATCCCCTTGAAGAGTCCTGGTAATAAACTGTGGTGCCTGCGCTCTTCATTGCTGTCTCGCTCTCCCCACCCCTCATCCCAGAGCGCCGATACATCTGCCGTTAAAGCAGGCCCAGTCCAAAAGGCCCGGCCCCTCCACTCTGTACTGTACAAGCACGTCGGTCTTGAACGCTCAAATGTTTCCCCCCTATTCTCTCTCTTTCTCCTTTTCTCTCTCTTTTTTGCTGCCCGAGTCCTTTGTGTACAGTGTGCTATGCTCACTGTGGCAGCACTGTGCCAGAAAAAACACACACAAACACACACACACACACATGTATGCACACACATACACACTCACAGACACACAGCTGGGCCCCAGCTGCATACAAAGACTGGGGTTTGGAAATCAATGAAGGAGAAAGAAGAAAAGGGGAAAGGAGTTTAAATAAATTGGCACTTGAAAAAAGAAGAAAAATGAGAAAGAGGGAGTGAGGGAAACAGGGAGAGAGAAAGCTCTCTCTTAAAAAGGCACATCAACTCAACGACAGAGGGAGTTTGTTTCATGGATTAACAAAGCAAAAAGCGCAAGGCAACAGGACTAAATATGTTTGTGAGTGTGTTCATGAAACACAATCCTACATCTGATTCAACAGTGAATGTTTGAATGAGTCTGATCAGTTGTGTGTGTCATTCTGGCAAAGAAGCCTGCTGAGCTTGAGGGAAGGGGAAAGCCCGCACATAACACAGCCAGGACACTTTAAACAAGTGACAGTATTTTTAAAATGAGTACTGCAGATATGGATTAAAAGGTTGCTTCATCACATTTACTTCAATGCATTTTTAAACGCATTTCAGTGTATGAAAAATTATCATGGCATATTTTTTGTTGAGAGAAAATAGATATCATCTTGAATCATCGTCCAATCATTATAAAGATGTTTGCCTCACATACAAAAAAGGGCAACTACAATTGAGAAAAAAACACTTTTAATGATGAGAAAATATGAAATGAATTTGACCATTAAGTGGCTTACTAAGGATGTAAGGCAAATGTCCCCATGGTGTCAGAAATCATTGGTGTAACTGAGTGTGTATACAGGCCTGAAGAGGGATATTGAACTGTTGGCTATCAGCTAATTAATTCACACTCTTTGAAACTCTTTTACTCACAGCCAGTAAACATGGGTCGTCATTTCAAATGCTTATGCTTTGTTTTAGGACTGTTTTCAATCTGCCAGTAATTTCCTCATGTTGCCCAAGATTGGTGAACATTGACAGTTTTATTGGGGGAGACAGAGACATAATCAATAGGCGCCTTGGAGGGAGAAGAAAAGTCCGCCTATGTTTTTTCCTCTTTCTTCTGGTTTGGAAAAGATCCCTGAATCGCTGTCTTATGAGTCGGGCCTGCCAAATTCATTTGGTTTTATCAAGGACCTTTAACTCGCAGCTCGCAGCCCGGCACATTCCGAATCCAACACAGGGCTTTAATACACACGTTTCTACATGAGACAAAGATGTATAAACACTCGCTCACAGAATGTTCACATACACATATGCTATGTATAAGCATGCCATCAGCTCAGGCATGCATGCAAATTCACTAACAATTCTTAATGCAATTGGGGAAAAAGCTGCTTGAACTTATGCTCTGACTGATATAACAAATTAAAGATAAAATACTTTAACATGGCATTTACAGTTTTCAGATTCTCAGATAGATATCACTGTATCATCTTTCTTTTGTCTTTCACTTTAAAATGCCTTCACTTTACCACATTCCCACCATTGTAGGTAAAACGTATTGGAAATTGACCAGAGGTGATGCTTGTCTCTCACTGCAGTAAATTAAAGTAAAAGGACTGCTTTCCCTGGTGGTCTGATATTGACAGGTCCTGTGTGCTTTTTTGCTGATAGCTTTTACGGCAGTGAGATGGTGCTTATTTGTGAAAAGGAGTGCAGTCGGTCGACAAACTGGTGTCGTCAAAGGTGAGAGTGTGTGTGTGTGTGTGTGTGTGTGTGTGTGTGTGTGTGTGTGTGTACGCATGCACACACAAGTACCCGTTATCGCTCGGCAGCCAGGGAGGATCTCACCCTGGTGACACTCTGCCGAGCTTCACACCTCTCTGAATAAAATGAGGAAACACTTACAGCAAACTAATTAACTATAGAACTAAACAGACTCCTTACAGCCAATAGGTTTAAGGCGGTTGTGTGTCAGATCAGAGACAAACAAGGACCCTGCGTGGTTTGCAATGTCTTTCATTAGCCTCAAGAAATACAAAATAAAGCCGGCAATGTTGTTGTGTGTGCTTTTGGATGTTTTTGACAACTATTTATCCTCTCAGCAATAGGAAAATGACAAAATATAAGAGATTAACTTAATTATGTGTTTTTTACTAGGGTTACTGCTATGTTTGCATTGGGGGTATTGGTTAGGTTGGTTTGGGATGGCTCTCCCTGCAGCACCCAACAACTTTACATTAAAAGAAGCCAGCAGCAAGACACTGGCATGCACGCATTATAGTATAAGAATCATTTAGTATACGAATAATTTAAGTTTAATAAGGTTTAAGTGTTCAAGTTTAGATTTCAATTAGTTGGTGTCAAGTTAAAATTAGTGAGTGAATGTCAGTGAATCATTTGTATGTGTTTTCGGTTGAGAGAAGTATGGGATTGACTCTAACATAAATGATCTGTGCTCATCAGCAGGATAGAAGAACAAATGTTTATATGTTTATTCATGCTCGTGTGTGTATTCTTACTACTGTTTGAGAGTTCAAAGCTGTAAACAAGCACACACACACAACCTCACAAGTACCCCAAGCTGTAACTAACAAACATATGGATGCATGTAAATTAAACTAAAGAGTCATACATCGTCACAATCAGAACTGCATAACCACAAAAAGGCCAGTTTTATAGAGTGCAATACCTGATGCACAATGAACAAAGTCTCAACAAAGTCTATTAACTGAGCAAACAGTCAGCACGGTTGTAAGAAAAATGAATTCACAAAAAAGAAAAAGGGACACCTAAAGTTTACCACTAATTCTAGATTGGGTGATTAACAGTATGTATGTTAGAATACAAATTGTATTTCACACATAAGACTGCTTTAAATCCATGCCTCACATTTTAAATCCTATAATAAAACTATAACCAAATTGAATTACGTTCTTTTTAAAATATATATATATTTAATTGTGTGCCTGTCAAGATTGGACAATAACTTGTGAAATGTTTAACATTGTAGTTTAAGAAAAATCTTGGGTTTCGATCAGTTGAAAATCGCCCCTAAACTATTTTTAACTTTCCTCTCTAAAAGACATCAAACTAGTGTTACACAATATTGCAAAACAGAGCATAACATATTAATAATTAGGAAACAAGCTCCGAGGAAGTTTCTGTTTGATTGCATGTAAAGTAACAAATATCAAGTCTACATGTGAGAGAAAGTCCCACTAAAGTATGATCACAGTAGATTACAAGAAGCCTTTCTGTTTGACAAAAACAAATCTTAGTTAAAATAATAAAAACAAAGTCTAACTTTCCGAGGAGGTTTAAAACAGTGGGGATGCTTTTAAATAATAGATGATTTACCACTTATTCAGGAGACAAAAAATCAGGTGTATAAAACATACAAGGGTCATGAGATTTCACAAAAAGCGAGCAGACAAAAATAGTGGGCATTTAATTTAGGGTTTTGCCCAGATGTGTGTACAGATAAAATAATCCCAGTGGATGCCAGCCTGACGAAAGTTGACTGCTCATCCCTGCAATTTACGCTGCAAGGCAATCATGAGCCATGAGCGCAGAAACGTGAGTCTGAAACATGAATGTTGTCAAACTACTGTGCAGCAAACTACAGAGCGATAATACAATACATTTAAACACAGTTTTACTACAAACTGCAGAATAAATCAACGCGGTTCGGACGAATTCGGCTCCTGTCCGCTGCAGCAGCATCTGTCTGTATCATTTACCAATTTATTAAAACTTTCCAGCGCTGCACGTTTCTTACCTCGATTCCTCCTGGGGTTGGCTTGTTTCCTTCGCTTGCCCCTACTTTCTTCTGCCATCATCACGCTTTATTTTGTTTCAGAAAAAGTTGTCCAAGGAGCGGTGCGAGTGTGTGTTTGTCCTGAGAGCCTGCCTGAGAATGAATGGTGATGAGGCATCGCCTTCGGTCACAGCGGGAGACTCAGACCTTGATGGGACTCCAAGCGAGGCGACGAGCCGCGAGGAAGAGTGATGTCAGCAGCAGAGGCGGCCCTGAGGTCAGCCTTGGCATCGTAAACGTGCACCTTCCTCATTTACAAAAGAGACAATACAATGTTAAGACCTCCTCATAGAGGCCACTAATAAATGTCGTTGTAATTTTGACAAAACATTGTCCCGATTTCGTACCATGTCTTTAGGAGAGGGAATCCCAGGAGCGATATATGCGCATGTTCTGGTTTTCTAAACGGGGGAATACACAACTTGTAGCCTACTTTAACTTTTCATTCATGCATCGCCTAAATAACACGTTATACTTTGCTAGAATTTGGGTCTGGGTAATTGGTGTACAGTTGAATCTGTTAAAAATACTTTGATAACAAAAACAAGCAGATGTCTTAATCGATCAGTAACCTATCATTTACTTGTTGCTTGAGTTGACATTTTTCACCACGTGTTTCACTCCTCGTTACTTCTGTAAAGTGGAATCTTCTCAAAACTCCTCACACAGAGTCTTATAGTGGGCACAGCGTCTTATCTTAAATCTTTAGGCTGTTTGGAGAGGTGCAAATTAGCCTTTTAACCCCTTTGTGCTACATTTTCACCTCGGAGAGATTACACTAACTACAGGTTAATGACAACAGGTAGGCTGTGTGCGCATCCCCCTCTCCCCCCCCCCCCCCCTGCTTCGTGTTTTATGGCTTGACTGTTATGCACGTCGCACCTGCGCTCGAGTACCCTGGAGAGGACCCCGTCCCGCGCCCCATTCACCCCTGGATGGCTGTAGGAAGTGGTGCATTGACCGTCCTTTGTGTTGCAACCTGGACCGTAATCTGTTTTGCAACTGAAAAAACATCCGAAATAAAACTCTAACGCAGCGTTCAGGACCCCCACCTTGGCTTTTTAGTGCCCCCCACATCTCAGTAACTGCGAGATAATACAAGCGAGCCGGGTAGCTTTTCACAGCGCATAATGAGACAGTTTGAGCGGAGTAAACAAACTGCGATCTGACACTGTGACGCAGATTAGAGAAGTAAAGGACAGATTACCTGCTCGGATGTTTTAAGAGACGATTCAATTAAAAACCCCACGACAAATAGGCGAAATTATTACCTTGCAGGGGTTGTAGGTGTTACCAACCAGATCATATACAAATGTCATAACAATTAATGTATTATAGTACAATTTGAAACATCATGAAACATGTCGAACTCATGCACAATAAACCCATCACAAACTATGGTGAGCCTTTTCATAACTTCTCAAGACTTAACATAAACGTATCGCATTTTTTATTTTATTTTCTCACAAATTTAGAAGATAACTTTTGACTCTTTATGTGAAGCTAACTGAAACTCCATTTACATTGTTACTAGTTTTCACAACTGCATGAGCTCAAGGTTACATTTTAAGTAAGAACTTTTTCCCTACATTATCAGAATAGTGAAAAAACAAAATGCAAACCCCCTTCATTCTTTGACCCATCATGGCTGCTGGGGGTTTGTCTCTTAATGTATTCTGGAAGAGAAAGCATCCTGAAGGTGGGGAGGGAGCACAGGGCCGAAGAAAGAGAGGGACAGAAGGGTCATCTTGGCTCTTTGTGGTGGGATGGATAGAGGAGAGAGGTGTATGAGGAGGGGGCAATAAACTCTGCCACAGATGAGGGTCACAGAGGTGCAGAGGTGCTTCAGAGGTCCTGGGAGCTGATTTTTTTGGTCATATGTTATGGTCATTCCTCCACACAGTTGTCAGTCAGGGCTTCAGGTTAATTGATTTAATTCAATTGAGTTTAAACAAATTGTACATTTCTTACTAAGACCAGTTTTGTTTAAGTGTCTTGTAGCTTGTTACTTTTACCTGAATTTGGAGCTGTGGGTATTGTAGGGTGTATACTGTTGTTTTATTAACTTTAAAATTAGCATATTTTATTGCTATAGTGAGATTTTTGCACAGTCTAATTTTGGGTTTAATAGTTGTACAGTGTAAAATAAGAATACAGCAATGCCGCAGCGGTAATTTTAGCTACTGTCTTGTTAAAACACACACATACAAAGACAGACAGACACACACACACACACACACACACACACACACACACACACACACACAACACACACACACACACACACACACACACACACACACACACACACACACACACACCACACACACACACACACACACACACACACACACACACACACACACACACACACACACACACACACAAGGAGGAGCATGGAGGAAGCAGTCCCACTGGGGTTTTGTCCCTGACTGTGGTGTATGGGTTCAAAGCTTCTTGCATGGGGAGGAGAGCCCTTAAACAGCATATTAAGCAGGAGTTAATGATATGCCAACCTAAGTGACAAAGGGAAAGAAAAGCCTCCCTCTGAATGGCAAGACAAGAAAAGAGAAAAGTCATTATGCTGCCCACTTCTTTGCATTTGAAAAACTCTTATTTTGGCATTTTCCTTTCTAACTGCAGAAAATAAATCACATTGTAGAGTGTCGAAAACACTGTCTTTGCATCAGTGCTGACTTTTTACACTATCGTGGAACTCAAACATGTTCAGGAATATAGTTAAAAACATCCCCCCAGGCACACACACTCACTCTCTCTAATTTGTGAAAGGAAGCGATGGTCAGTTTGCATAACAAAAACGTTGGCCTGAGGCAAGAGACAATACAATGTTTCCAGGAGAAGAATCTGTGAAGGTCAGTTTGCTTTACAACTAAAATGTTTGTAATTATGTAAAACGGTGAGTTAAGTTAAACATTAAACGACAGTGACAGTTTTAGTGTAGTTTCAAATGAGTAAACACACTTTTGATGTGTTGTACATTTGTATGATGTAGCCACTCATCCAGAATTACAAAGCCAGATTTCAGTCTAAATTATACAAATGTATTATTTTCCCTTTAATCTTCTTTCAGCAGCCCTTCTTGTGAACACATGCAGTATTTGACCACATTGTGGAGATTTAACTATTGTTTTTGTTCAAATAACCATATGGATATGCCAGATTTCAGATCAGTAGTCCGTCAGGAGAAGTCCCCCTTGCCTTGGAGCGAATGAGTCAACTTTAGCCTCAGTGCCAGGCTGTAAGTGGCTGCCGTGAGTCTACTGTGCCATGCCACAACACCACAATGCCAATATAGTCCCAGCACTCTGGGGCCCCTGAACCAAAAAGAGCCAGTGCTGTAAAAAGTAATGGCGGTGATAGCATTTAAAAAAATATCACATTCAAAAGTTAATGTAAAAGTTCAGCAGACAGCAGATTAAATGACAGCATAAACACACAAAGAAGTGTAATACAAAATTACAGACAAGGTGAAGGAGCCCCATTCTAAAGGAAATTAGGACATTCTAATGCATGTTTTATATCTAAATCTTTAATAATGCTAAATACCGTAATAGTTTTTTAGGCGGTTTAATCCATAGCTTCATTCCTTAACAGTGAGTTAGTAGGTCTAGGTAGCTACTCTTGCTATGGTTACCGACGATTAATACACTTTAAAACCTTTTTCCTTTTCCTGGGTAACATTTACAGTAAACCAACAACTACTCGACAAGACATGTACAATTAATATTTTCAGTAGACTTAATGTATTTTCCCAATTTCAATCATAATGATTTATAAATAAGAAATTAATTTGACTTTGTTGTCATAGTTTAAGTAGACTATGTGTACAGGAGTAGTCATCTGCCGGCGGAGGGATACGGCTATACGGTATATCCGAGGGGTCACAGATTCAAGGTATGAGAGACATAAGGATATATATATATTTCTTTTTATATAATAATGCTTCAATCTGATGGAAAAATCACTCATTGGTTGCAATGCTCCTAATTCACTTCCACCACCATATCCTGTAATGTGAGGTCACAAATAGACATGACTTCATTTTTAGGAGTAACAACCCAAATACATTGGGAAACCCCTGGTGAAAAGTATCATATAAAACAGTGTCCTGGTTATGGGCTTTTTTCTCCCATACATTTTCTAAAATCTCTTATTTGATATCTTTAAAAGCAGATATGTCATGTTGATAATATTTTACGAGCAAGATTTGTTGTAGTTTTTCTTTCTTAAAGAAAACTGTGGCCCAGAGTGCCAATCCCCACTGACCTCAGGGAGCCTGTCCAGGCACTGATGTCACCAACAGCAGCCATTTTTAATACTCATCCACTTACTAACTGTAGCAGACAAGCACATCGCCATAGATCACAATAGGCTGACTTGCAGCTAGATATAAATTGTATCCATGACAAGAGGATTTTCCAATTAATACGAGGAGAAAAGGTTAGATGATTTGGGATAAATGTCCTCTGCTTGGTCAGTTAATTACACTTGCAATCATTTTGGGGTAAAATGTTGTTGGATCACATTCATCACAATTACACCAAATATAGTTTGACTGCCAAAAACGGCTGTAGACGATTTAGAGTGTGCAGAATTCCGGGGGCTTCATTCAGAGTGAATGAAAGAGAAACATGGTTGGCTATTTGTTCTTGTTTTCAGACTGCACTGCACTCTATTGGCGTGACAAAGTCATTGCATTCATCCATCAGGAACAGCAACACATGTCAGACAGCAGAGCAGGCATAGGCTACCTACCTTAACTTTAAACCTCCTTAATCTATAGAATGAGCACATATGGCTCAATACAGCATTTGAGTAGCATCAGTGTGTGTTGTAACAAAACACAATTCAACATTACAACAAGGGACATGAAAGAAAAGATTGACAATCCTTCTGCATCCATCCCACTGAACATCTTTATTCATATACTGGTAAAATATAACACATTTGTATAAAAATGTAGAAAATTGTACACAAAATATAACACTTGGCTTTTTGTCTATTGTAGTTAATGCTACTAGGCTATTATAGCTTTCAGTTGCTAAAGGTGATATTCTTTTGCCAGCAAAAAAGTAAGAATGAAGGATGACAGATATAAAAAAAATACACACACAAAGAAGGCAACATCAATAAAGTTCATTAATATAAAAAGATAATTTTATACAAAACATCTCATACATTCTAAAGAACAGCACTATCAGTCAATGTTCATGCCCTTATTGCTAATGTTAGTGTTGTGTTAAAATAGACTATTTGTGCATCTTTTATCAGTCATTTTAAGGTGTCTTTGGTAGTTTTTAAACTTTTTTCCAAAATGAAGAAATGTACATTCCTGCTAATGCTTGATACACTTTGAAGTCACGCTACTTTTTTATTCTGGAAAGTCACATGAAAAGCTTCAGCAATACTTATTTGTGGACTTATTGAGTCGAGATTTGCTCAGATATGTTCTTGAATTACTATTAAAAATACTGTAATAATTGTTTATCGCTATCAAAATTAGGTTCATTTGAATAGTCACAAGAGACAGAAACCTCTCCACGCAGTGCTGTAGTCAGTGCAAAGCCACAGTGTAAAATTAGTTCCCCTACCAAAAGCTGCAGCCTTCTTCCGTATGAATAAGCTCAATAGTTGCGAAAAAGTACCTCACTGTACCCGTGAAAATATGTATTTTACTACAGTGGTAGCAATTGATAACATTCCTGCTTCTTGATCCTCTATCCTGAATTAGTATGAGGAATTTTCCAAATAACTCCTCTTTGGGATCAGAGCCAGAGTGCAGTAGCTCTGTACTATTAGTGTACCTACGTTGCTCAAACATGGGCAACTATTAAAGATCCGCTGACTCAGGTGTCATTCAAAATAGCCGTCATCCTCAGCTGAGTCATACACCAGTAGATCGGGTTATTGTTTAATCAGACATACTGTAATTTAGAGGTTTTTTTATAGCACACACAACATATGAACGTATCACCTACTATGTATGTACCTCATAGAACCAGGGACTTTTCTGTTCTGCAGTTATACACACCACTTGAAAGAAAATAAGTACACAGCTGCTTTACGAACACTTACAGTAAACATGTGGAGTGCAAACTCTCTGTCTGGAAAGGCAATTACAACATACAAGTAATCTGAAAACTAAAGATGCAAACACCAACAGGTCCTGAGAGTCTGTCTCTGACTGCATCTGTGCATGTGTTGGAATACTGATATGCCACTATAGAGCGTGTTGTTGATGACAAGGAAGAAATCCCTATCAATACAGATTAATATTTAGTAGCACCGAGAAACAACTTCTCAATCACTAAAAGCACTTTAGTCTTCACTTAGCTTTTCGAAACACCCATCTTATAAACTCTTTTCTGAACATTGGCCTTCAGAATTCAAGCAGTCTATCACAAGACAGAGGATGATTAATCCATTGTCTCATTGTCATGTACACAACATTATAATATATGTATATAAAACCTATTTACATGCATCCTTCTCTACTCCACTGTTGCCACAGCCCAACCATGTGACTGGAATGCCTGTTTGGAAAACGTTCAGTATCAGTTTCATATCAGGCGTAAGGCTCTGTGTCTTACAGTAAGGCACAGAAAAATACCAAGTACCAAGGCAGCGAAGGAACAATACAGTGAGGGAGGTTGATCAGGCACCTTTGGTTTTAAGGCTGTAAGTGAGGATTTTTACAATTCTGAAACCTGTGATAGGATCACATTCGCAGCTTTGTCTCAACTTGCGACCAAAATTCATTACATGGATATTCCATTAGCTACAGACCCCTCTCAAGTTCAGGATCCTGGATTGAATGCAGGTGTATATGTTGGGTTTAGTTATAAACGCTTATGTGAATGTTTAAAACAGCCCAGACTAATGATCCATCACATCAAATGATCCATTTAAAAAGGGGCCCACTTATCCTATTCCCTAACTGAAAGTTCTTACAAAGTAACCCCCTGCTGGTTACTCCTGAATACTGGGCTTTCATGTGGAATCTCAATTAAAACATTAAGAACTTGCCAAGGTCTCGACCTGATTGTTAATCTTCAAAAAGATGCCATAAACGTTCCTTTTAAGACAGTGTGTTCAGGTATTTGTTCTCCCCAGCCAGCGAGGTGAGCATTGATGTCATGTCGCCTACAGCCATGTTGGACAGACCTGAGCCTGGAGCTAGGGTAACAGAAGTCTGGGGGGTGTTGAGGCGGGATGAGGCCTGGGTGGAAGACCCTGGCTGACCCTGAAGGGGAGGGTTGATTGGGCTGAATGAGGAAGAATCAGCATCATCAATGATTGAGGTGAAGTCTATGCGAGCGTTATCCAGGTCCAAGTTTTCTAACGCATTGGAGATGGGGCCAGATTCAGGATAGGGAGTCAGGGGGACAGGTTTTGTGCCCCCTGTTGGGTCCAGGTTGGAACCCATAATGTGCTGCTGGTTGACACAAGGTCCATTCTGGGGGTCCATGTGTTTGTCCATGTTTATCTGATCCGAATAGTACATGTTATTGTTATTGGAAGGAGAGAACATTTCATTTTGCGTGTGCTGTGGATGCTGGACTGGAGGGAGTCGGACTGCTCGCCTGGGGCTGGAAGTGGAGTGGACAGGGCTGAGTTGCGGTGGGCTTCCAAGGTAGCTCCCTGCTACCTGTGACAGGCTGTTCTGGCGGCTGAGAGGTTTCCGTCCCTGAGGAGGCCTGGGGACCACCATCTCCTGGCCATAACATGAGCCTTGGAGACCTGTCAGCTGCTGCTCTTTAGGTGGCACAGAGCTGGTCCCTCGGCCGTGGGCCGGGGGGCTCATGACCAGGTTTTGGTTGGGGTAGGACGGATATGGCTGGTTGGAGTAGAGATTCTGATTTTGATGCTGTGGACTTAGCTGCATCATTGCTGCCTGGCCACTCATATCCATATTATCAGATAGAGGAGGAGGTTTTATTCCACTCTGCTGCTGCTGTTGTTGCTGTTCTTGTTGCTGCTCCCACATGAGTGCTTGTTGGGACTGTACATAGTTTCTCACCATCATCTCCTTTACCTGCAGCATGGGGGTTTCTGATCTCTGCCCATCTGTCAGCGCAGTACCAGCACAGCCTAAGCTCAAGCCCCCTCCACTGGGGTAGGAGTTTTGGTTCGGCCCTTGAAAGTCACAGCTGGGATTGTTTGAGTTCCTCAGCAGGACCTGGCCAGTTGGTTGTGGGTAACCTTGAGTCTGCTGGAGGAGCATCCGCTGCTGTTGGAGCTTAGCACTTTGACAGGCATTTCCACCTCCCATCCCAGGGTGGAACTGCTGCTCAGGCTTGATGGTAAGCTTGTGGGTTCCATCTGGACTGTTGTAGAGGCTTGTCTGATTGTTGAAGTGGGCTTGTGTGTGTTGAGGCTGCAGGCTAGGATCTACAAACTGCATTCCTCGCTGGTTCTGGATAGCCTGGTTGGGAGTTTGGATTTGGTTGTGGGAATCACTCCAAGGACCTCCAGCATCACCACCCTGGCCACAGCCTGGGTAATTGGGGCCTGAGGGGCTAAGCTGGCATGTGCTCATGCTGTACTCGGTCTGTTGGAGAAGGGAATTGGATATGCCCTCCGAGTGAACAGGCCTTGCTTGGCCTATTGGATTTCCACCAGCCCTGGAAGGGACTTCCCCCCCCTGGTTCTGGTAGTGGCCCTGCATGTAACCCTGGTCTGGGCAGCTCGGAGAGTCATGCCTTGGAGACAGCTGATTTCCAAGAGAACCCCCAGCTCCTCCCATAGTTTGATGCTGTTGCTGATATCCCATGAAGCTTCTCTCTCCAGGGGGCATCATCATGGAGCGATCCCTGGCTTCAACAGAGCCAATCTGGGGCTCCATACCCATAGCCTCCATCATTACATTCTCTGTGATGCTAGGTGGCCGAGGGGAGTAAAGATGGCGAGAAAGACTGGTGTCTGAGCCACGATGTAGAAGCGCATTTCTTCGGCCCATCATGGCTATATTACTTAGGCTGTTGAAGCGCTTGGGGGCAGCTTGAGGATCTGCTACTGATCGGACGGGGTCACTGGCTCGCCTGCTGTTGTTGCCTGGAGCCTGGTGTGGGTAGATGACACCAGTGCCATACTCTGTGTTGGCACTGTGCCTACGTGGACCACCATGTTGGAGGAATGGAGGCAGAGGTTGACTCTGGTACTCACTCAAAACACCTCCTCTTCTGCCTGGAGTAACTGGGTGCTCCATATTGGGTAAAGGAGTAGGTGGTGGTCCACCAGTTGCTGCAGCATATTTGGCCTTTAGGCTGTATTGCTGGGCAGGTGTTAAAATAGGAAGACCTGGCAATCCTCCTCCTCCAGGACATGGAGCTCCTCTGCGATTGGTCTCAGGAGAGAGGGGGTCTCCCACACTCTGCTCTGGGCCAAGGTGGTGACATCCTCCGCCTCCAGTTCCTCCCATTTGTGAGACATCACTTGAGCGCCGGCTGGAAAGGTAAGGAGAGACCATGGAGGACCGACGGCTAACAGTATATGCAGAGCTTAAGCTGCTGGTGCCGCTTCCTCTTCTGTCATTTGCAGGGCAGCCAATCGATGTCCCACCTCCTAAATCGTGATTGGACAGTTCCATAACCCGTCGATTTGAGAGGAGTGGAGAAGGTGCACACATACCCACATTCTCCCCTGGACCTGAAAATAAATATCCAGAAGGAGAAAGCTTAGAAACGTTTAAATAAAAACTATTAATGTCAATTTAGATAAAACAATGTTGTAACAATTTATATTTCAGCCCAGTGTAAATAGTGTGTTTTATGTAACAACTCAGGCTTCACACATACAAACCAAAGAATAGGCACACATCAGAGTTTTGGATTACATTTGTTGTATCATCACATACCCGGAAGTGCAGGTAGTTTGTGACTGGCACAGCGGCCAGGAGGGGGCGGCCTGCGGATTTGCTTCAGCTTGTCAATCTTCAGATTCTCCAGCCTCTTCAAAGCCTGTGCTGACATTCCCATTGTTCCAACACTTCCTGGCTCCCCTCCTCCTCCTGCAACTCCATCCTCCAGTGCTGTGAGATCCTCCAGACTGCCAGCTGCATTTAGGTTCATCTCCACCCCACTGTCATTGTTGTTGGCGCTCCCCAGTGGAGAACGTTCGCTACTGCAGGATGATTGACCACCAGGGCTGGGCTGGGATTTCTGAAATATGTTATGTGATGTGTTTTAATGTCAACAATTTTGCAGGAATGCTAATCATTTGTGATACTAAATGGGGGAACAACTATGGATGTGTGGCATCTAACAGCAAGCTTTTGTTTATTTTCTTGTATTTAAAGGATCTTGCAGGACATAGGCAAACTGTATTACTTACCAGTGCCGTCTCAGGAATAAGCAGTTTGCAGTCCTCCCTGCGTGTCTCCTCTTTCTCCAGCAGCAGTTCAGAGCTCGGGCCTCCAGGGGTCATAGCTGAACCGGGGGGTCGAGGTCCTGTGTCTCCACGGTGCTTCTTGGTGATGTGGGCTTCAGGACCGTGCACCGTCTTCACATGTTTACGCAAAGAGCTTGGATCTGTGTACCGCTTAGTGCAGCCGGGGATCTTACATACATAAGGTTTCTGTAAAAGAGCAAAGACACTGTCAATACATTAAACCTTCTTTGTGAATACACAGTCTTGCATCCCAAAATACACTTTACTACAACTTGACTGCTAATGACATTTTTTGTCACAATTAGCAGTTTATTATTAATAACTAAGGTCAGATTTGTTACTGATTTGCTATAGCTTGCATTATGAACATCCACAAAAATATTTTCAGAAGTGAAAGACTCCCTGCAAGACTCCTATGTGATAGTATCAAATATAATCATTAATAGATGTGGACATATAAAGTATGGCCAATTTAACATCTTAGTCTACTCACTTTATTTTTGCCTTTGTATACACTGTCCCTTCGCTGCTACATTTTACATTTCACTGCGGTGCGACAACTAAAGGATTTCTGATACTGATTCTGATTCTAATATAATATAATTTTCAATAATGTACAACCAGATTTCAATTAATGTAATTACTTTTCAGTGGTGCACACTACAGTACCTCATTGGAGTGAGTTCGGTTCTGGTGCTTGGCCCGATCTGAAGCGTTGGAGAAGGCTTTGTTACAGCCTTCGTGTTCACACACGTATGGTTTCTCTCCTGTGTGAGAACGCAAATGGGTCTTCAAATTCTCCAGGCGAGAGTAGGCCTTATTACAGCCTTCAAACTAAAACAAAACAAAAATAGTTTTATAAAAACAGCCAAACTGCGAAAGAGAAACAAATAGCCAAGAAGAAACTGATTAAAACAGAGAAAAAAAGTACATGGACAGTGATTTAGGATACACTCACAGTGCACTTATGTGGCTTCTCTCCTGTGTGTCTGCGCATATGAACCACCAGCATGTACTGGGCTTTGAACGGCCTCTGTTCTCGAGAGCACTCCTGCCAGTGACACACAAACTCCTTCTTTTCCCCATGGATGTGCTCATTGTTGATGTGCTGTAAAGTAAACAGATATATAGAAGGATCCATTAAAAATCTAAGTGGTATACTGTAGATCCCTTTTTGCTTAAAAGCTGTTTTTCTGCTTTTTGTACAATGTCTTTTGACATTGACATCTCTTACATGAACAAGCTGCTCTTGTGTGTCAAACTCTTTGATGCAGCTCTCCCAGTGGCAGTTGGTTTCGTAGATGGCCTCTGGTTCAGGCTTCCCGTCGTCCTTGTCCATGTCATCTCTGCCATCCAGTAGGCCCATGAGGGGGTCCTGATGAAACATAAATACAGACCAGAAGATCATGATTCAAGTTGAAGGAAATAGTGTTTAAAAATAGGTGATGGGTTATTTGGGCAAGTAGGGAATAGCCCCACCTGCTGGCAACAGAGAAAAGGGTTGTTTTATTGGAGCTGACTAATTTGGAAATAAATATTATCGTTAAATAATGCAAGACTTGAAAAAAGGAACATTTGTGGGATTCTTCCTCTAGAGAAGACAATATCTGTATTTTAGATAAATGTATTAGCTTTGAACGGAAAAAAACAGCAGTGTTAATTGCATTGAAAATATATGTGTGTTTGGTTGTATGGTAGCTACTGTAACTGGCAAAACTATTAACATATTAAAAAATAACATTAGTGGCTGCTTTTTTCTACATCATTTAATTCGTTGGATATACGTTAATACGTTTATAGTAAGAGTATAGTTTGGAAATTGTGTTTAATTGCCCTTTGCTCGAGCAAACATGCCCAAAGCCTTGGTCAATGAAAACGGATGGCACAAAGGTAGTGCCAGGTGCGGCACTGCAATGTGATTGGCTATGTACTGTTGTCGTCATTTGCTCTTAGTTTGGCAGAAGTGGAAACAAAATAGTAAACTGCGGACACAATGAACGATATGGACTATATTGAACAGCACAGAGTTACACGTTTGCAGTTTGAATAAAAAACGTGAGACATTTGGAGACCACCAACCGCTCAATATTGTTATAAACTAAACCGTTGGTGAAATATAAACAGATATAACGTGAAGTGGTTCACCAGAAATATAAAATGGCTAACTGCTAGCTTGTCACAGAAGACGCTTTTCTTGCCTCCCGTTTGTTATTAGGACCGGAGAGCACCTGCTAAAAAACAGACCCAATCTCATCTCAAGCATCTTTCTGAGTCGGGTTGGGAGGGAGAACGTGTTGCTTCTGAGAGGATTCTCAATGTGAGAGCAGCAGGACAGCGCGGTCAACAGGGGATCGAGCTGCAGGATAACAACAAGCTCTGTCGGATTATTGCCTGTGTTTAACTGTGTAGAAAACGTGACATACTTCATTATGACAATGCAGAGGGGGAAGAAGTACTCAGATCTTGTAGTTAAATAAAAGTATACAGTACCAGAGTGTGGAAATACCCTTACAAGTAAAATTCCTCCAATCAACATTTTACTCAAGTAAAAGTACAAAAGTATTAGCATCAAAATACACTTAAAGTAGGCTACCACAATTAAAAGTACTAATTATACAGATTGGCCCACTTCCGAATATTATCAATGATATGTTTTGATTATAATTATTGATGCATTAATGTGTTTATCAAAGCTGGTACATTTTGCAGCTATTTTTAAAGACTATGTATGCAGAAGGGTAGCTTGTGAATGTATTCCAGGTGTTACTAAAGTCTTATTAAAGTGCTGATTATATTAATTATGTAGTTACTTTACATCATTAAACAAAAGCTGCAAAGTAACTAAAGGTACTCAATAAAGGAAGTGGAGTAAAAAAACGTGATTTAGATCTGAAGTAATGGGGTAGAAGAACAAATTAGGAAATAATTGAACCTCCCAAGTAAAGTCCCTCTAAATTGTTCTTGAGTAGGCTACAGATCTTGAGTAAATCTACTTGGTTACTTTACACCATTGTGACAAAGTGTTTATTTGATCTGGTTCTGCATCTATGCAAAGTAGCACTTTTTTTTACCGCTCTGAGAAACGCATGTATACGAGATCACTCATGTTCTGCTGACATGATGATGGAGGTCCTTTGCTAACAACATAAAACTAGTTATAAACGCTAAAAGTATTCTTCTTTCTTTGCATGCTGTGTCTGTAATAGTCAGTCGAACATGTTCACAAACTGCAATTTGTTTGTGATCAGCCAACATTTAACAACATTTCCATGAAATGTGCGACGGATATGAGTTTATATTCCTGCATATGACAAATCTTAATGCCATAACTACAATTGTGGTGTGATGGTGAAAACTACTTGTGAAAAAAAAACGATTCTTTACCTGAGTGCCAGTGGAAGAAGGACTGGCCACATCTCCCTCTGACCTTTCCTCCATGCTCTTCAAATTCATGCCATCCATCCCAAGTCCCAGCCCTGGCTCTGTCTTCAGCTACAAAACAAAACACACATCACGTTACCTTTGTGCGTGTCTATGAAAGTCATTAACATACAATTAGCACAGATGTAAATTCTCCCTACTGAAGACCTCCCTTTGCTTCCTATTCCCACCTCCCATGCATCCACTTCCAAGAAATATCAAGCAAAGTGTGTTCTGCTACTGAATTGTTGTGAGATTTTTGTGAGTGAGAAGGCTGTCTTACGTGTCCATGCTTGGGTGGAACGTGGAGCCGAGGATTGTGGGGAGGTAAGCGGGAAGCTTGGCAGGGACCTTGTATGTGTCCACCCAGAGACGTCCCCCCGCCTCCTCCATACATTGAAAAGTGTTGCCTGGATTGGCAGTTTATATTGCTGGAATAGCCAAGGGACGGGCTGTAAGGTAACAATATGACAGTGTTAAGAATTCAATCTGATGAAACTGGTGAAATAGTCAATATCACATAAAATCAATACAACTGTTGGCCAATTTGCTGAAATGTATAGTGGACTGGGAATTGGGCGAAAAAACATTCAATACTCTTTTTTTTCTTTTAATACTTGAAAACGTCATTTTTTTCCCCAATTCTTTGTTGATCTTATTTTCCTAATTTGCCTTTGTATATATCTACCTTTTTGTTAATAACTAAATCCCCATATTTGCTGAGCAACTGGCCAGCTGACATGAAGCTATGAATCACACAAACAGGTACATTTCACCACATCTTTATTACAGTGCACCTTTATTTGATCTCTTTTTTTCAACCAACTGTGCTGGCTTGAGCGTTCAGACTTCATATTCATATATGTTGGTAAATATTGGTGCACTAATGTGGCCAAATTAAGGGAGAGGGACCACCACAAACTTCACGCCTCAAAGTAAAATGCATTTATGATACTTTTATAATTTCTTGAATATTAGAGTTTACTAGTCTGAGGTAATTGCTATTGACTATGTACGTTTGTGCCTAAATATCTGAAGGTAAGATGTCTGACCTCATGGCGCTCACAGAGAGGTGCCCATAAGAACTGGCCCCATTAGGGTTACAGCGAGAGTTGACAAAGGCCACCAGAGAGTTGGGTGATGTGCGGATCACTGTCTGCAGGTCCACACTGGCATCAGACAGAGGAGAGATAGACAGAGCTCTCTTTTTACTCAGCTTCAGTATGGATCGAGGTGTGGAGAACCTTGAGCCTGAAGGGGAACAGACAACAGGAAGAGAAAGAAGGTCAGCTCTGAGGATGCAAACATCTTTTTGAGACAAAATGAATTTAATAGGAAACCGTGGGGAGTCTTTTCTTACCATCAACTGAGCCCATCTGATCTGAGCCAGGATGGCAGAAGTTGTGATGAGAGGACATCATGTTGTTCTGGTTACAGTAGGGGGTGCTGTTGCCACCTGTTGGACATTAAAGACAGACTGAAACACTTAAACATACTAGTGCTAAGATGTACATCAACAGATCTTGTGTAAGTAAGGTACACAAATGGTTCACGGGTTTCCTCTTACTTATCATGTAGCAAGTTTGCTTGTTTAAAATCTCAATTACATATCATGTTAACTAGCAGTTGTGTTCTTCTAAAAGCTGCATGAGCAAGTAAGGACATCCACTTGCATTTTGGTTCAGTCATTTGAAGTATTATTATAGGTACAGTTGCAAGGATCACTTGTAAATGTAGCTTTTCTCTAATGAAAGGAAGAAGCGAGACAATTGACTGTCCTGTCAGGTTTTATAGTGATTTTCCTCTTAGTTTTTGAGAGGAACACTATTCACTGTATATATTTGTTATATGTACAGGTTCTTTGTTTATCCCTAGTTCACCTTAGGTTAACTAGGTAATTTAGATCAGTCCAAGCTGGTGTTTGGCCGCGTAACAGACATGGCATATATCTTAGCATATACAAGTCTTCTATTGACTACAGATCTTTCCTATTGTAGAAATCTGGGTAGTCTCTGTTTCCTTCTCCGTCTCTCAGGTGTCTTCACGTTGAAACCAGTAGCAGCTGTGAGATTTAAGAGATGTAAAAGATACTCTGACTCACCCTCTGGGGGCGGCATGCCCCTGTGGCCCATCATACTGTGTGGCGGAGGGGCCTGAGGGGGCCTCATATATTGATCCATGCAGTGGCCAATCCCCTGTCCTGGGCCAGATCCATGAGTCATACTGGGAGTCATGGGGTTATACATAGCGCGGCAATCCTGCGGGGGGCCGTTGAGGAGCGGGCCACGCAGCGAGGTCACATCACTGTAGGGAGACTGGTCTGATGAGACTATGCTGCAGATATCAAAGAAACACTATTATCAATCATGACAAATCCAAACTAAATGTGAAAAAATGCAAATGCAAAAAGTGTGATGGAAGCTGTGGACATAGAAGAAATAAAGTGGTAACAGTGTCAAAACTGTTATGATATTTTATTATATTCTACCTTAAAAATAAAAGTGCATAAAAAAAGGGATAAAGTGCAAGTTCCAACTTGAAACGTACTCTGTAAAAGCATTTTAAGATAAGCATTCACCATGGTTGCAAGTCACTAGCCAGGTTTCCATCCAAATATTTCTAATAATAATACAAATACATTGTAAATGTTCATTGTTTAATAAATTAAAAAATATATATAAATTCAATAAATGGAATATGCACTTATAAGATGTGGACAGAAACACACCTATTGAGGCAGAAGGCATAGAGGAACAAATGCATTAAGTGAATGGATTTAGGTCTTTAAAGTAACAAAGGAGCGAATTATTATATATAAATTGGAAACGCATATTGAAAATATATTTTGTTTTTTATTTGTCCTAATCGGTCATTTGGGTCAAGTTAAGTGACAGCAGCCTTTTGGAAACCTTCTATGAATACCACCATATTAAGTTTAGTAACTTTTAAAGCTAGTTCACAGCCTGGATCTCTTGTGATATCTGGTTCTCTCCACTAGATGGGGTATAGGCCTTATGTTGGTCTTCACTGGAAATGTACTCTTCTGGGTTTTCCCCTAGGAAAGCTTCATTGGAACTTTCCAATCTTCTCATTCATTTTAATGTTTTCTCTGACCTTTCATCAGTCTGCCTGGTTAGTTTAAAATCTGTCTCTCTTATTTTCCTCCCTCTCGCTGTCCCTCTCGCTCCTCTCCTGATGGGCAGACTTCATCTATCCACCTTCTCCTAAGTCCTCCTTTCAGTTCTTTAATTATTTCACCACAACGTGTATTCCACACAGGAGCTTAATCTGCCCTCTCTAATCCACTGTGCTGGTTCCCCCCGACTCTACCTCTCCCTCCTTTCTCCCTTTCTCCCATTCATCCCGTCTGCTCTCTCTCCCTCTCTCTCTCTCTCTCTCTCTCTCTCTCTCTCTCTCTCTCTCTCTCTCTCTCTCTCTCTCTCTCTCTCTCTCCCTCCCTCCCTCCTCCTCCTCCTCCTCCTGCTCCTGCTCCTCTGTCTTTCTCTGTCCCTACTAGTCACCTTTCTCTCCATCTCTCTCTGTTTCTCCCTCACTCTGGGTAACCTGAGCAGGGCGCGAGGCAGTCATGCAGAGCGCAGCGGGGCCTGGTCAGCCTGTAATTAGCAGCTGTCAGAGAGAGGCCGAGTCCACCCGCAACCTGGGTGGCATGAGGGAGGGAGGGGGGGGGGGGAGTAGAGGGGGAGGAGTGAGGGGCTGGACTAGTACTGCAGCCACAACAATTGCAGATAGACCTGGGCTTCTGCACCCTCCAGGTACAATTTTCAAGCCTCTTAGATGAACATGATTCCTGTTTTCTAGATATGGAATAAAAAAACATTGATCATCTTAGCATAACACCTGGGAGCAGGAGGAAATAGCTAGGATGAATCTGTCCCACATCAGAAAAGGTGCCAACTATAACCTTTCAACTTATTGACACACAGTGTCAAACCTCATACTTTATGTCGGGACTTTATTTAAGTCCTCCAATAACAGTTGAGTTGCCAGGTGTTATATCATTGTGCCGATCCAAGAAAAATAAATGATGGGCGGAAGAATGAGCTGTTGTTTGCCAAGAAATATGTAAGCTTGTTTATTAATGTGCTGTTGTATGTCAGCTAATATATGTTGGTAATTTTGATACAAAAATGTAGCTACTTTTTAAATAACTCAGACGATTACATAGTTTGTCTTCTATAAAGCTCTGTGGTACACTAGTTCATTTGTATATTTGTCACATTTAAGTGGAACTCTGAAGTTTGTGTATGATGTGTATATATATATATATATCTTCAATATATAGTTTTTAGATAATAACTCAAACATCAACCGCTGTATCTAGCTCAACAGGTAACATCCCCTTGATAACAACGTTTTCATTTTTAAAAATGTTTTGTCTTGTATTTATTAAAACATCAAGATGCAACATGTCAGCCTCGAAATATTGCCAGAAGTCTTTTTTTACCAAGTATTTTGGACACTGCAAGGTTTGCTTCCCCCCTTTTTTCTTTTTCTTTTTTATGCTTATTTAGAATAATCACAATATCATTCTATGTACTTAACATTCAGGCATGATAGTTGTAACGATCTCCTTATCAATAAAATACATTTGATCTTATCTTTTCCCAGAAATAAAGCAAATAAGTGTATTTACCAAAATGTTGAGGTATTGCTTTTACTTCTCTTATAGCATTTGTGGGATTCTGTATGACAAATAGACGTTTAAATGCATCAAGGGAGTAATGATTGAGGACGTAGCACGTGTTCATCTCTCTCTTACCCTCTGGAGGGCTGGCTGGGTGAGGTCTCGTAGTGATACAGCCCCTGCTGTGGCTGCATGTCCACTGGCATTGGAGCTCCGAGACCTACTGCTCCCCAAACACCCTGGACCTGACACAAAGAAAAGGACACGGTTAGGCTGAAGCAAGGAAGCCAAAACAAACCCCACCAAACTAAACTACACTCCACCAGACTGAAAAGCCAAATAGACAAAAACAATTGTGGTTGGGGAAAAAATAATATGTATGTTAATAACAGACCAAACCAAGCTAAACAGTTGAAGGGCAAAAAGAAAACTCCCACTGAAAAGCTTGAGTCATACTTATTTCAAACAAAGCGAGTACTACAACTCATTATTAAATACATGAAGAAGAATAAATATATTTAAACACATTGTTAAACGTCGTCATGCAATCTTGCATTTACATTTTACTGACAGTTGGTAAAACACAGAAGCTGAGGAGTCATATTTTCTCAAGAATGTAAGCTAGAAGCACTCATAGTGGACAGTGTTAAACGTGCTGCTATCCCTGCTTCATCCATCATATTTTATTGGATGAACTGTATGTGTGGAATGTACTCTTAATGGCAAACATTTTCATAACTGTAGTCAGTCTTTTAATGAATTAAAGCTAATACAAAATTATACAATGTAAATGATAAGGGATTAAAAAACAAAAAAATCTGATAACAATTCAACGCCATGCTGAACACAGTTTATGTATCATATCATGAGTCACTGTGGTGAACAGGAGGCTAATTTTATTATGTATTCAGTTGTGTGGTTTATGTGTAATTTATGTAATTGAGGGGTTGTTAAACTCTTTTTAACTTTGAAAAACAACAATGCTTGATTTGCATTCCGCAGGCACAAATCTACGAAATATAAGCATCTAAAGCTCTATTTGGAAAAATTATGTCACCCAATAACTACATACAATAGGAAAAAATGCAAATGAATTTGCCCTAAAAATATATTTTGTTGATCTAAGAACAGACAACTCTCCAGATCATGTGATTGTCCTGATGTGCCCTGACGGACTCCTCCAGATTAGACAAAACCCTGTGACACAAACAGCGGGTTTGGCTGTAATCTCTCTTCTCTAAACAAAGTTGTGCACCTCAAACGCTGCTGACAGACACTAAAAACCTGCCGCACCTTCCCATCCTGGAAAGTAGCGATCACCGCGGAAAGAGCATGAAGAAAAAGAAAATGTGGGTTTTACCTCAAAGCTTTAAAAACAAATACTTACGGGACATTAGCAAAACAAACAGAGAAAAAAGTAACAGTAGAACAAAGCAGTCTTTTGTATGAGGCTCATATTGAGATGGTGTCTTTCAGCAAGAGTGCATGTGAAGGGTAATTCTAGCTGAGAGATCTTGGGAACAAGCACCTGCTCATTACATCCAACCACATCAGTGCAGGTACTAATAATCGGGACTGTGGGCTCTAACATGGTTACACAGGTAATTAGGACCGAAAATTACTGTACACGTTCTCTGATGTCGTCGCTACCACATGTTTGGAAAAGCCAAAACATTTGTTAATATTAGTCTGGGTCATTTGTCAAAAATAATTCATAGAGATTGTTTTATGTGAAAGTAGCAGAAATGCTATATTAGCTTGTCATTTCCAAACAAATGTGGACACTGATTATAATAGACAAATAATATAGAACATATTTTTGCAGATTAATCAATGATTAATGATTTTTTAATAATCCATACAAATTTCAAAATGTAAAAAAAGTTCACAAATCTGACACAATGTTCTTTAGCTTTGTACTTAAGATGTTGCATGTATGTCGCACCAAAGTATCCCACTGCTGCTGTTCATGTGACAAGTGTTCGAACCTAAACTGAGAAAGCTTATTTTCCCTGCAGATGAAAGCTCTGTGGTTTCAGTGTGACAGGTTGCCATGCCTGTTATGTAGTAGCACAAGTGTTAAAAGGGCAGTAGGGACCTATTTAAGCCCACAAGCCACCAGGGGGATTTGATATGCAAAGTTAGCGATTGGTTAAATGATGTGGGCGGTTCGGGGCTAATTGCATATATTCAGCGCCTGCTTCGGATGTGTGTATGATAATTAGCCGGAAGCGCTAAATAGAGATCTTGCACCTCAGCTGTCCAGAACTCATAAATACCAAGAAGGGGGTTGCCAGACTGCCTGTCACAAACACACACACACACACACACACACACACACACACACACACACACACACACACACACACACACACACACACACACACACACACACACACACACACACACACACACACACACACACACACACACACACACACACACACACACACACACACACACACCACACACACACACACACACACACACACACCTGTCGGTCTCGCCAGGGGGTAGCAGCATAATAATCCAGTGGCCACCAAGTCTGCAGAGAATGTGTGTGTGAAAGAGTGAGTGTGACTGAATATACCGGAGCAGTTTGTACT
Organism: Gymnodraco acuticeps; assembly: GCF_902827175.1. Taxonomy (NCBI): domain Eukaryota; kingdom Metazoa; phylum Chordata; class Actinopteri; order Perciformes; family Bathydraconidae; genus Gymnodraco; species Gymnodraco acuticeps. Next base: position 1,305,187 of record NW_022991632.1, read on the forward strand.
GTGTAAGCACAGTGGCAGGTGTGTATGAGCAGGGAGTTTTGGAGACAAGTGTATTTGCTGTGCAGCGTGTGGGTTTGAGTGTGTGTGTAACAGAGAGTGTGTTTGACATGATAAATGGTGGTGGATCTAGAGTATGAGTGAATAATGTATGAGACCACCTGTGCAAAAGCAAGCTGGAAATCTTTTGAAAAACATGGTTCCAAGTGTTTCTCCAGGGAGCAAGGCAGCGAGTGAGTGTGTACACACACCCAACTGTGTGTTTGTAATTAATTTGCATGGCACATAGAGTATGCTCTTATTCAGTTAATTGCAGTAAAGATAGTGCAAATATAGAGTTATTTAACATAATTCATGTTTGCAAAGCATCCCGTCTTCTCGAAAAATTACATTTATATACAAGATTTCTGCAGGTAATGCACCAAGATTTCATATTTGATCAATCTAATGTGGAATAGTTTCTGATTGATGCATCTTCCTTGTATGTGTTTATTTATGTACACATATAACTGCATATGATTTCATAAATGCAGGGTGCTGACACAGGTGTCGTGGCATTGTGCTATTTTAGGTCAAAATACTGTGAGAAACTTTCAAGGAGTTTGTTTGCTCCTCGTGTAATTTTGCGGTGTCGGGTTTTAGAGGGATAGAGCAAAGGCATATTAAAAACCCCAAGGCTATAAATCAACGGCTAACTAAACAAGTCTGTGGCACAGCGAGCTGGGCAGGAACCAGGGAGCTGAGGATGAGGACAGGATGTCCAGCCACTTTCTACACCCAAAACCTCTCGGTTCAAACACTCCAGCTTCAGCATCATCCCATAGAAGTTAGACACACCTAAAAGCCAGTCGCCTCAAACCTCACACAAACACTTCCTCAACATTATCCACTAAACATGGGAAAATGATGAAACCAGTGTGAGAAAACAGGGCATGAATATAGTAGTAGTATTTCAGAAATGGTAGAAGAGGTGCACGTATCGTATAACGCAGAACAAATGTTTTGAAAACATTTATTTATATTTTACTCTTAAATGTATTTTGTATCTGTGTATATAAGTCCCTCTGTGAGGGCAACAAAAAAAAAGTTGGTCACAAAATGTTTTTACTCTTAAAACAATTATTACAAAAGCAATCGTCAATATAACCTGCAGTGTCTTATACACTCATTTAATTAATTGTGCAATATATTAATCAACTATGTTTGATGTGTGTTGAATTGGTGAAGTATATTTAAAATCATCCTGCCTGATAGGTCACACATTTGGTGTTTGAAGACCCCAAAGTGACTTCCACAATATCATCCATTGAGAAACATCTTAAAGCAGGCACTGAGCACTCTGCTTAGTCCTGGTTAAAGTAGCATGGCAGACTTTAGGGATGATATAATCCAAATTCACCTCCAATTACTTAATATTTTCAAGCAAAATATCTGAGTTGTGGTCTAGCCTAATATATTTCCATTCAGTCTTACTTTCTTACTCACCCAACCTGCACAGCTTAACACCAATAAATAAAATATGGTTTTGTATCCCTACTGGTCTATTAATCATTCACAGTCAGAAACCAGACCGCAGCACTGTAAATACTCACCTCTCACCTGATACTAACTACCACTTCAGATCCAACACATTATTCCTCTTTTAAATCAAAGGTTGGATTCAAGCAATAAACCCTCACTCGCTTCAACACACTAGGCTGTTTTGTTTTTTCAGCCTTACTTGGTCTGGTATGAACTGTAGCTTACAGCGGCTAATGTTAGATTATGTTAGCAAACGTGAGGTAGATGTAGGCTACTATTTACACTATGATTTGAATTACTGTAAGATGACGATATAACGACATCGTAACAATACAAGTAGAAGAGACCCATTCTAGTTAAACAAATAAAATCATTAAACATTAAAATAATCAAATCGCCATTCGAGAAAAAATTAAAGCTGCATTGATTGTTTTGAATAAGTGAAGATGTGCTTTTATTGCTTATGAACTCAACTTTTCATTATAAGAAACAATAATGCGTTGTTTAATGATTAAACGTTTAAAAGTATTGCTTTAGAAAATCAAACAAGGTTGCATTTCATTTCAAAATGCACAGTAACATGGCTCAGTGCTTGTGTTTATTTATTAATGTTTTCCTTCTGATGACGTGTAAAGTGTAATTTCATCCAAACAATAGCTCAGTAAAACACCATCATAAGCAGTATACATGTATACTACTTGTTGCAGGACTTCGAGTGCATAGGTGACTTTTTTTTGTAATGGTACGTATTAGTCCCACCAACCTCAGCTCTCAGGTGAGTTTGTATATGTGGTATACAAAGACACACATTGTTTAGTCTTGCACTGCTGGCCATTTGTGACATTCCCATCAAGCGTCATTCCTCCTCCCTCTGAGTAAGTCTCCTGAGAGGACAGATATTTCCACAGGTCACTGGTTGTGTCAGACAAAAGGCCTGATCCGACTCTGCTTCTGCGCTCCTTTACTCCTGGGTGTAACACTAAACTGGGGCTCACACATGACCCCCGCTCCCTCCCCAGCCAATGTAGAAAGAGGCATTTAATGACAGCCCCTCTCCTCTTAACCTCATTTCTCTTCTACACTCAGATGGGAATGTCAGTATACAGCATGTGTTTGCAGGATAATCTCTTACTTAGACAACACAAAACAGCCTAAATCAAACCGGCACACATCTTTGGAGCATGTCCTGCCGTGTAAACAACCGTCTGAAACTATTTTGTCCCCCACCCTCTCCCTCATTCCCTCTTCTCATTCTGCCTTTTCTATTGCTCTGTATCTCTGGCTATCTCCTGCTCTCTCTCTCCTTCTTCTCCCCCGCTGCCTCCACCCTCTCCCTCATTCCCTCTCTCCCAGCTCATTCCTGCTCTTGCGACCTCTCCCTCGCCCCTCCCCCTCCTGGCGGAGCAGCAGTCGAGGTGGGTGTTCTCTGGCTGTTATGACTTGAGAGACGATAATGGCAGCTATAATGTAGCCAGCCGTTCCTGATGTGGCTAGGTTTGTGGGGGATTCTGTTGTGTTAGGGCTGGAGACTGAGAGAGGGGAGGAAGGGGGAGACGAAGGTGGGGCTTGGGACCTCAGCCAACCACAGTCCAGATTCTAACTCATTTTCATTTTTTTCTCTCTTTCCTTACCCACCAACTTTTTCTAGCCCTGTTGTTTTCCTTAGCTGGTAAACTTTGTTTTTAAATTCTGGCTTTGTTTTTGTAACCCCCACCACCCCACCCAACACAGACTCTCCTCCTTCCCTGCTTTTCTCCCCCACCCACCCTCCCTTGTGTTTTTACCCCTTTTACCCAGACTCTGTAAATTCCTCACAGCTGCTATAATGTGATGGGGGCTAATGGTGTGACCAGCGAAAGGCCACAGGGCCGGAGACATCACTGTAATGTACAATAAGCCCCATTCACTGACCTGCTGCAGGGAAGATTAATGTCATATCTACTTAAACAGCCACTTTGAGTTTCCTTTAACAGCTTTAATTACTCTCTTAAACTTACTAAACAGAACACTTCAAAAGACACCGGACCAAGGCATAATCCTCATGTGAGCAGGTTCATAAATTGACGATGAGCAGGTATTGGCTGGGCTGGGCAACAATTCATCATCATTTTCATTGTCAGTGCTATTATGATAATATTTTGATGGTAATATCTATTGTTATCTTTGACTTATTATATATTTATCTCATCTTAATGTCAGACCTTGACTACCTGTCTCTATCTGAAACACAAGGGACAAGATTGGGAATGAGTTGGAGTCTGATGTGTTTCTGCATCTAAATAAATTAGAACAAAAGTATTTTGTTCAATATAAACTGTAACTAAGTGTGGTCTGTTGCAGGAAGCTGTGTAGAAAGCAAGAAAAACGGTATTAAGCAAAAACAGCAAACTGCAGCGCCACGTTTCTTTTGAATGTCTTAATCTAACTTAAAGTGGACCTATCATGCTATATTTGAAACATATATTGTAGGGCCATACCTATAAAACGTGTCTGTGAAGTTTTTTTTTCAAAATACCAAACAGATCATGCATTTTAGCCATGCCTCATTTTGCTCTATTTGCTCTTTCCAGCCCTGTTTTTGCAAGGGCTGATTCTGCTTTTGTGGCAGACTACAGCGCCACTTACAGGCCTGGCATATGTACTACAGCGTCTCCAGCGCTTTCGAGCGGTCTCTCATTCCCCTGATAGGTGGAGAGTTGCCCATATAGGCGGAGCACCCCATTTCTGACGTCAGAAAAATTCAAATAATAATCAGCTCCGTTGCAGCCCCGTTTTTAGAGATTTGGGCATGGAGGAAAAGAGAGAGGGTTGTGTTTTCTGACACCGGGACACATATTCATGTATAAAAGACGTACAAAAGTGCATTTTGCATGATAGGTCCCCTTTAATGTTGTCTTAAGAAAATGTAATTAAAATCTGTATACGTACTTTTATATAAGATATGTTCGACAATTTGCTCAGTCTTTTTTTTAGAAAGAAGAATCCCTGAAACCCTAAACTAATGTTTACTACACTCGCACTGTGGTTTAATACAGTCAACGCCATAACCCAGGTTTCAACCCCCTGGTTCACACTGCACGTATCCCTGTACTGTGAACTGCTGGCTGAGGAAGCTGTGGTGCTGATGTCTCACTGCTGGGGTTCTCACCTTGTCGAAATGTCAGAATGAAACGATGATCCCTTGTTGCTACACAGCCGGTGTGACTGATGACAGACAGCGGGGCACTAAAGGGATTCAGAGCCGCAGCTCCACATAGCTACAAACTGTAGACACAAGGGCAGAGCTAAACCAAGCACAGTAGAAAAGAGTAACGCAGAATGAGTAGAAAACTGCTTCTGAGGAGAATTTGCTGAACTTCTTTGCGAACTGAGCTGATTTTAAGATGAGGAAAAGTTATGCCAGGAGCAGCAGTATCAGAGGAAAAGAGGGTTTTCGGCAAACTGTGGAACGGTTGAGGGCGTAGAGAAGAGCAAAGAAGGTAAAGTTAGCTAAATACACTGACAGAATATATTTTAGTGCAAAAAGTACCGTAATTTACTCAAGCTGCCTTGTAGAGCAACACACTGCCTTTGCTGCATAGTCATGATTACTGTTTTACCACCGCAGTAACTGTCGGCCTGATCAGTCTGTGACTCGATAGTGTTTGTTTTAAGATTATGAGCGGTTCACCTCTCCTTGTTTTCATTTGCCTGCACAAGCAGCGTTTTGTACCGCTGGCTGCTGAGCAGCTTTGCTTTCTCAGACGCAGTTAGATCTTTAACATTTGTCAGTTCAGGGATTTCGACTAACAACACTATCAAGAGGACAGACTTGCTACCAACACATGTGAGAGTGTTTCCTTCCTCTTTAGTCTCCCCATAACTCGCTGTTCCTTCACTCCTCCACAATCCTCTGTCCTCTCTCCAGGCCAACCACCCACTATCTTGCACATACCTGTGGTTTCCTGTACCCTGGCCTGCTCCCCTTCTCTCCTCCCTCCTCTCTTTACCTCCAGTATCATTCCCTCCCCCAACTCACCTCCCTCCCCTCTCTGTCTAACATCGAACTCTTCTCTTGTCTTACCCCTTTTATTTCTCTGCTTGTACTACTTCTGCATGGCTGTGAATCAGGTAGGTTTTACTCCAACCACAACTATTTCTTTGAACTCCTTTTATGGAGGAGAAGCGGAGGAAAGAGGGGGAGGAAAAAAGGAGAGAAGGATGGATAAAGCAGATGAGGAAAGGTTGATTCACACAGCTGGCTCCCAGCTGTAGACCGAGCAGCACGTAAAAAATGCTCCATCTATAAACAACTAGAAGCCCAGCCCCCATTTTCAAGAAGAAAAAAAAAAGCTCTGTCATTGTAAATCCTGCTAAGCAGTCATCTTCACCTTCACAAGCACTCAAGAACGTCACCCGACTCCTCTTTACTTCCCATCCTTTCTGTATCTCTTGGTCATATTTTCTCCTGGTTCTTGTCCACTTTACTGTCACTTGCTCACTGTGACTTAAACTGCCAATAATCTCCCTGACACCAGCAGAAGGAAAATGTCCTCTGCAAAATGTCAGTGGACCCGGCAGTAACACATTGAAACGGAGACAAAAACCAGATAATAATCTGTTCAGTTTATAGAAAGACCGCAGTGATTATAAGAAAAATAATAATCCTAACAGTCTTGGGTGGGCAGGCGATATTTATAGCCGGCCTGCTGCTACTTATATTCCTGCGCTGTATAGCACAGCTGGAAGTGAGGGAGGAGAGCGAAGAGGTGGAAAACTTGTGAGGAAAAGTAGACAGAGGAAAGGGAGACAGAGGGGGCTCCAGGGCATGGCGGTGGGAGAGTGTGTGGGGGCGGATACCCAAACGCATGTGTGTGGCTCAGAGCAACACGGACAAAGGAAGGCAGAGCGAGAGACACAGACAGGGAGTGCACTACGTGAGGCTGTGTTTATGTGTGTGTTTGCGTTCGGTGTGTGGGAGAAACCACTGCGAAGACCCTCCGAACAGCGACAGCAGCAGACGAGGCCTGCGGGCCACCAGACTCACACAGTGACCACAGCTCTGAGAGCCTCTCACAGGAGGGACACAAGACACAGACATCACAACCATAACATGCACTGGACAGGATTATTCAAGAAAAGGACATGTGGAATTACTTGACGGCTCGTTTTTTAGGAAGTGACAATGCTTTGTAATGTGTAGACTTAAAGGCAGGTTCAATACTGGCAAGTACCTTTGTGCAGACAGACTTAAAAGAGGCAGAAGTTGAGACTGCCTGATGGATAACACCAGCACTTCAACAGAATGAGAGATAGAACCTGGTGCTTCAATTGTAACTCGTCCTCACAGTGTTAATTATTGTGTTGTATGAACATTTTCTTCCTTTATATAGAATGCAAATTAATGAGTTTTTACAAAAATTTGGCTTTAGCACCTAGGAGAAATATTTGAATTACTTGAAAAAAATACATAATGTAAGAAAAATGTGTAGCAATTCTTACATGAGTGTAAAATGTGTCTTACCAAAGTATTTTTGAATATTAAAAATGTAAAAAATGATGTCAAACTTGTGACACAAGCCAACATTTCTGAAAGTATTCTAATTATCCAGGACAAATCTAATATAAGCAGGTCTGTAAAATATGCAGACATCATGTTTCAAAAGTCGCCTCTCGCTGACATTTGGGGCTGACAGCGTGCAAACATTGAGTTGTCAAAAACGGAGGCCTGACCTGTCACCGTACTGTAAGAGCAGATGCTATAAAGAAAATATGTATGGACACCATAGACTGTGGTGGACACTCGAGCTGAAAGTCTTTCCCTGCTATGTCTCTTAAACTGCTCATTATAAACATCATAAACGACTCGTGTTGTTCTTCAGAGCATACCAGTATCTCTCCCCTCAGAATGTAAACTGTATTTAAATTAGTCCCAGCAGCTAAGAACATGTAGAGACATGTCTTCATCAGGTTTCAGTTGTATAACAAAACGTGCACATCTGTGTGTTTGTGTGTGCACCCTTCATAAGGGTCATTGTATTACAACGTGTTATATCATCACTTTCCTGCTGTCCCACAACCTGCCTTTTCTCTTTTTTACCTTCTTCAAACGATTTGCCCTTCATTGTCTCTTCCTCTAACTCTCTGTACCTTAAAGAAAAGAAAGAAACCTTTCTACAGTTTTACATTTGCTGGCTCTTTTAGTTGCCTGCCTTTCTGTGTTTTTGCAAGAATTTTGAAAAAACCTTTGCAAAACAACACATGCTTTCCTCCTGTGCTCAAATTTGTCTCAGTCCACAACTCATCTGCCTTGTATGCCCACTGGGAATCGGCAGTAAACCATAAATCATCTGAAAACTGATGACTGCTGCGATCTGTTGATGAAAAACAGTAGGGATGGAAATTATGTTCTTCTTTTTCATTCTGCTTGCCATTTACCTAAACAAACCTCATCAATTTACACTGAACAAATTACAGAGCAGCTATTTGGATCACATACACAGAGACATACAGCAAAATGTGCACTTCTCCTGTGTGGTCCTCCTCAGAGCTGCTGACTTCATAACTAATATATCGCAGGCGTTTAGTTTAATACCCAGATGTTGGTAGGGGCAAGGCATCCGGGCCTGTGTTAGCTTTTAATTGGCTGGGATCCCTGAGCTGGTGTTTGGGGCTTAGCATGTGACTCAGGGAGTCACACACAGCCAAAAGCACCCCCACACAAAGACAAATGCACACACACATTCCCTGGACGAATGAAAGCTAGGCCGGGTTCAGGATCATATGCTGTCAGGAATAAGTAGTCCTGGCTGTCCAGTCTACAAACTAAACAAACACAGACTACACACACACATAAACACACAGCCATGCACATACACATACAGAGTTACATCTTTGAGATCCCAGGACAAACTGACGCCAAGCTGCTGAAGGTTGCATGGAGCAGCAGCCATGTTATCTGCAGGGCTGATTATAAAAGTGAGACATAAAAAGATGCAGGAAGAGAGAAAATCCTACAGATGTAGGTCTCTTTTGGTCACAAATTGCAAATGCTCACAAGCAAGGTGATTGTCAGTATGTGTGTGCGTGAGAGAGACAGTGTGTGAGCTTCTTGAGTTCCAACCAGGACTGTAATTAAGTGGCATTAACATAACTAAAAGGCAACAAATCAGCTAACCGGCTGGCTGTAAATTGGTTGGGGGACAGAAGCTTAGACACACACATACACACACACACACACACACACACACACACACACACACACACACACACACACACACACACACACACACACACACACACACACACACACACACACACACACCACACACACACACACACACACACACACACACCACACACACACACACACACACACACACACACACACACACACACACACACAAACACTAATCTAAACAGATGCACACACTTTTCAAATGAAAAACACCTAAGAACTAGCTTAACTATCAGAACTGCATCTCATTTTAATTAATTATGTAATCATTCCTTAAGTTGGGAACACATGTTTTTCAAATGTGTAGCTGTGGGAGACCCCACACATGAAGAATGCCTCATCAGTTTTGTCATCATTGTATCTCATTAAAGTGGTGGCACCACGTTACACAATAACAAGATTTTAGACTGACCTCAGAACAGTCACTCAAACTTTTCTTTGGATTATTTTGAGCAGCCACTTGTTGCAGAATTCTTCCACCACATGTTTGCACTTACCATCAGACATTCATGAGAATAAAAAAGGGTGGAGAACATAATCTGACTGTGTAAAGGGCTGAATGAGTACTAGAGAGAGCGTTTGTGCAATTTGCCAGTCTTAGCATTAAAATATCATATCGTAAAAGTATTGAATAATTAAAATCAGGATCTGATTGGCTCAGGAAGGTTTAGGATTGACTCTCAGACTCACACACTACAAACATGCCATTGGCACATATGTAATGTGGTACGTTTAAGGTATCAATAAACCAATAATAGAGGAGAAAAAGAAAAATCCGACCCCACTTTAACACATTTTTTTCATTATTTTGTCATCTTTTCTAGGCCTAAATTATGTGTGCAATGTGTTCTAGTGATACATTCGATGTAAAAAAAACAGTTTGTTTACAGTGAGAGAGCAAAAGGGTACTTTTAACATATTGTGAGTGAAGTTTAAGAATGAAACACACATGAGCGATCATTTTTAAATGCCTCCTTCATTCAAGAACACTTTGTTTGCATAAGGGCTCTAGTGTTGTGCTCCTATTGTGGCGGCTTATCCCGAGGGACAGTGCAAGCCGGGGACACTTTTCATTCACTGTTGTCATTCGCATTTCACACATTTACTTATTAGCAATACCCTTATAGAGTAGTTTGACACATATTTCCTTTTTTTGCAGGACGCTGTCAGTATGCATGTGTCAGCCATGAAGCCAGTGATGTCCGATGCAGGAGGGGGAACAGATCAGAGCAAAGGTGTGCAATGAGTCATGTTCCACACAGCACAGACACAAAACATGGTAACATGCTTAATTGTTGATTAATTTAAAAAAACCTAGCCAGTTGTGGAGGCATCAGTCCACATACAACCGATGTAACTGGTTTTCATTAACATTTGGTCAAAGAATGGCCAGATAAAGATGTTTAAATGTCTGTCAAATGCTGCCATTTGAATCAGAAAGTGTAGAAGATGTTTTGCATCCACAGAGCTTTCTGCTACTTGTGCATGTAAACACTGATCCTATCTTATGCATGAGGAAGGGGCTCCCTTTCACCGAGTCTCAGCCCTAAATTCCAGTCTGTATCTCCGTGCAGTGCTCAGTGATGCGCAGGGAGCACACACACACGCACACTTCCATCTTTTTACCCGCTTACTTACTTAGAAATATAAACTCACAAATACTGAAGAGATGTACATGCACACAGATATATGTAAACCAACAGAGACACACACGTATACAGGGAACTGAGAGACTGGCTGATGGCCTCGATGACCTGTGGACCTAATGTGACAAACACAATAAGAAGGGCACGATTTACGTCAGCGGCTTGTGAATGGTTCACTAAAGACCCTCAAATGCACACATAAACACACATTGTGTATGTCCTGCTCTGTTACTCAAGGATTTTCAAACAGTCCTGCTAAGCAAGGCAATTTTATTTTGTAGAAGCTTTCCTGGAGCACTTGTTCTGTATGGGGTGATGTGTCAGAGTTTAATGGCGCTTTTCCACTGCAGGACCTATCACGGCTTAGTACGGTATGGTTAGGCCTTGATAGGCCAGGCTCACTTTATGCTGCGTTTCCATTACAGTTTACCAACTGGGGTAGTAACTATAGTAACGCAGTGTAGGCGGGGCGATCGGCTGTTCGGCGGGTGGAGCGACGCTGCGTAAAACTGCCGTGACGTCATCTTCAAAACATCAGCCGTTAGCTGTTAGCACTCAGAACTCACAGCTCCTCATATCTGTTCAGAAACTAGACAAAAGTTAAACAAGTACAAACCACAGACTGTCTATGTCATGGCGAATACAGTCGCTGGTTTATTTAGGTCTGTATAGGCCGTTGTTGTGAGTGTGGACGGTCGGAGCATATACAATGTTAGCTTAGCCAAGCTCCATTTAGAAAACACGCATTTTAAAAGGTTTTTCACCTGCCGTCTTGTCTGCAGACCAGTATCAGTATGTTGTTACTTCGGCATCATTTTGAAACGTGTATTACAATTAAATCACGGTCAAATATGTTCATCTTGTTGTAGTTGTAGCCCCCTTGCCAGCGATTCTCTCTTTCATTCAGCAGTCGAGAGTGTTTACGTCACTAGTTTAGCATATTCAGCCCTTCAGCCCGGTTGTTGGCCCGGTAAGAACCTCGATTTTGTAGGGCCAGAAAAAAGGTGAAAAAGTAGCCCTGAGCCGGAACTACCCCTAGTGGAAAAGCAAAAAAAAGCAGTGCTACGTGCTGCAGTGGAAAAGCGCCATAAGTGATGTGTCCTGAACAGCAGCCTCTTACTACGAAAGTTATTTTCAACTCTCACACAAAAAATGTAAGAAACATATTAAAGCAGACAATCCCCCATAAAAATGTACAAAGAATATGCAACAAGTCAATGTGAGTTAATCTCTTGTACAGTCTACAATCAACAAGCCAGTTATATTCTGTCAATCTTCCCCAGCTCATACTTTTCCAGAAATAACTTTCTGTATTTTAGACTGTATAACAAACTTTAAAGGGGCCTACACACCAAACTGACACCAAAGAACACGTCCCGACGGAACACGACTGTTGTGTCGCCTCACGTCTCCTGCGTAGTTTGTTTGGGTCCCTCACTTCCGTTTCGCTTCTCATGCACTGATTCGCTAAGCTGAACAGCCAATCAGAGTGATTTCTTTGGCCGACGGCCTGTAGCCGACAGCCTCCCGATTCAACATGTTGAATCGGCGGCGGAAGGTGTCGGCACGGCCGTAAAGACACGACGGGGCGGGACACACCAATCTGAGTAGGCCGACAGAACGCTCATCGACGGCCAGACATCTATCGACAGCCGAAATCGGCTTGGTGTGTACGGACCAGTGTTGGGACTAACGCGTCACAAAATAACGCGTTACTGTAACGCCGTTATTTTGGGCAGTAACTAGTACTCTAACGCATTACTTTTTAAATTCAGTAACGCAGTTATCGTTACTACATGGTGCGTTACTCCGTTAGTTTTTTTATATAGTCAACAGCCAGGCGAACAGAGATGAGAACTGTACTTAAGTACAGTCAGGGTCGGCGTCATGGGGGGTCATTGGCGGGCCATGCCCCCCCAAATGAGTCACTGTGCCCCCCCAACGCAGGGTGGGCAAGCCTTGCCACTTTGCCGTTTTTTTCTTTTTTTAATCATATAAGTGAAAACGTTTCCACTAAAGGTTTTTTGTGTGAAATACATCAGAAATAAATAATACAAATATAAAACACAGCCTGATGTGCTCACTGCTGCTCTCTGATTGGTGTGTTGCTTGACCAATGACCCCTGACCTTTTTTTTGTTATCATTACGTGGCTGTGTGTTTAGATGAAAGCCCAGTGGCGATCTGTTCATCTGTTACACTGATTAGTGATTATACAGTAAAGCCATCGAAAATAATATGATATACAGTACAGTACAAGTAGCCTACTTCTGGGTCTCGGTGTTTCATTCAAGCTCGGCTCTGTGTGTGTGTGGCACGAGCGCATTTTGTGAGTGCGCGAGCGGTAACGTGGAATGTTGTTGTTAGCATCTGGTTAGCTAGCTATGCTAACAGATATAAAGAGCTGTTTCTACACCAAGGTGGAGGACAGTCCTCTCCTGTCAGACTGAGAGGATCTTATAACGTCAGCTCAGTGAGGTAATGACTCTCTCAGTGTTTAGATAGTTCACTTTAGTGTAAGTTATCTCAGTGGGTCTCAAACGGTTTGGTCACCATTTATGTAAACAAGTATTTGCGAGGAGTACCTTTTATATGATCATTATAGTTATTAAAGAGAGAATAAATGAAAAACGGGTATGAAATACTATAGGACAGTAACAAGAATACAGTTTAAAAGGGGAGTGATTAGTAAAATATCCATAAAGAAAAAGTAAATCTCTGTACAGTTCTGTTTCATATGGATGCTGAGAGATGTAGGCTATCCATAGATCTCTTCATGTTGCTCTCAAAGTGCACCTGATTAATGCATTGAACTTCAATATTTTAAAAATAATCTTCCCGGGGGAGCATGCCCCCAGACCCTCCTAGAGGAGGTTAGGTCCACCCCCACCTAAAACATGTTCACATGGATAGGATACTAAATACATTTGCACACTTTTCATATGGTGGCCTATGTCCATATCAAATCAAATCAAGTTTTATTTATATAGCACATTTTTCAACGATTTTTGGTCGAGCCAAAGTGCTGTACATATAATAAAAAATAACCTACAGTAAAGACACTTTACAGCAAATACAACAGCACAGTTTGTGCAGAATATCAGTATGAGAAAACGACAACCTCTGTCCTTAGATGTTTCTGTTTTGGTGGTCGTGCCACAACCGTGTATGTATGCACAAGTCATAGGTGCAGTATACAATAGCACTACACCCTGCAATGTGTGTGAAAGACAATAGACTTTACAGCATGTTTTTTGAAATTGAAGTTGCGTTGGTGTTTGTGTGTTGGTTGTTGACGGCAGTGTGTGCCCCCCCTTGGTAAATGATTGCCCCCCCATTCGATTTGTTCTAGAGCCGACCCTGAGTACAGTACTTGAGTAAATGTACTTAGATACTTCCTGTGTCACATGCGGAGACGAGCTGTGGGCGTGTTTGTGTTGTTTACTAACAAGACTATCATGGCGGCGGCGGAGCTCAAGTCTAGTTTCTCCACCTGGAGATATTCTCACTATTTCACTTTTGTCGAGCACAAAGAAAATACAGTTTCTGTTAAATGTAAGTTGTGTCCTGGCGGGTCAAAGATCCTATCTACTGCCCAAACCAGTCATTCAAATCTCTTAAAACATCTGCAAAAACAACATGCTGGGACGAAGCTAGTAGGCTAGCTAAGACCACAGAGACTCATCCGACGCCACTCCACCTCCACCTAAGCAACAGCGGCTGGATTTTAACCAAGGGACTGCTAGCCAGGGAAAAGTCGATAAAGCCATTGCACGGTATGTTGTAGAACACATGCAGGCTATTGCTACAGTGGAGATAGTTAGCATGATAGCATGTCCGGGCGGCACACGGCATATGGGACGGAACACTTTTTCCAACTACCTGGAGAAAGAATATACAAAAATGGAAAGCCAGCTAATATTGATGCAATCCAGATTGCATATAATGCATGTCAAGTTGATCAACAGATTGTATTATTCTCCAATGCAATAACAGTACTGAAATGAAGGCTATAAGGGCATTAATGGGAGCCCTTTTTGTAAGTAACTAAAAAGTTACTTTTCATGAAGTAACTAGTAATGGTAACTAGTTACTGGTTTTCAGTAACTAGCACAACACTGGTAAGGACCTTAAGTTGTTTGGTAACTCCTGAACTTAAAGTAACTTTTTCACAATCTTGAGTCAAATATTATATACATCTTGACCTTCAAGTATCAAAGCAATAACAACAAACCAACAATAACAAGACACACAAGATACTATTTTGTAAGATGTGTTGATACACACATGCACCCTTCCTAAGGACCTGGCTGTAGATGCATAATTCGCAATAAATAAAAACTCATAAACTAAATAAAATGATGGCTTTGGGACTCGACGTAGGGGAAATTAAAGATAAAAGGATTGCAAGAAGAGTACAGTTTGACCACTGTTTCCTGTAGAGAGAGAAAAAAGAGGTAGAGTGATTCACTTGAGATGGAAAAAAATCTGGCGGCAGTAATGTTTCTGTGCAGCGGGCGACTCGCAGTCTGTGTGTGGTATTCATGCTCGCCTTTCTCTGCTACAAAGCAGGGATGGGGTGAATCAGAAGGGATGGAAAGAGGGAGAAAGACAGAGAGGTAGAGAAAATGACAGTGACAAAGAGAAACAGGAAAAAAAGAGGGAGAGAAAGAGAGCGAGCAGTGTTGAGCGGCACTATGCTTCAGCAGTCCTTTTGACTGAGAAGAGAGGGACTGGAGACCTATTGTTGAAATCCCATTCCTCACTGTATTGTCCGACCTTATCAACGCAGGGTCACCAGGAACAATGGCGAGCGCTGCCATAAGTTCTCATTTGTTCACAGTGTCACTGCAGACAGAAAACGCAGGTGTCGTATCTGTAAAACCTTTAAGGAGGTAAGAAGAAATATGTGATGTCATCAGGGGCTTAAGTATTATTGATAATATAATAATGTAGATCATAATGCCAGGGTTATCCTGGATTGAGCTTCATACCTCATTGTTGCCACCCTGAGTTAAAAACTGGAAGTGTGGAGTTTGAAATAAGTGGAAATGTACAAGGCGGTTAGCTCAAATGGAAGAGGCCTTTGAGTTGCATTATGGGAAATGTAGGATCCACTGTTTTTGGAGTCAAAAATGTAACTCAACGTAATCTAAATGTATGCTGCATTAAATTGTTCAGGTCTCTCTACCTGATTTTACAATATTATTTCGATGATTATTTTATTTATGACAATTACAATACCAATCAATTTATCTTTATATCAGCGATAAATAAGTAGTGCCTATCAATAGCCATTTCATAACAATGAAAACAATTGCACAATTAATCATTTTGTGTCGTTTGTGTCAAGTATGAATTAAACACAAAAAAAAACAATAATGCCCATAGTTTATTAGAATTATATAATGTTGTATGCTTGTAACTGCTAACCCTTTTAATGACAACAACCGCCATGGTTTGACTACAGCTGCATGAACATGTGTTGTTTTGCAAAGAAAATTCTCTGTTAAAATGATATAAACTTACTGAATCAAGGTATCCTGTAAGACACCTCAGATACAATACAAAGTGACTAAGGCTGTTATAATAATATCCAGCATTTAATAACTTTCATTTGTTTGCAATTCTTCAGTGTCTATAAAAGTATTTGTCATGTTGGTTGAGGGCAACTAGAATTAAAAGAGGAAAAATCCACCTGTGCCATTAACAAAAACTGTCCTCTTGGGTCATCAGACGTTTCTTATTCATTACCAGCTATAAAGCCTGACAAAGAGAAAGCTTCTAGCCCTTCTTCTGCCTCTTCACTCCCTCTCTCCTCTGGCTCTTCATGGAGAACAGAGAGGGGAATGATTCAGCGGCTGAAAAGGTTCAAGTCTAGCCGAGGGCTGGAGTTCCTGCGTCTGCCAGGGGCACCTGAAGAGGGGCAAACATTTACCGGCAAAGAAAAGAGGGGGAGAAAAAAAATCAACAGGCTGCCCGAGAGCTGCAGGGTCCGCAGTGAGTGCCAGTGAGGGCCCTTCCAGAGTTTGTCTTGTAATTGAGTCAATTGTTGACCCTTGTTCAGCCTGCCTCTGCAAATCTTCGGAGGAAAAGCCTGCCGAATAATTAATGCCCTCTCTCCTTCTCTGCCTCTTGCTCTTCATCTATCTATCTCCTTCTCCTCTTTACTCCCCCACTCTTTTCCCCTTGTTTTCAGTTGTCTCAGAGGATAATTGTGCTGTGAGTCAAAGGCAGTCATTTAGAGGAGGGGGGCTGTTCAGGGATCTGCTGAGGCTTACAATCTTCTTTTCACCCCAAATCTTTCTTACCCCCCCAAACACTCTCTCTCTTCTCTGCTGCATTCTCCCGCTTTTTCATTCCTCCTTTTGTTTGCACCGTGGGATGAATTTTAATCACTACACTCTCCACCTCCGATCTTAGTACCCCCGTATTTTTTCCCCTCTTTCCCCCAGTCTGGCCACTCATTCCCTGTTTCCAACTTATATCCAGCATCATAGCACCTTCTCCCCTTACCACTCCTCCACTGATCAGCCCCTCAGAAGCACTGAGAAAACAAGGACACATATAGCTCTTTGATGACCAGAGGAAGGGAGTATTTGTCACTCCAGGTTTAGCACGGGCCAAATGTGTTCAACAGGCACGGGACAGATTGGGAGAATTGGGAAAGAGGGAGAGAAAGAAGGTGAGAATGACAATATGAGGGAGTTTAGGGGGGTGGTGGGAGGCGGGGGACAGCGGGACAGAGAGAGGAGGGACGCATTCTGTTTGCGGAGAGCGATCATTTTTAAATGCCTCCTTCATTCAAGAACACTTTGTTTGCATAAGGGCTCTAGTGTTGTGCTCCTATTGTGGCGGCTTATCCCGAGGGACAGTGCAAGCTGGGGACACTGTTGTCATTCACTGTTGTCATTCGCATTTCACACATTTACTTATTAGCAATACCCTTAACTAGAGTAGTTTGACGCAGTGCATTAGAAAAAGAGTGAGAGTGAAAGCATATTATTGTCCAAGGAGCAAGTTTAATATCCACAGGAATAAGCAGAGGGCATAGAGTGGTCACAGAAGTGCCAAGAGTAAAAGCTTAAGTACACCAGCAAACACATTACTTCCTGTAAAGCCAAACTGTGACACTAGTTGTTTTTTTTACAAGGTCCCACAGTCCTTCCTTATTTTCTCTCCGCAGACCGCGGGCGTTCAGCCTGCACATTTGTCCCAGTCTGACTGGTCTGCACCAGCTGAAGACATTTACAAGGGACATGGGGGGGTCAGACTTCTTGATTTTCTCTTTATGGTGATGTCAGGACAAGTGCAATAACCTTTGGAACTGGTTCATTAAACAAAAGGCACTGATCTATTGAACCTTGAGGCAATGTACAGTATGTTTGCAGAGCTGGATTGATGTATAATTTTGAAAAACTTCACTTGTGTTCACTTGTTAGCGTTCTGCAAAATTAGTACTTTTTGGAACCATAAGTACATTTTCATGCTTATACTTTTATTATTTTACTCAAGTAAAATGTGCAATGCATGACTTTTTGAGTATTTTTAATTGTATTTAAGTAAAGGATCGAAGTACTTCGTCCCCCTCTGGTGTCAGGTTAGACAAGGATCCCGTCCCTTTACTTGCTCCTTGAAGAATAGGGCGATGAGTCAGACAATGCCATAGACTGTATTCATAAGGACAAAACCCTGTTTGATCTGGTGTTATAAGAGAGTCTTCTTTGCCTCCCTTTCTGTCTCTCTGCACTATCCACAGCCCTCCTTATGGCGTGTTTGTTAGGAAATCCTGGACAAATCAATGCTGTTTGTTCTCTCTTTGTCAATGACGGGTTTTTATTGACTTCTACTATTGACAATCGCACGACTCCTGTTGGCCTCACACAAGCTGGTTAACGCTGTGCAAATAGGTGTATGTACACACACATTCACAATCTGTCCGAAACACGCTCACAACCTGCGTCTGAATCACCCCGAGCACATTGAGCGTGTAACGGGAAGAAGGATAGATTAGAAAGAGAAGAAGATACTTTAAATCAAAGCAAAAATTATTTTGGGAAAAGTATTTAGCTCAGCACTTTTATGTTGTTTCTACTTAAAAAACATCACTGTATTTTCTTAACTTAATGGATTTCATGTTGAAACAAGAAACTTTTTCCTCCGAGCTATTGCCACCAGCTTGGAAGCACAATATTAAATCATAACTGTATGCATTTGCATTATTATTTCCCTAAACTGGTACTAAGAGCAGGGCTCAAGCTACATAAGAGATTATGTAATTGTTTTAAATACTCAGACAATTTGTTGAGTTTTGTTGGTGACTGATTGGATTCTGCTGAGTAGATTTGAGTTCATTAGTGTTTCTAAAATATAGCCCTGACTAAGCACGCATGTGTCCAAATATGATTGGCCACAGAGTTTGTGTCTTACATCCTTCCTAAAATACACTATTACAGTAGCAGTTCACCTGTCATGGTTGCCATTCACAGCCATTACTTGCATCAGTGTGAATCCAGTTAACTCAATCTGGAGAGGAAAGGACTTTCCAGACTCTTTTGCTGTAACTGCCGAGCAAAAAGAAAGTTGAAGAAGGGAGGTAAAGAGACAAGGGAGTGAGAGAAAGCGAGGGAGGGCGATGAAGTAGTGAGAAAGAGGTTAACAAAAAACACACAGGGAGTGGAGCAGAGCTTCTGTGTCAATGGAAGAGATCATGGATGCCAGTAGGGGGCTCAGCCTTCAGCACAATAGACCCCCAACTGAGCCAAGACCCTTAATACCCATACTCCTATTTCACACATCTTTTCACCCATACAAGCCACATCCACCCCTCCTCCCTCCACCTCCTCACTCTGGACGTGCCCGGTGATTGCAGCCGGTGTGACAATAGCGAGAAAATCTTCCGTGGTGCAACTAGGGGCTGTCCAGGGACTCACGCAGGGGCCATCAGGGGCCATCAGGACACCTTGTCTTTGTGTATTGGGAGACAATAGTAACATCTCGGGACCAGCAGTAAAAGCTTCCTCTGTCCTGGCAGGGAGCTGTTAGGAATGACAGGGGCATCAAGTGTCAGTGATAAATGGGTCATTATCATCTGATCTAAGCCGAAGTGTGGAGCTGATAATGAGTCGCTGCGTCAAAATCACAGTTACAATTGAGAACCTGTTGAGTTGCCACACAAATGACTGACGCAACCATGTGAGGACAATTGGTGTTAGTCAAACTGAAGATGTACTTCAGTCATTAATACTTTTTTTATACTGTAATACATGGATGATGGAAATAAATCTAGCAAAATTATAGTAAAGGTAAAAATAAGTTACTTCAGTTTGCTTATACTTATTTACATTTAAAATGTAACAACATGTAAATACTTATAATAATTCATTAACATATAATAATATTATACATATAATAATAATCTGAGGCAACATCCCCCACTAAAGTATTGTGAAACAACTCCAGAACGTATTTATTAAAAATTGAGTCTTAAGGGTGTGTTCCGGTGCAATGAGAGAGACATGCAAACATTTAATTTCTGCCAAAAGAAAACATCTTGAAAAAACTAATCGCCATGAGCGGGGAGGAAAAATATACCTCAACATCCTGGGCAGGTCCAAGGGAATTCTGGCTCAGACCCAAACTCTGGAAACAGGGTGAAGAAGGCCGGGCTTTGTGGAGTTATAGGGAGCATATGAGGGGCGTTAGGTAACTAAGAATTCATTTAGTTTGGCAAAAATGGGAAATGTTGTGAAAAAGGCTTTCAGATACCTTTTACACCTTTTCAGAAACCCTTTCAGATGCCAAGCAGGCATACTTTATCAGATGTTTTGTTTTTAATTTATATTAAAACCAACTTTGTATTAGCCGCTATGCTTCTGAGGGAGCTTATTGCATCAGTTCTTTAGGGGCATAACCCTAACAAACTAGCCTTTAGTTATGATCTAGCTTAGCTCCACTAGCCTCTCAACCCGGCTACTAGCCTCCACTCAAGCAGACCCCCTCCTCCATTTACAAGGCCCTTCAGTAGCGGGCTGGTTGCTAGACAATGTGCTTGGTTATGTAAAGACCCTCCTGCACACAAAAGCCAATGTGGGCGCCTGTTATGTGCAGCTCTTCAGAGCCCCGGGTCAGTTAGCAGAAGAGCTCTGGCGCTAACACTCCAAGTTAAAAACGTTTGCTCTTCAATGTGTTTACGGAGAGGAGAGGATGGATCAGTGAATTATCTTCTCCTGGCTAATTTCACTTCCCCTCAACTCCCAAACCCCACTTGGCTGAGGTTAAAACACTCCCTTGTTGACCTGTGGGTGTATAAGGTTGTGTGGCAAAAGATGAGTGTGTGAATGTATACGTGTCTAACTGTCTATACACATTCTGCATAGTCTAATTGCCAATAACTCTGGTTCTTATATCACAGTTTCACATTAGATATAAATCCCTTACAGTTACAGCCTTGATTTTTGAAGCATTATAACTAATGTACTGTATATGTCAAATGGAAAAATAATTAGCTAAGCTCCATTCACACATGCTTTCCTTTATGTAAATGTGATGCTAATTTAACGTGCCTGTCTGATGAAATAAGAATCCAGAGTAACGTAAAAGTCCAACGGCAAACCAATCACAGCACGAATCTGAACTAACTAGGTGTAATATTACAAATGTAAAACAGTCACAGACAGGAATTCACATAGTGTTTGCTTATAGAGAACTGTATTAAATGTGTTCTTCTAGTGTCATGTTTATGTGTGTCTGTGTGCATAGGTGACAACAGAAAGTGAGAGCCCTCCAGGCAATGACATGGTGGTAAGCCACACGCCTCAGACATGCCACCAGTCTGCTCTGATGGCCGACCAGCTGGGGGAAAAGTACTGAGGTAAAGTAGGCTACTTTGTGTGTGTGTGTGTGTGTGTGTGTGTGTGTGTGTGTGTGTGTGTGTGTGTGTGTGTGTGTGTGTGTGTGTGTGTGTGTGTGTGTGTGTGTGTGTGTGTGTGTGTGTGTGTAGAAAGGTTTAACTTTAAGACACACAGCTCTACTTAAACAGAAATACACACAAATCCTGTTGATGTTTGGGCACCGCAGACTGTCAGTGATCAGGCATGATGTGGAACCACATAAACATGCCAGAGCCCTGACTGTGAAAGGACAGTACTGAACAGATTGCCCCAAATAAAACATGCAGAATTAATTCCCTGAGTTTGAAAAACATCGAATATGATTGAGGACTCGAGCTAATATGAAGACTTGTTTTTGATAAGAACACTTTAACGCCTTCTGATAACAAATATTTAAATTCAGGTTCACACTAATCAATTATGGCTACTTAAATATATTTTACATATAAATGTGAGCCAAATTTCCACAGTCGCATAACATTTTATTTGGTTAGTTGGCAACTAGGGGTGTAACGGTATCCGTATTCGTCCCGTACAGTCATGGTTCGGATGTCACGGTTTGGCATGCAGTCACACGACGAATACGCCTTTTTTTTTACGAATGGGAAAACGTCTGTCATTCAGGGCAGTATCCAGTCCACTACACTATAAATATAATCCAGGTGGCGGTATTGGGCCTCAAACAACAAATGAAGAAGAAGAAGAAGACAACGCAACAAAACGAACAAAATACAAGAAGAACAAAAGTTAGTATTGCGAGTTCAGATAACACACAGGAGCTAGAAGACCCGGCCACATGCTTCTTTTAAATC
Organism: Gymnodraco acuticeps; assembly: GCF_902827175.1. NCBI lineage: Eukaryota > Metazoa > Chordata > Actinopteri > Perciformes > Bathydraconidae > Gymnodraco > Gymnodraco acuticeps. The sequence continues at coordinate 1,327,270 of NW_022991632.1, forward strand.
AGCTGTGGGAACATTTCGGATTCCCTGTGGACAGGACGGGGTGCCGGAGTTTTCGACAGCGGTGCGTTATGCTAATGGTAACACAAGCTAAACATGCTAAATTTTATGAGAAGGCATCACCCGGATTTGGCAATCACCGGAGCCCGGCAAAAGACAACAGCAGTTCAACAGTTTATCCCCGCTGTTTTTAAGAAGCCAATAGACATGAAAGCAGAGAGACCAAAATAAATAACGGAAGCTTTTGGCATGTGTTTTTCAACAACTATGCTGCGCCCTTATGCAATAGCAGAGCTTTTTTTTTTTAGCTTTTTCTTGTTGTACCGAACCCGTATCGAACCTTGACCCCCAAACCGAGGTACATACCGAACCGTGAATTCTGTGAACCGTTACACCCTATGGTTACACCCCTATTGGCAACGTATCTATGATCTTGTGCCAAATGAAAGTCCACACAAGCCTTTCCTGAATTTATATTAGTTGGATGAATTAAAAGTGGTACACTAATAAACAGCGCTAGTTATTGCGTGCAAGTATCATATGCCACATACCTACTATTTATTTTCCATTGCAACAAGAAACAGTAAATGTTTTACAGAGTCTTGTCCCTGAGATAAAACTCATAAATATAAAGTTGTGTTTAGGCAACCTGAGATGAACCTGGACCTCAAGAGAACTAATGTGAGTTTCTCATCATGTCCTCGACAGCCACCTCAACCCACAGAGAGAAATCACCCATATCTCTGACCATCTAAACACACACACTTGCACAAGAAGACAGCCAGAGACACACAGATACACGCATACACTCACTGTGACACCCAATCACGCTCACACAAACTCAGCCTGACAAGCTGGAGCATGTGTGACAGAGCTCCTTGGTTGGAAACAGACATCTCTCTGCCCCCAGGCTCAGCTCTATCCCACAGGAAGCTGGAGTGTGAGCTGGGACACACAAGATGAGGGAGGAAGGGGGGGGGGGGGGGACCACAAGGACTCAACTCTCCACCAACTGGAACTACATGCAAAGGGATCTAATCACTGGCTGATCAATTGTACATACATGCATGTTTTAGTGCTACTGAAGTTACTTATATGATTATTGCATAAAAATATGCATTCCATGGGATTTTTTGTGGGTCATAGATCTCTTGCATTGACCTGTTGAGGATGTACACTTGGAGGAACTTGGAAAAAGTATTTTAATCAATTTGATTATATACATCCCATCAACACTTTGAATAGTCTACAAGCCATTAGATCACTCAAAGATAATGCAATGACGTTTTTAAGTACAAACTCAATTTTGGACTTGCTTGAAGACTGACTTGCTATGATTGTGTCTTGGCTGTCAAGAAATACACATATTCCCTCTCTTGCTGAGATTAGGGTATGTGCACACTGCAAGCCTTTATGCTCAATTCTGATTACCTTTTTTTGACCTTTTACATTATTTATTAAAATATGACCAATATCAGATGACAGTGGGAATTTGACATGGTCCTTAATTGACCCGAATGCCCATAGCTTCAAAATCTCCACAACTTCCCGCCCTGCACAACATCAACATCTGGGACCCTTCGCCCACTGTATGCCCGAGCACACGCACACACCACTTAACATTCACACAGACACATTGACACGCACAAGTGCTCACCACATTTCTGCTCCACAGCTGCAGGAGAATACAAGAGTCGATAAATAACCCCTTTGAATGGGATCCTGTGGGTTACAGTGTTTGAAACTTTGAACATCCAGCGATTGTTCTCCACCGCAAAACACATTTTTGTTTATATCCCAAAAGACAGAACTCAAAAGACAGTATGTATCTGTCAGTCCGTCAGCAAAGCAGGGCTCTTAATGGACTACAGGTGCTAGCTAATAAGGGCCAATACATGTGCCATAGCAGAACAACTGCCTGTCCCGTCCTGAAAATAACTCACAGGAACAGAGTGATGGACAAAGGTGGTTTAACTGCTGGTGGAACAATCAGCGGCTGGGAAAGTCCAAGAAAGTCACAACCTGCTGTGGAGTCATCACATTTAGTAGAAAGTGAATTTAGTGCTACACTTCTACATATAAACACCCTTTCTGAGATACATTGAAGAGCAACAGTTGCATGAGAATTATTCTGTAAATGTTCTCAGAGGATAACGGTTTTGGTTAAACTTCACACTGATAGATCTTCAGAATTAAGATATTTGTTTTCCTGAATATTGCCACTTATCTTGTCTCTCTATTTTTCACGCTGTGAACTCCGAAGCCATTCCAGTGTTATGATCATGCCAAAAGTGTCATCAGTACAGGGAAATTGAGTGTGCAAACTTGCCTAATCTGGTTTAATTTTTTATCTTATTTGGGTTCTTTTATTTTATTGATCTATATTTGAGGGAGTGATATAGTATATTTGTCCCACCAGAGAGCAATAAAGAAATAGATTTAAAAAAAATGCACGAATCAAAACATTTTGTCAATTGTCAAGGTCCCAGTTTGGGTAAGGATGTTATATAATGAATAAAGAAATGCACTATGCAGTCTGGCAGCTTTTCTCACCCATTCATCTTGTTGAGCATTTCCCAGCATGCACTGGGCAAAAGGCAGAGAACCAGTTTGCACAGGTCGCTGGTCTATCATAGTGCGAACACACAGCGCTGTACTCTGTGTGAAAAGAAAAGTGAGCGTGGATCCCTGTTGACCCTCTGTGTATTCAGCCGAGTCGGGTCCCATAAGCCCCGGCATAAATGCCCAGCATGGTACCTCGATCCTCCCGCAGTCTAAAGACCAAGAGACTCTCTCTCACAGCCTCTTCCTTTCACTGTATGCTGCCTTCTCTCTGTCTCTCTCCCACACGCACAGAAAGACAGTATCTCTCCCCCACCAGTTACTCTTCCATTATCCCACGCTCTCCTTAAACTTATGCTAGCAGGTGTGAGCTCCTGTCCTATGGCCGGTCTGCTCCGCACCCCCTGGCATGAGGACGGGGATGACGACAGGAGGAGCATCAGAAGAAAGGAGTACAGGAGGAGGAGGAGAGGACAACAGCTATGGACCTGAGAAAACAACAGCTGCGACAGCCGCATTGTCATTCCAACATTTGTTTCATGCTGAGTGCAGCAGCAGGTCAGTTCCCGGCATGGGAACCACACAACTCAGAGCAAAGGGCCGGTTAAATATTGTTTGAATCTGCCACAATTAATGAATTATTGGATAAGCTGATACATCTGTAATATGTTTTACTATCAAAAATTCGCTTTAGTCATTTGTAATGCAAAGGTGCATGCATTCTGTCTTTTCAAAATGTATAAGATAAGATACTTTTTTTGTCATAATTAAAAAAACTCATTATCATTTAGTTGGGACTATTGCTTGCACCAAACAGGACATTTAAAGTTGCACAACTTTGGCTGTGGGAACCTTTTTTTGACATTTTATAGACAAAATGATTAATAAATAATGAAAATATTTGTGAATTGCAGCCCTAAAATGTTTCCCCCATTAATTTTAGTACACAGTTGGGACACAAGGAACAAGGACATACAAAACCTAAAATATTGTAGGACTGTCCTTAAAGTGAGCTTTATTTTGCTAAGCGCAAAACAAAAAAATGTGGGCATTTGGATATAAAACATTTGACGTCTATATACATTTTTTTAATCAGTTTTTCAGTTTTCTTCAAAGATTACCCTTCCGCTCAAACAGCAGACCCCTCAGTGGCACAGCCTCGGTGTGAAACCCACCACAGCCATCACACCTGCATCCAAACACAACGTGTAGGTGAGCCGTTTCTCCACATCTTCTCCAAGAAAAATGACCTGAGCTTTGTGTGTGGCCAACAACACGGTCTACTGATGCTGAGGTAACAAAAAGCTGTTTTACCATCAAGAACAAGTGTTGAACCGACAGCTGTGTTACCACTGTGTCGCCTCCCTCCTGCTTTACGCTGAAATAAACTCTTAACGTAAAAGATGAAGTTTTCCATCTCGTTCGCATGCTTTTTTAACCTTGGGCTGCTCTTATACATGGGAGGCCATGCTTTATGTATCACCACACACGCTATAATCATGTGTGTGTGTTAGAGTCCTCCTTTACTGGCTCTCTGTTTGTTAGTTATTGGCTACCAGGAAATGAAGGCCCTCCCCATGTAATTAATGGGCACAATTATGTAATTGAGGAGTGGTCTGCACCCAGCTGCAAATAGGACCAGATGTCCTTCGTGCAGAGAATTACAGTTGTTCTGATCACTTACAGTGGGGTCAGCGCCCATACCAAAACCTAGCTCGCCCCCACAGTTACCCAGACCCTCTTTTCTTTCTCTTGTAAATAAAGACTTAATGGTTTACAAGCCTTCCAATAACCGTAATACCTTCAGAGCGAATTAGCTCACAAAGCAGCCAGACACACAGGCTGGAATGAACCAAGACTGCTGGGAGGAAGAAGTACACCCACATAGTTTTCTTTTCTTTTCTAAAACAGTTTTCTTTTCTTTTCTAAAGCAGTGTTTTAACTTGAAGGAAAATGTGTTTTTTACTTCGAAAGAAAATGTTGTGCTGAAAGCCTTAACATAAATTATAAGATAAATGATCCCTGCTCATCCTAAAGCAACTTGTTTACTTCCTTCTGGTCTCTTATTGTTGTTGTGTACATGCATGTATTCGTGTCTATGTATGTGTGTCAGCACATTATCTTGGTGAACCGACACACCAGCCGCTAAATTTGAAGTTTAGATTATTGCAAGGCTGCGAGGCTGATTTACATGCTGCCGATGTCATCCCCTCGCTGTGTATTCAGAGAGGAAACCTCCCTGTTCTTTTAAATAAGTTAAAGAAGCTCAGCACTGAACAGGCTTTCAGTATTTGAGTACAAGAACTCAAACTGGTTTTGTTTAAAACCAAGGTAATCACCTGTTAAATTAGACACGCTGTTAAACTTTAAGTTAGAACATTTATTTTACGACAGGATTCTTTTTATGTCAAGCTGACACAAGGACGATGATGTATCCAGCCCTGAATCTACACTGTGAAAACAAAGTGCATTATGGCTGGTAGTTGAGAAAAACAAATAGTTATTGCTGGGATGAAATACAGAGGAGACAGAATGACAACTTATCTTATCTAAGTTCTTGGGTAGAGACGTACAGTATTTCTGGAGGACAAACTACTTGTATGAGGAAATTAGTTTACTCCTGGAATGTGAAGTGTCAAAAACAACGGTTTTGTTGTAGAGTTAGTAACATTTCCATTGCTAAAACGAGAAAGGCACCATTAAAGAGATAAAACCTCGAAAACATTGAAAATGTTTGCTCAATAAGCGACAGAAAGAGTCAGTCGGGCAGGGCAGGGCCAGGCAGTCAGTCAGCCAGTCAGGACGGTTGAGTTGTAAATGTGTTCCAGCAGGAAAAGCCAAGCTTCAGAGCAAGGCGAGCAGCCTGGAGTCGGCAACTTTCCCCTGCTCCAGCTAGCGCACCGCCCTCCCTGCAGCCCACCCAAGAAGCAGCCCATGGGCATAAATTTGAGAGCCTGACTCGCTGCGGATTTAAAACAATCTGCATCTCTCTCTCTTTCTCTCTCTCTCTCTCTCCCTCCTCCACACTCACTATGAAATGTTTCTCTCGTTCGCCCTTTACTCTCTTTTGCCCTTCTTTCCTTTCCAACAAATTCCACTGTTAATGAAAATGGAAAGCTCTTTCTCAACTTGTGCCAATAATATTATTTTTCTGAAGTCTTAATTAAGTTTACAAATATGTATCAAATGCACTGGAACTGTATTTGTCCCATGTTACTGTACAATCTTGATGAAGGGTTTCTCTCTACTGTAAAGGAGACGTCAGCAAAGCTTTGTTGAAACAAAGTTAATTACATCTCACAACCTTCCTTGTTTATTGTTTCCTGGAGGGAATTATTTTCTCAATAACAGCTTCAACACAAAGTTATACTGCTAGATTCCATTTACGTTTTATGGCACCGCAACACACAGAACATATCTGTTCACAACATTAGATGCTACAGGAGAAATCAGTCAGATCACTTCAGTTAAGGCTATCAGGAAACCAACAAAACATGCGCACCACATCTCTTTTGTTAATTACGGCAGAGCCTAAATGAGTTTGGCTTGGTTTCAGATTTACCATTGTTTCTGCTAGCAAAACAATCAACAGATGTTACTTATGAATCAAAATGAAGGTGCCGAGGCTTGTCTGCATCACCAGTGAGAGTTCGCCACTTTCCACAGAAAGTCTGATGAAAGCTGTCATGTCAGATATGTTGTAGTAAATATGAGACTGTTTTACTGAGGGTGTAGTTACCTTTGACCCACAGCAGATTCATGTCAGTGTATCAGTGACAGAGGCCTACATTTGGCTTGCACTGGTAGTAAGTCATGTGCGTGTCACTGTGCTACATCCATGCATGTGGATGGACTTCCTGTTATGGCATCTGATCTGGTTAACGTGGCATCAGCTAGCCACTGTAGCTTCTCACAACTGTCACTTACTTACAGAGCAGGGAAACAAGAATAGAACAATATGCAAGAGGCCGGGCAGCGGAGGAGGAGAGAGAATGGGAATGAGGAGATTTATACAGAATGGGAAACATTTGGACGAGAAGCAACCAAAAGAGGTTAAGAAAACACAAAAAGAGAATCTTTGTTAGTGGGTTTTAGGCTGACCACACTATTCCTTTCTCATAATCATGAAGCAATGTGGTTAAGGTCATTAATTGTTTACATTTTAGTTTTTTTTAACTCTATAAACCTGGAATACAATTGAGATATTGTTCATTTTACTTAAGAATAGATACAAGTAAGATATATTTAGGCTTTAGGTACATGAACTTTGTTTACAATTGTTGAATGTCCTGAAATAGCTTTTTGCTAAAAATGTAAATAAAGTTTACATGTTTGAAAAAAACCTCTCACACCTTTTATTTTTTGGAAATTTGGGATTGCTGTATTCATCCTTTTAGAGATCATTACAGTATCACTGCACAGCTATCTTTATACTAACCACTATGTTCCAATACTGAAACTCAACTGAAATGTCCTTAACATAGAGTATGGAAAATTATCAAATATCCAAAGTTGGAATATATATATAGAATGTTTTAGTTTTGTTTACCTTTTCTTTGACCAGATATTTCCTCTAAATTCCATCTAAAAATAACTAAATCAAACTATATTTTGAATACAATGTTCTGTATATGTATCAATTATGAATTGAGTCCTATTTTATAACATTAACCAAAAGATTAAAACATTTAACTCCATTTCCAAATTAAGTAAAAAAAATAATTGCTTTGCTATCAGTACTAAAACTCAGGTATTGTATTGGCCCTGTTATCTAAAATTATGTAATGATAATCAGCCCTCTCACTGGTTCACACATGGTGCTGTGCCAGATAATAATAAATACATTAAATATAAAGAAGCCCTCATGTACAGCTGCATCTACACTTAAAATATGCTGCATACCAGTGCTTGAGTAATCAGAAATATCTACATAACTTCATGTTTATATACTTGCTGCAAGTTTGTCAGGCGAGTGTGTGGAATTATGAGTTCCCCCAGAACATGTATCAAGCAAAGATCTACTGTTGTTATCTCATTTCATATTACAGAGTTGTTGCCCTGGAGGCTCATCACAAACACGCGGTACACGGATACGCCTCTGCTCTCTTATCCTCACTTAATGTCTCCCTCTCTCTGGCTATCTGTCTCTCGCTTTCTGGAAGTTGGGAATACTTATTTCACCAGTAAAATGTAATAGCTTATCACATAAAACAGCGCTGGTAAGATTAGTGACTTTGCATACAAACTGTTCAAGGGAAGTAACCAACTCTACTTAATGTGAAAATGAGGGATTGCATTTCTTTTGGAGAAGAAAGCGGGAGCAGTATTTCACCCAGATGTTTCTTTTTCTTTTATATTGAACTGAAATGACTTCAAAACTGACACAGAACTCTCAGGATGACCCTCCCTGGCAGCATGAAGGAAACACTGGTTCATTGGTGGACGTCAGAGAGACGCAGGCAGCGAGGAGAGCTAATGTCAGACACTTGCGTTGTAATTACACCGATGATGGCAGCACCCGAATGCACCGTGGCTATGGCAACCTGCTGAAATAACAAACATCGCCCCCTCTTCACTTTCTGCCTGCCGACAGAACAGTGTGTCGTGAGTCATCAGCAGCGGAGAACACACACATTGAAACACAAAGTTACTCACACATACAGGTACAAAACCTTGACAGTAGCCTATATACATGCATGAAAACACAACAAATACACTCACAGTTTAGACCTGCAGCTGTTTGGTTTACTTTTATCAAACATTTCTTTGTTTCCCTGCCTCCTCCACATGCTGTTAATTTTTCGCCTTTGTCATCCACAGCATACCACCATCCCTCAAAGAAAACCCCGACCGCAGGCCCATTGTTACTAAGCAGCTAAAGTAACAGTGAGCAATGAGTAAGTATCTTTGTGGGTTGTTGGTGGTGCATGTGAGAGCCATTGACAATCTCACCTGGATCCTATTAGCACTAGTTTGATTTCTAATATCAACCACATGAGGTGATAGTTAACAGTCAGCATGCTTAACTGTTTGAACACACATGCACGCACACACATTTATCAAAAACAGCCACCCTCATTCAAAGACGGAGGAGGGACGACGGGGACCGGAATGACTCCGCCTTTTACTGTCAGCAGTAACCTTGAATCTATATAAAACACACACACACATGTTCCCTGAGGCAGATGCAAAAACACTGCATTTTCTGTAAGATTCCACCAACATCATTCTTATTGGTGCGCCACATGTGACTTGACCTTTCATGTCTAGTATTAAGGCATTAGAGCAGGGAGTTAAACCAAAGTGTTCCCACATTAGGGACTAGGAAGACTGGTTAATCAGCCCAAGATTAGTTTTTTCTAAGGATCAGGACTTGTTGGGTTCGTACTCTATTCTTTCATTGCCCGTTGTGCTCCCTTCCATCAATTGCTGTCCGGCATCCTATAGGAATTATGTTAATATTTTTGATTCTGCTGATCTGTGCAACAAGGAGGAAAGTACCGCAATCATTTCTACCACAAAATACCTTTGTACCATGCTAAATTTCCACAAACATTTTAAGAGAAAACGTATTTGCTGCTTGGATTGTAACTGAATTCGATCTGAGTGGGTCAGCGTCGGAGACCGAGTTCTATTTTGTTAATAGAAAACCATTCAATCGTTTAATCACTTCCCAAAATATATATATTAATATAAAAGGTAATCTAGGCATTATGTTACTACAAAAATGCATTTGCTCTTGCAAATAAGTAGTATATGAACATAATATTTTAGGAGACAGGGTTTATGTTGGGGTAGTGGATGGGAAGTTTATGTCCTGTAACATTACATTACGGTATGCTTTTTGTTTTCAAACCAGAACTACCATCTCTTTCTAACTGTAAATAAGTGTTTGGGTTGCTTGTCCTTTATTTACCGTAACAACAATCTTCTGCTAACCCCTTACACTACAGAAGTTATCCAGCATCAGAGAATTATGCATCAATCTTCCAACATTGACGGGATGTCCTTATTGTTAAAAATCCTTAGCCAATTAAGAAATCTAACACCTAACTGCTCCTAGTACTAGACTCCTGGTACTAGGATGGGTTAAAAGCAGATAACACATTTCACTGTGTGTGCTGTGTGCTCTGCATGTGTGACCATTTAAGAGGGTTTCATCCCTCCTGTGAAGCCGACAATTGAGCGGCCCGACCTAGCAAGGAGGCAGAGGCAGAACGTCCAAAAATATAACCCGGTGTGGGCATTTATTAAATTCGAGCACAGGACACAGCCTCAATCTTGCTGTTCCCGTGAGCACAGTCACCAGCCACAAAGATCTCACACACCCAACAAAACAGGAAACACAGAGCCTAAATACCCACACTAATTAACCCAACAAGACACAGGTGAGGGGGAGGAGACAACACAGGGCATCAGGGGAACATAATCAGGAGCAACAGAAAAAACGGGAGGGGGAACACTTTTCAAAATAAAACACATGTGCAATATACAAGGCCTGAAGCCGTTAGTCCACAAATGTGACGAAGTTATCTTCGTCACATTTCCTTACCCCTCTCCCCAGGAAGCACAGTGTCTTAACCGTTTTTTGCCATTTTGCTCTCCTCCATGTGTCTCCACTCCGCCCGGTGTTTCTTGAACTCTTCTATGTGCTGCGGAGTGGTCAGTTTCTGAAGCCATCAGTCCACAGTGACGAAGTTATCTTCGTCACACCTCCCAATTCTATCTATCTCATTAAAAAAACCTCAACAATTATTCCCCTCATTGATTAATCTGTTTATTAAGTTTTGGACAAATCCATTCCTTTTATTGTCTATATAAGACAAGAAACTAGTGGACATACTGTATATGGGATCCTTATTTCCTGCGCGTCCAGTCACTACTGTGGCTCTTATCTTCCCATAATTAAAATAATTATATCTAATACAGCTGACCTCTCATTTTTCTATTGCTTTGACCTGATCGCCCCTGCAGATCAATTTGTCTGATACGCTTTCTAATGGGTGGGAAAGCTCCAAGTGACCATGAACAATGGTTTTTTGAATATTTCCCATGTCTGCAACATTTCCCCCTTCTATTATGTGTGCCCTTTGGCTGATGCTAGTTAAGCTTTCTAAAGTGTTTGATGCCGTCAACATCATTAGATGTGGTATATGTCTAGGTAGAGAGATTCTCAGTGAAACTAGTAGTGTAATCTTACCTAATGCAACAATTTTCAAAAGGTGATCTTCAGCATTAATGATATTTTCGGCTAAATTAATTGTGATACAGATCGCACCCATGGGATAAACTTTGCCTCAATAATAGTGAAAACAATAATCTACCTTTAAAAAATCAATGCACTCTGCTCTCAACACCCATGAATGACAACGTGAACAAAGCCTTGCAGCAGTGTGAAAACCACACAAACTCAATCCGATGAACCACAAATAACCTTCAAATACCAGACCCTGACACCGGCAACCTGAGGGAGCGGAGCATCTCTTTATGAGCCTTGAAACATGGGGAGGAAAGCTAGAAGATGTGGAGAGAAAAGAGTAGCAGGGGATAAAGGCGGAGAAAGAGTGTTTGATTGTGTGTCTCTGTCTTCTGTGTCCTTTGGAGCATCCCCAGGCCTGTCTGCTCTGTTCTCTCCGCGGCTGAGGCTCCGCACTGTGAGCCGACATGGTTTTAACCAGGGCCGGCACAGACAGACAGCTGCTATTAAACCCTGATTGTTTCAGGTTCACAGGGTGTGAAAGGGTCTGATTGAGGGGCTGTGATCCCAGTGAGGGTGGTCTTTCTACCCCTCTCTCCCTCCCCCTCACCTCCCTCTCACTGGAAGGTGGGAGGGTGTTGGGGAGAAGGAGGATTGGTGGGGGGGGAATTGCAGGCATCACGTGACACATGTTTCTTGCTGAGCAGACCAAAATGGAATCTGGACAAAAACACCCCACTTGTTGTTGCCTGCTTCTGGGTACCAGTGTGTCACACAACAAGCGGTCAATAAACAACAATTAAGTAACATTATTAATGCAAGATAGAACTACAAAAAGTTAAGGTTTGAGCTATTTTATATTCCAGATTTGGACTCGCTTGTCTCTTAAGGAACAACTTTCCTTCCTCAAATTGCCTCTAAGTTAAATGTTGCTTCAGCATACAGATTAAACATCCTCCACCTACCTTTGTTTACACTGACCTAAAAAGAAAAGGGATTCATCCCACTAACTTCAATTGTATTCAGCCTGATAGACACTTATCAGGGCTCTGATATGGTTGTGATAAAGCCCATCAGTCCTCTCCTGTGACTGGTTAGGGGGACAGTTGCTTCCTGTATGGTCTATTTGTTTAAGAGCATTCCCATTAAGGAGCCTTTTGGCCTTAACACACTTGATAAAGACCAGGGAGGGTGAGGAAGCTCCCCTGCAGAGCTTTTCACACGTGGCCAAAGGACAAGTGCACTTTCCTCCCTCGAAAACTCTCCCCCGTCTCAACCTTGAGGAGGGCCCGAGTGCTTCTCCGTAAAAAACAGAATTTGTGCTTGTTTTCTTGAAAATATGTTCGGATTGAAATCAAAAGTAATATCTGAGGGGCTTTTCCTACTCACAAAAAGGACGTTTTTCACACACTTAAGTTTCACAATATGTCAACCTCTGACTGTACTCTTTTGACCCTTGTGATCATTTATTTAAACAATAAATAATATAACTATTTGGTAAATATGCCACAATTTCCCTATAAAAACATTCCACATACATCATTGTCTTTCTAACATGTTTTGTTTTTTGAGATCTACTAAAAGAAACGTTGTGGCTTACAAATACACCCTCTATGAGTGTGTGTGCAAATACTGTTTAGTGAGGTTGTGAGTTTGTGTGCTGAGCACTTCTCACTGTCACTTTGGAATAAATAAGTGTTTGGCTCTTCTATTGAGTCCAGTGTTGACGCTCTTCAGTCCAGGGCACTGCATGAAGACCAGCACCCTAATCTACCCACATTAGCAACTACAGTCACCTCTTAGAGAGATAATTAGATTAGATTCAATAATATATCTCAGATTAGAGATGGATTAGGGAGGCTTCACAATGCATGTTTATTTTAACCAGAAGTGAGAACAAAATGCAGCAATATATTCATCCAGTGCATCATTTCTAATGGGTTGATGGGGCTTTTGCAGAGATTTCTCCCTCCTGGAACCTCACACAGTGCTCAGTGAGGATGTTGTTGTGTGGGTGTCCTGACAGAAACCCACATTTATATTGGCACCTCAAGTATTTCAGGTTACAAGAAACAGCTGTTCTCGGGTGGCCCTCAGACCCTGGCTATGTGTGATTTTAAAACCGTATTTATTCAGACCCCTAAAAAGAAACACTTCCCCCGGGAGACCAACGTATAAAGACAGGAAAGCGTACATTCTTTTATGTCTAAACTTGTTTCTGCAGGCTTATGCTTCACATCTCCACAATTAGATAGAAAAGACAGTACCAACGCTACTTTGGGATAAGGAGAAATTAATCCACAAAAACTAGCGTATAATACATTTTGATCGGATAGTAGAAATATTATGCAACTCAATTACTGCACATTGCAGTGTACAGGAAGTGTTAAACAGCCTAATTAAATCAAACCAACGCTTCCAATGCGTCCCAAAATCTCCTGAATAGATAAAGCCAAAAGAGGACACTAAACGTTCACTAATAACACGTTTTCCTTCTTACTACAGAAAGTACGCAATGAATATAGCAGTGCCGAATGATTTCCACCCACGAATAAACTCGTAATTAGATCATGATTGCGTGTGATATCAAGACAGAAAATGAATCATCAGCTGTGCTTACCTCAGGTTAATGCAGGAACATTCAGCATGAAACTTTCTGACTTGATTCCCAGAGTCCTTGGAGGAGCTCAGTGTCCAAGGACTGCTAGAGTCTGAGTTTCCAGTAAAGCCTCCCTTCGCTCGACTTTCTCTCGACTTTTTGGCAAGACGCGCTCGGATGGAGATGACGGAATTCTTCACAGAAACCGACACTTTATCCTGTCTTATAAGTGCTTTCCCATAATTTGTTAATTCAGAGTCACTATACGCAAACGGTGACAGAATTGAACCCCATGTTCGGGCTATGGAGTTCCTCAAAGCGCCCTGGAGTTGGTTCCACAGCCAATGCGGGAATGCGCACCCCCTTCTCCTTCTCCCTCCTCCCTCCCTTTCTCCAAAGTCTGTGGACCACCCCGAAACAGGAAGTTCACTTTTTGTTTTTCTTAAAAAAGAGCCATGCTGCCTCAGTTTTCCCCTTAAAGTTAACATGCACTACAGTTTACCAAGACTGATACATTTGCAATCCCTCGCCTTTTATTCTGTGCAAGTAATTACAAATACATTTACAGCGAGATGCTTAAGTTATATAAAGCCATTACAGCATGCTTATAACATACTTGTATAGACATGGCTGTATCTATATAAAGTGCGTTCCTATCTAATAATTGTGATAATCTATCTATAAATGTTTTTGTTTACTTTAATGGTAACTTCATAGCTTCTCGGACAGCGTGTGTGGCTGCTACGTGTGGGGATGCTGCAGATTGCTGTGCATTGCCAGTAAAATCCACAACAAAACCAGGACTGGAGTTCAGTCTGCAGCTCAGGACCACAGGCAGAGGTTAGAGAAACACCAGTGAGAGTATGGATACCATAATCAATTACAAGGAAATCACAAGCAGTGGAGTTGAAATGTAATTCAAATATCAAAAATAATTGAGTCAGTTCAGAATAATGATTATTAAATCATAATCACTGACGCATAAATGTATAAAAGTGTAGCTAATGTTATTGTGAAACGTACCAAAGTAGTACTCACTTGGTGAAGTTGTATCATAACTAATACAAATGCATCATCATTTAATTAATTAAATTATTTATATTTATGTTAAAAATGCAAAATATGTGAAGTTCTGAGGTTTAAAGTTCAATATATCCCTCTAAAATGTAGAGGAGTAGCTGTATAAGTTAGCAGGACTTACTAAACGTACTTAAACACTAAGCACCTAAAACATTGAAGTACTTGCAGTACTATGTACTTAGTTACTTACCATAGAACCCAAGCTTTTTTGTATCTTTTTTGTATAGATAACATACGATCATGCAATATATGTATACATGCAACACTGATTTTAGCAGAATATACAAAACATCCAGTGCAACGACGGAAATTGTTATCACATTTTTAGACCAAATCAACAAAGCATTTTACATTTTGAAAAAAAACTTTTGAACATATTGTCCCAAAGATCTCCGCTATTCTGAGACCCTCAGTCCAGTCCCTTTTCAAAACTCATCTCTTCTCCTCTTATCTACTCATAGCCCCCCCCATCAATACATGCCGGTTGATCAAGTTTGATAGTCCTATACCCCCCACCCTAACCTTCCCTTATATTGTAAAGTGATGTTGAGTCCTTGAAAAGCCCTATACAAATATAATGTATTATTATTATTATTATTATTATTATTATTATTATTATTATTATTATACTGACAGGTATCAGATCTTGCTGTGTAAAATAATCTTCCTGAGAGGTGTCACTTGTGATGTAGTCTGTGTGGTCTACAGTGACTGTAGTCCTGACAGCAACAGGTGATAAGAATCAAAGGTTCCCATAGAAAATACATGCCGGTCATTTTTGACCCACTTATGGAAGCTTGGGGTAGTGATACAAAAAACTACAATTTCTTAACATTTTAATTTAAAATGTGTATGGCATGATATCGAAAATATGTTTTTTGAGGAATAGCTGGAATATGAAATGATAAAAAAATGTAATTACAAAGATACTTCAAGAAAACCACCTCACCGGGTCCAAAAAGACCCACTTATTTAAGGGTTAAAGAGAATTGTTCAATACCCACATTGACCACAAGGTGGATCACAAAATAAACAAGGCACAATTAGTTTTGCACCAATTATATTGTTCAACATATAGTGTAAAACACATTATGTTGAAATTAATTGGATAAAACAGTATATAAGAAAATGCTATTTAGAATATTTCTATTTTCACTTTCAAACTCTGGTAAATGTATTGAACAATAGTGTCAAAAGGGTGTTCAGTAGCAGTAGGTGTACATGAATCCTACATCTGTAAATACAAAGCACTTTTACTAAAAGTAACACAGTAAGAATGAAGAGTGTGATCAGTGTGTGTCCTGAACTAAGGCAGGAGGTCATTAAGAACATACGATCAGAGGTTACTTCAGATTTTCTCAATGCAATCCTTTTTTTTATTCCTTCGCCATTTAAGACTCATGAGGGCCACCCATAGACTGTATAGGGGCCACCATTATAAACGTATACATGTCAATACATTTCCAATCAGTGAAAAATAAATAAATACCGTGATATACCGTGATACCGTTGTAATTTGGAAAAATACTGTGATATGAGTTTTTTGTCATACTGCCCGCGATTTGTCAAGTTGGGAGTTTATCAATGTCACTCATCAGCTTTAACAGAGCAGGGCTTCTCACACACGTCTACAACCTCACAACAAAGTGCAAACTGTTACCGTTTTGGTCTGACAGCAATTATATTGAGTTATTAAGGTTTTATCTGAGTTATATTTCAACCGTTCAGCAGACCTGCATTTTGATTAGCTAAGGCCGAAAACTCTGTATAAAAATTGGCTAAGGAACTTTTGTGTTGTTAAACCTTTGTGAACTGAGTGCGCAAAAAGGGCACTTCTCTAATAGGAGGGCGAAAGGGCAGGTGCTCAAAGTGTATAGTGCAGTTAAAGCTTCTGTTTGGATTCAATCTGCTAACTTAATAAAGGTTAATCCTTACAACATTAACACACAATTAAAGACTGTCAACCAAGCTTTCATTTAGAGAAACCAATTTGTCATATAACAACATTGAGAAACACTTTTACCAATTCAATATCTTCTATCTACTATCGCCTAAAACCTGGGCATAATCATTTCAAAGTTTTAAACCAAGTTTTGCCTACTTTGCACATTAAATTGGACTAATGTGTCTTGTACACAAATTACCTCAAGAAACTGAACCTCTTATAATTAAAAAAAGACATTCATAAAACAGTTTCTCAGTAACTACATTATATTGTATTTTGTTGTTGTGATACAATCATTTGTTCCTTTTTGTATAGTTGAGATAAAAGACAAGACATTACACATGTAAAGGAAGCAAAGTGTTGTTTAAATACAAATAATGTAACTTCTACTTCTGTTAAATCTTGTCTTGGCATTCATTCACAATATAAAACAGAGGAATGCAGAATAAATCATACACAACAATTTAATTATTTATTTCGATGCAACAAAAAAAACAATGAAAAATAAACTCAAACTGAAGAATATTCTGTCTGAATCTTCCAGCAGCAACAGACAGTTTTTCTGAACCAACTGTAGAAGCGCTTGCCTCTTTTCTTATGTTTTACCTCACCCTGGCTGATTGTCAAGTCAGCCTGCAAACAGGTCCATCGTGGGGGATAGAAGAACCAGAATCACAGCAGGGTGTAGTTCTCGGCTGAGCTCCACATCCTCACAGTCCGTCTCTGGTGTCTGCTGGTTCAATCTGGTTGATTGTGAACCCAACCTGGATTACACCGATGGCAAGAGGTCCATCTGCAGGGGTCACGGGAGGAGGAGGAGCTTCAGCAACAGGAGATTCTGCTTTTAGGCTGAGCGTAGAGAAAGCATCCTCTGTTTCATCAAAGCCAGAGTTGGCACAAGAGTCAGGAGCTAGGTGTCAGTGAATCAATCCAGTGGCTGAGACAAAACATCAGAGTCTGGTTTTCTGGTGATCTTTTCACCCATATTCTCACTATACAGGTCTGCTGTTCCCTACACCCCCTCCCCCTGCATCGTGCATTTATGTCAGAATGGGATCTGCTGTATTTTTTCACTACTGGGTCAAAACAAAGGCCCAGACTTGCCAGAATTGGTTTTCAATATAATAGTAGTACACGACAAAATATGAGGATGAGATATATTTCTCCGTTTGTGTATATAATTATGGCATAACACTTCAACAAAGGATAATTTAGCATTTATTAGTTATAAAAGCTTTCAAACTTTGTTTCAGTAATCAAATAATGTATCTAAAAAAGTGCTTGAAAGTGTATGAAAAATAAAATGGCACTGAAAATGTCTTCATCAGTAATGCATACAGACTTATTTTGACCAGAGGATTTACATGTAAAGCTGTTCTCTAAATGAGAACTGTTTAAAAGATCAACTACTTTGTCCACTTGGTGGCAGCAACACACATTTAACATAGAGTATTATATCTTAGTTACAAAGACTTGCCTATTTTGCCAACAACAATAGTATTACAAATAAATGTGGGTTTTTTTGTCCTGGCAAATATAAAGTCCATTCACTCTCATTTGAGCTCTTTTTGGTCCCCACCAAGTTCTGAAGAAATTATCTTGCTATTTGCTGCTAAATTACATGCTGGGAAGTACAGATTTGACTGTATTATGTAAAATAGGCTTAAGGCAATTTAAACAAGAGATAGGAGTAAGGTAACTTGGCTGAATTATTAGATAAAGTACATTAGATCATAAATATGGTTATGATTAGTTAAAAACACTGCAAAAAGTAAATTTTGAAATATCATTGCCAATTTGAGGGTAAAAAACAAGAACTATTACAGAGTTGAGAATGTTTGAAGTAAAGTAAACATATATATTATTTATATGATAGTGTAGCATTAATGAAAATATATGAAATAGTGGTTTTCCAGCATAATGGACAGCCATTCCTCTCATGTTATGTGTCACCGTATTATCTGTTTTATTCAGTTATATATGTATATGAATCATGTTTTTTAACTCAAAATACATTTGTCAATATCACCAAAATGCATTCCGCTGCTGTAAGTGAAGATATAATTGTATTGCCTAAATACTCAGCATGAACTGTGGAACGGTCAAAAATGATTTTAACATGCAATACACACATTTAGTTGCACATTTCCGATTGCCACCATAAATAATATTGTGTGTAAAAGTTACATTTTTCTTTATATGAGTATGTAATTAATTGTTTTGCTTTTTGTTCAAGTCTTGGCCGCCAGATGGCAGCATAATACAGGCCTAAGAACAAGGCAAACTAAAACACCTTACCGTAATACAATGCTGTTCTTTATACAATTGTAACCATTAAAGAGCCCTGTACACACAGGGGATGTTATATCAGTTAGGTATACACGGTGTGTAGCGCACATCCTTTAGTCTATTCATTTTTGCACTTACACATCACTGTACCCTGTATACCAAGGCAGGTTTGCCATCACTTACTGTAGGCTACGGAGGCTTAGTCATTGGTACACGTTTATTTATAAAGCTTTGTTGGGTAAACTCCCGTATTATATCTGCTCTCTGATAACACAGAGAGTTGCAAGCAGCTATTGTCTGAGATCGCATGATGTAGTATTGTTAGATGTGCCAAGAGCAAGGACTGTCTTAGGTAAGACAGCTTTTATGTGCGCAGCTCCACTTGCTTGGAACAATCTTCAGCAAGAATTGAAACTGAGCAATCTCATTCCTCTGCATGTTTTTAAAGCTAGGCTAAATGAAATGCTTGTTGATACTATGGGCACTTGTAAATGTCTATAACTATGTAAATGTATCCTGTAAATATAATGTATGATGTCCTTTATTGTTTTATGTTTCATGTGGAACCTATATGCTGCAGGTCTCCCTTGAAAAAGAGATCTATGATCTCAATGGGACCAATCTCGTTAAATAAAGGTTTGAAATGAAATGAAATGTGTTCACGTATAGAAACATACTTTATGCTTTTATACGTATACTTAATTGTATATGGGACAATTATTCCACTCATGTTTGTCTGTTTTTTTCTCTCCCTACAGTTTGATGGAATTTGGCCATGAACACAACCACAAATGTAGGTGATTAAATCACTTTTTTCTTTTTGGTCTAGCTCGTTATCCACACTATATCTTTTGTTTTGAATATTCCACAGGGTGGTACAGTCTCTTAAAACTGGGGTTTCCTTTTGCAGTCAAAAGCTTAAGCTAAAGCTACCGGTACCATAACTTCGCTCTAAATGGTAGGTATGAAATATTGGAGCATGATATTTAAAACACATTTTGATATGTTTGTTCACGAGACTCAAACACCAAAACTGATTTGCCTGAGGCTTGGGGCTTACCAAGGAAATGTGTCATGTTTTAAGCCTGGAGTTTATTTTTGGCTCTTTGCCTTTTGAGATTGGGGATAGTAACCTATTCCAACCTTTCTCACTTTTTCACAAATCCAAACGCTGTAGGGTTGAAGGTTAGGACCTCCCACCACGCAATAGTATAATAAGTGACTGCACCTTCAGTCTTAATCCTGGCTAACTTTAAGCAGTGAAGCAGGTTACTAAACCACAGTGGCATCTTTGACACCCGACCAGCTCTACAGAATACTGTGCAGTTCAAAGCAAAGACGTTTAGTTAAAAGGGCAATTTGCAGAGCAGAAGTGTGTTGGCTCTGTCTGGAATATATTTTCCTCTGTTGATTAAGTTAACATCTCTCCCTCTTTTATTGAATAGCATTTTTATAAAACGGATCCATGCAGCACAAACATAGTCCAATCATGTTTTAGCAGAAAGCAGAGGCATGGAAGTCAAAGTTGGAAGTCAAATACTAATACTACTGCACGACTAGCAAAACAAAATCAACATGCTTGAATAGAATAACAGCAATCATAATCACTTTAGTCTCACTTTAGTCACTAAAGGGAAGAAGCTGATTGGGCTTACACAACTGACAAATTCAGTTTTGATTACCTTTGACACCTCTGACGGAAGTCATCTTACCTTATATGTCATTTGATCAAAAGTAAAGATTATTTTTAAATTGCATTTACTGTGCAGTCTCTGAATGCCCAAACTCAGTTTTGTTTTACCTTACCGGAGACCATTTTTGATTTTAAAATTCTTCAAGATCAACCTGAGTTATTGGCATGGTCACAGTAAAGCAGCAGTTGATATAATTTATTAATTTAAAATTATTATTTTCCTTTTGTACATCTGTATAAGCAATCCCCAAGCTTATTACAACGTCACCAAGTGGCAAAACTGATCCTTTTTAAACATATCCAGAATCAGATCACAATTATTTAAATTTGTAGTTTTCTTTTGAGCAGCTTTTGAAAAAATCAACAGTTTTGACAGCTGTGTAGGTTGTATGTCGATTTTGAGATATATAAACAGTACTGTATATATATCTAAAATAAAATATGATATACCGTCCTCCTGGGACCCAGCCCATTGAAAATGTCCACTGTAGTGGACATTTTGTTAACATGCATCTCCTTTTACTCTTATGAGCTACTCTATCAATCACTGATGTACTGTACAGAGGACATCCTGGTCTTTCCAGTGATATGTCATTGGTTAAAATTGCATGCTGGGAAGTTCCTCTTTCTTTTCATCCAAAATGGCTGGCATACCAAAAACAAAATGTTATAGAAGCAGGAGGATAAGTCAAATATTGTTGAATAATTGTAATTTGTACTATGAAAATCATATATGTTCTTGTTTATTAACATGTGAGGAACTATATAATTAGTTCTGAAAGCAATTAAATAATTAAAGTTTTCAAATAACAGCTCTTTTATAAATGTCCATTCTAGTGGACGTCAGGAATGGGGCGAAGCCTGCGAGCTAGTTCAGGCAGTCAACTCGAGCACTTATGCTGCATTCATACATAACGCCCCTTGCCACTCTACAACCAACCAAACAGAGTCTCCTTAATATGCCGCTCTATTTAACCTGCCAGATCTCTCTCCATGCATTGCTTGCTGCTGCTATTGCTGCAGCTACCTCTACGTCGCTGCTGCTTGCCTGCCCTACCACCACCCCAGCTTCCACCCCAGCTTCCACCTGTAGGCTTGGGGGTTAGTTATTTGATCATCACTCATCGTGCTATGTATATCTATGGAGTGATGATGCCCGAGCCTAGTCGCCAAACTTAACCATATGCTGCTTCTAATAAACATGTTAAAGGAACACGTGAGTTGTCTGACTGAACTATCTTCATGGACTTTATGACTCAATTTTGTTGCAGGAGACGGAACTGAAGCAGACATTTTCTGTACCAGATAGTTAAGGGAGATTAAGATTTTCTCTCAGATGATGAGAGAGATGAGGATTTCACACATGGGATAGAAGAGTGTCAAGAAGAAGGGGGGAAAAGATGCAGGAGGCTCCATGAGCGCACAGATACAGAGAGACAGATAGGGACGAGCTGGAAAGACATGGCCCTCAGTGGGCCAAGAGTAGCACGTATGTCTTATTGTTGTTTTTATTTTAAGTGGAGCCATGAAAAATGAGAATTGCCTCAGGAATGCCAAGTTTGTTTCTATGAGCATGGTCAAATGGAGACCACATCCATAAAACTAGTCAAGATGACCCTACAGCCCGTGCCGACTGGAGTCAATGAGGTACTTTCCAACTACATCGACTACAAAGTGTTTGAAGATCTGGAAAGATTCACCAAAAAACAAACTCGTTTTTTAGTGACCAAATAAACAGCAATGTTCAGATCAATTACTTATTTATGTTTTAAATAAAGGTGAATGTATTATTGTATTAATATCACTCTATAACCATAATACGTTACATAGTCTATCTGTTCATTTTGACTGTCTTTTCAAACTAAAATGGTCCGGACGTCCTCTACAGTGGGCATACTGTAACATTTAAAAATTAAATAAAATTAAAAAAGTCTAAATTGCAAGATGTTTTTTGAACCCTAAATATGTAGGAAATCACACAAAAAAGGAAATTGGAAGACACTTTTTTTCCTCGGGTCCCAGCAATACATATGACTAAAGGATAACTTAAAACTTTCTCTCTAGAGTTATTTCATCTATGCTAACATGTTTATTGTGTACAGAGTATTTAACCAGGTCACGTAGCTGACTGGTAAACATCTTAAATCACTCAATTGAATAATTGATCTGCCTTCTGCTTAGAGATTCAATTTGACAAAGACAACAGCGAGTCTGGTGTGACTTTTGGAACCAAAACAAGGCTCACTCTACAGGACTTTTTTGCATGTTAATAGCTGAAAAAACCTCAAGCATGATTACTTGAAGGCAAATAAACAAAACTGCATGTTTGTGCACCAATTTTAACCTTTATCGTAACATTGTTGTTTACCATTTACCTGAGATCAGATGGGGAAACGGAGAGTGTGAGAGCAGTTTCTCACCAGGCTGTCCTTTTGTGACACCGAGGGTGAAAACCTGACTGACACCTTAAACCTCCCGAGGGGATTTGTGGGACTGTGAGTGGAATGAAGGATTAGGGTTTTAGCAGCACATGTAAATGGCAGGTCTGTGGGTCAGTGGGTCAGTATATCAGTGAGTCAGTAGGCTTTTATTTTTCCCAGATTAGGTTAAGCACTCTGCTTTTCTTTAGTGGGGCCAATGCAAATTCTTTCTGGTGTCAAAGAGTAAGTTTCCAACAGTCTTTGGACATTGATGAAAATACATTCAAAATAGATTAAAAAGTGTACATTTGTTAAGTGACTATTCAAGACAATGATATTGAACATTAATATTTAGAGAATATTTCACAGGGATCTGCAACTGTTGAATTACTCATCCTCTACAAAATAGATGTAAGTATATTGTGTGAAAAATAATAGCCTGTTAGTCTTGGTCTTTTGGAGCATAACAAATCAATTGAATTTGGCGTTACAAGATCCACAGATATTTTCAAGCACATTAAGACCAGCTTCCTTCATCCTCATTGCAAAAAAAGAAATGTATACACGTCTTAGGGTTTTAAAACAGGCAGATATTCTTGTTTTTATTTACCCAAGTTTTAGTTTTAAACTATAGTTTTAGTGCTCATCCATCTTGTGCTCCTCTAATACAATGGAGGTAAATGGAAATATTTTTGTGTCACTGGACACATTAGAATATTAGTTTGAAAAGTGAGCATCAATGTCAACACTGTGGAGAGTGTTCCTTACGTTTTGATTCTGCTTAGTTCCCAGTGAAAACCTGTGGGACTATCTTTGTGGTAGAAAGTGGATAAATGGAAATGGAGGATTTTAATGCTCTTTATATCATCACACATACACCGCACAGCACACATAATGAAATGTAGACTCTGCATTTAACCCATCCTAGTATTAGGAGCTGCTATACATACATTACTGTATATTTACTTTGAGGACTTGAATCACCCTCCGGTTCCCAAGCCAATTCCTTACGGACAAAGCAGAACTGCAGCTCCTCCCAAAATACTAACATGAACTGGGAAAAGTAATCTTGTAGTCTTAGGTCACTTGTTATCTTAAAGTGTTGAGCGCAATTCAAGAACTACAAATAGTAAAAGTTAGAAATATCTGGTGAAACTTTTAGAAACTTAAGTGCAAGATATGCTTTTCATTCATTTGAGATGAGTTTCCCATCACTTGTTTTCTGGTAAAAAAACAAATGGTTTTACCATGGTAGTCAAGTACTACCATTATTTTGTTCAGCACTAATTATTTTCAGTCAGAAAAGTGAAGATGTGAATTCACATTAGAGTTCACCATCACCCCAGAAGGGGGTGCTGAATACCTGGACTGCTGCAGTTCAAACCTGGAGGCCTGCATAACGTTTTCAACCAGTAAAACATGCATTAAGAGAACTTTACCTGGCATCATACTGAAACATCGCACATAGGGATACTTACATTATCCTAGGCTAATTATGTCCTTGAAAAAAGTACTTCTTTTTGGAAAGATTATTTTGTAGTGAGTGTAAGAAGATGTAATGTTTGATTTGTGTGTCTGCGGTAGGTTAATACCTTTGTGAATTGAATGAATTACTCTCACTTTATATTCACAGTGACGTGGAGCTTACAATGCTGAATAGAAAGTTGTGAACCTATAACAACTATATATGTGTAGGTATGTTGCAGTTGTGTGTTTCCTCTCAATTAAAACAATCGTAACACAACACACATACATGTCACGTTTCCTTTTAAGTCATGAACTATTATGCAAGTGCATCGTTTATAACAACTAAGAGAAGACAGCAATGTTTTTTGAGTTAGAATGGAGATACAGTTCAGAGAGATCAGTAGGTATAATGTAGATTGGGTTCACCTTGTAGAGGAAACTTCTGTGTAGCATGCAATGGAGTCACCGACTCAGGAAGGAGACACGGGAAGAGTCGGAGCTTTGATGTCAAACCACTGTGATTTATTTGGAGTTGGTACCAGAGTATTCACATCACAAATCCAAGAGTCAGAGGTTCTGACTCCACGGTAGAGTTGCCATGTCAATTCTGGAGAGCCTCTCTCTTGCCAGCCCATCTAACTGGTTTCGCAGAGAGTAAACAACATATTTGAGAAGATAGCCTAAACAGTGTGTGAACACTGAGCTACTTGCGTCGGACACTTATGACCTCGAAGATTTTACCTTGGAGTCCACAAATACAGAGAAGGAAGTGTCCCAGTGTACCCACAACACAGACCATCTGTATCCCAGTATTGACCGGTCACAGAATGGGAACAATAACATTATTGGCTAAGCCGCCTGTGTCCTTAAAGAAGGTAAACAGACATCAAGGTTTGTCCTGTATGTTACAAATTGGCGTCTATGATAATTATTTCCATAACACACCTGTAATGCCCCTCCTCACATAAATGCAGCCTGAAATAAAAGTAATCATGTGACGCCAACATGAAACTTGTGTTTAGGCCTACATTTAATGTCTTTGTTGTCAGATGTAAGATGTTGAAGTATTGCTCCACCTGAATTTCCACAGTCTTGACTCTTAACGTTACCATTTAACACAATTTGCTATAGTGTTGTAATGTTTGCTTGAATAAAATCCTGCATCAGCCTTGTTTAGCCTTTGTGGAAGAGGTGCTCTGGACTGCTTTCCATAAGCAAACATGTTATGAGAGTGGCTGAGGACAGGGTAATATAAGTGGATGTTAATGGGTGACCAAATATTGTGATTGATATGTCATCTACCAGTAATGCACAACGACAGTCCTCAAAGTATATTTGTTATTTTCTTCTTGTCATAAGTATTGTTATTCATTACTATAAGAGGACAAACCACAATGGACCAAATATTTTAACATGCTATTGGTGAGTTATTATTGATGCTTAAGTATTTGGTTGAATATAGTTATTCTTATCATAATAAATAATGCATTTGACCAATGGTGAAATAACTCAACCACTAGTGGCTTAGACATTAAAATGTATTTTGCAATATGTATGACTGTACAACTGTACAACTTATTTGTTCTGATTATAGTCCAATTGTGATGGTGTAAGGACAGCAGGCTGTAGCAGGGGCGTTGGCAAATGTTGGCAGTGAAGGCCATTATGTCTAGACTGTTTTTTATCAAGTTAAAGTCAAGGATTTTAGCAATTGATTTTTCGAGCATTAATTTTGAGATGGTTTTGAAAAAATGGGACATTGGCTAAGGTAAAATAAAAATCATAGTTCACCATATAATGATGTGAGCTTGCCAAAATCAGAAATATTTTTATTGTTTCTTTAATAACTTGATTGTTTATTTCTATATTAATGTTTGAGCTTTAAAAAATGACAGCATGCCAAGAGACTTTGACAACTGTTGACACACCAAACACAGAGAGTCCATAAAGCCACTTCCACTATTTGTATGAGCAAACATGCCTTTGACACACAGACAGTCCCAATGTGTGCATGCAACTTGTTTCGAATGTTGGGTAAAATTGGAAGTCTGCAAAGAATAACACTGACTTAGCTTTTTAGTAGTGGTTAAATGTATACTTATACTTCTTTAAAAAAATGATTTGTAAAAAGTGTATAAAAACATATAAAAACTGAAAATGGTTTATTTTCTCTGCTGGTCAGTTTAAATTGTATCCATTTTCATATTTACCCTTTTTCTTTGTGTTCTAGGGTTGTTTTAATTCTAGCAAAAGAGAATAAAAGATAAAGAAAATCGAAATAACCAGGTCAATTTAAAATATTCATTTATTTATTAACAGTATACTGTGCTATAATCACATCATGTCAGCACATTGCGACAAACATTTTGCATTGAAGTAATATTACAACTCATACATTATGCTCATAATAGCATTATATAAAAATAAAGACAATAATTACACATTTCAATTGACACAAAATTATAATCCTGACTCCATTTCCACCAGTTACAGTATACAGAAACTCTATATATGTGCTCTGCAAAAACATGCAATACAACGCATTTAAACTCAATTAGAGCTTGAGAAAATAAGATGATTGACATAATGCTTTCTGTAGGCGCAGTATCAATAGTTTTCCGTTAGATTTATAAGTAGTAGAACCCTCTAGCAGAATTTGCTCTTAAAATACAGTAGGGTGATAAAGTGCTTTATAAGTTATGTTATGATGGTGCCTCAATGTTACATTGAGTCATGGGATAGGGGGTGCTTGCAAAATAAAATAATACACAATAATGCAATTGGTTTACAAGATAATAATACAAGAGAAGCTTTTAGAGGCAACAGATAGCTGGAACAAGTTTGTGGGCTATTTGGACATAAATGTTATGAACAATCTTGTAAGGCAAAAAGCCCAAGTATGTTTGCCATCAAAATAACATTTGTGCAATGCCAGTACAATCCAGAAAATCCAGAAAACATCTTTGGCTTTTCCAACACTTGGTGTAAACATAGGCAAGAAGTAAGGCCTGTGACTCAGGAATTTACTATAAATATATTATTATATCTTTGTAGTCCATATACGATACATTATTGTAAATAATACATTCTTCCTACCATGAAATGACATCATTTTTTGAAAATGTAAAATGTTCTCCATGTCCGTCACGTGTTGCATTGTGAGGCAAAAGTGCTCATTAACTTTAAGTTATTTTAGTGTAGATGCTGGCATTTTTCAAAGTATATATCTTACTTAATATTCTTTAGGATTGGACATAGTACTTTTTACACTCACTTATAAATTGTAGGACTATAAATGTGTACTATTGGGTAACAAAGAAGTTTAAAAAAAAAAAAAGAATACCAGATTGCTCCTAATTTGACATCATCCAAGAAAACTTTAGACTTTGAGATATTAATGCCAACATGCAAACCCACATGCTATGTGACCTGCCTCACAGACCTTCACATTAACTGACACTGAGGCAATAGCTAAATGTTTGCTCACGCTGCTGAGAAATGACCTTGGGTTCATGCTGTCAGAGATAAAGTTACCCAACTGATTAGCCGACTTGTGTAAATAATACAGTGGAGATGCTGATCAAACTAATTTCAACATACGTGCATCATTGGCTCAGACAGAACTCAGGGCTAATTGAACATGGTCAAAGCGTGACAAGTTCAAACATTCACCATAACTTCACAATACAATTAAAAATGTCTTTGGGTGTAATTCAAAAGAAAAACCCAAAATAAAATACAAAAAGGTTTGACATAAAAAGACAGCATTAGTCACTCAGTAATAATACTCACTAATACTGGATTATCTTTGTGCCTTGACACAAGTTGAAGGCATACTATAAGGTTATTTTAAAAGCCTCTCTTTAACAGGTCAGTTCTACACCAAATGTCTTTGGACTGAATTCCACTGAAATCCAGCAGCAATTGTAAAATACAAAATAAATAATCTAAACATGACGAAAATGAAAAAGAAAATGCATCTTTAAAATGAACTACAGTGAGGGCATTACATTAATCTCTTAGTGTTTCATATGACCTCCATAAGCAGTGTCTTAAGCCGGACTAATAGCCACTTTACAGCTCTATATTTGGTTTACGATAATATCACAAATATTCTTTTTTCTATTGTATGTCTTTTAACGTTTCTTAGTTTATTAACTTTATTTTATAGTGCCTCGGTTTAAAAAAAATGGTCTTCATTGAGACTCAGTGTAACATTTTCTCTCAAACCCTTCTCTCAAAATCTAATGAGTGACAAACTGTGATAAAACAGAAAGATCTCTTGGTCTATTCCTCTAATTGTTTATGTATGTGTAAACTGCTAAATTATGTGTTGTTTTATTATTTATATATTATTTCTACACACTTGTGTGTTTTATTTGGGAAGAAAAGAGTACAAGTAACAGCGTATTTAGAGTTATTTGTTGTCCCAAATAAGATTTACTCCTCCTCTGTTATCATGTATTATCATTCTGTCTAATTATCCCATATTAAAAAAGTATTTGTTAACTATAACATATATTTACAAATCCTTTATGTACATCCACAGGAATCCACTATCATATCAGGGACGTCCGTTTGGACAATGATGTGCTGGGAGTTGAAGTACACCATGGAGAGTGGCCGTCGCTCAGTAGGAACACAACATGAAGATACATCTGCGTTAATGCCATTGATTTTCAGCTGGCTGAAGACAGTGGCATGGAATGAGGATGCTATGCCCGGGGATCCAGCCAGATGCTGGAGGCACTGACCCATGCAGTAGTTCATATGGTAGCCCTCAGGTGCAATGATCCAGTCATTCCACTGGATATCTTTAAAATTTATGTAGAATTCTCTCTTACAGCACACGCTTACATCTTCACCACAACGTACCGAGCGCTTCCTGAGAGAGTGTTTGGAGTAGTCTTCTCGGAGACGCAGCTGGGCAGCCAGGAAGGGCTGGTTGAGGGTGTCGGTAGAGCCATCCAGGGAGCAAAGGTTCTTCCCATCCTCATCGCAGTTTACCTCCAAACGCAGTTTGTGCCGGGCCCCTTCCAGAAAGGCCTGCAAGGTGCGGGTGATGGGGAAGGTGTGCCAGTTACTCACCTTGACCTCCAGCATCTTTTCCATCACCAGGGTGCGGTTAGCTCCTGGCACCCCAGCTTCTGCAGAGAGAAACACCTGAGCAGAGAGGCGGGAGTCTCTATGGCGGTCCTCAGAGGAGCGGACATAGATCCACAGAGAAGACTGGAGCACCTGGATATTTTGCCCTTGCTCCTGTAGAAACTGGAAGGCAAGGCTGAGGCTAGCTGCATCCCCACTCTCTGTCTCATCTATGGATCAATGACATTTTGAGGACAAAGACTGTGATTATTCTGGAAATGCTAGAGACACCTGTTGCACAAGCAATTGGGAAATACATTTAAAGAAATGCTTGTAAAATAAAGCTGCAGGTTTAGGTCAAAAATATAGGTATCCCTCCACCCATTTCATGCATTTCTCGTATCATTTTGTTATGGTTGACTCTTAAAATGGTGATGACAGATACTGTAAATAAGCTGTTACAGTGTTTGAAGGAGTACAACAACCCTAAGAGGCTCAATGAATCCCTGACCTAATTTGTGTCAATGTTAAGCACTGACATGCGTGAAGAGCCCACACCATGTGCACATGTGTTTTAGTGCCATAAGGAAAACATTTTTAAAGTGTAAAATGAGAATACCAAACTTACTTAGATCTGCAAAGCTCACAATTTCATAGCTTTGATCTTTGGGTAAACTGTTTTCTGGTTCCAAAGTACCATCCTGTCGGACGCGCCCAGAGTGCAGTTTGCGCAGCGCAGTGAGGAGCGCTGCCCGGGGAACCGTCTGAGTGATGTTCGGTCTTTCTTTCAGGTGCAGCTTGTCTAAAAGTTGCTGCTTGACGATTTCTATCATATGCCTTTCTTCTGCGGTTCTTTCCATAGCGGGCACGCCACAGGACGCACAGCCCGGTGATCCACTGACCCAGAGACCTTGCAACAGGAACAAAGTGAATAAAAAAGAAGGCGTCATCTCGGACTCCAAAGTAAACAAATGCATGCCTGTGTGCAGCGTTAACAATGAAATATTTGTTCTGAGATTTTGGAAGTCTCAAGTTTCTCAAATATTTCAGAAGCCCTGCTTAAAAGCTGGAGAACACCGTGAAGAGAGGAGTTGAGGAAAAGGAATGATGTTTGGCCCACCCAATGGTGAAGATATCTGGGGTAATCCATGAAAACTGGTGACACGTTGGAGGGACGCACCAATGAGCGCATTTGGGCACCGAGGAAATTGCTGGCAAGTGTGCCCTGCTCTCACGCAAGAGATGGCAAACGGTATCAATACGACTTCTGCCAATGACACACCTGGTAAATGACCCACTCGCTGCTTTGCATTAACTATTTCGACTGTTTAAAAGTGACTTGATTAATGTTGATAACCTGGATCGTTACCTGCCTGCGTTTGATTGATTGATTGAAAAGTTTATTAACAGCTTGTATATTGGGTACAGTATAGTACAGCTCAAAACATACAATTGTTAAGGGAATGCAGACCAGAGAAAGACTTTCGTCTTGTTTACATCAGGGTCCCCCATTTCCAATTCATCATGTCATTTAAGACATATAAGACATATTTGACATACAGATGGCTTATTTACAATTTACATACAGGTGGTTTTTTACATACAGATTGCTTATTTACAATTTTCATTTTAGATTTCGTTCTAATACATCCTAACCGGACAATTAAGACATACCAAGTCTACAGATATTCAGTTATCATAGTCTAAAATGCGAGTATATACATAGATGGGGGGGGGGGGGGGGAAGCTGTCCATCGTTTAAGGAGAGGTAGTCGCCTGATAGCCAGGGGCTATAGGCAACTTGCCACCAGCCTCGCCGACCAAAGTTGAGATTCAGTTCCCTTTAACCCAGTTACAGAATACTCGAGCCACACAGCCATCAAACAATTGTAGTTCAAAACGTGCACAGCACATGTGCTGGAGGCAGGGCCGGCCCTGACCAATTTGCCGCCCTAGGCAAGATTTTAGTTGGCGCCCCCCCCCCCCCAAATGCAGACACTCACTATGATTCGCGCGTGCACGGTTTTGGCATGACCACCAAAACAGAAAGATATTGACACAAGATGTGTGCAACTGTATTTAGTTTCCTATCCATTTGAACATGATTCTAGGGGGTCCGGGGGCATGCACCCCCGGGAAGCCTTTTTTTTAAATATTGAAGTTGAAAGCATCAATCTGGTGCACTTTGAGAGCAACATTAGGAGATCTATGGATACATCTCTCAACACCCATATGAAACAGAACTGTAAGCCGATTTTCTTTTTCTTTATGGATATTTTACAAATCACTCCCCTTTCAAACTGTATTCTTGTTTATTAATAACAACTTTTTTGTACTGTCAGTATTTTATACCTGTTTTTCACCTATTCTCTTATTTTTTTATAACTATAATGATCATATAAAGGTGTGCCTTTACCTCACTGAGCTGAGGTTATCAGAGCCTCTCAGTCTTTCAGGAGAGAGCTCTCTGAAGCTCTCACCCCCGCGGCCGCTTACAATGTAAATTCCAATGTTAATAAAAGCACACAGAAGCTGTGCACGTTTTTTGGGAGTTTGATTTATTTTAAATGAATACAAATACAAAATTAAAACCTATAATTGCACACTAAAACCATTATTTAAAAAAAAGAACAATTTCACATAAACCTCTGTTTTTTACTGGGACTGGGGTAGTTCAACTTGATTTTTTTGGGGGGGGGTGTGTGCCATAGTTTATGAGCGCTGTACGCAATATAGGCGTAGTTCTGTTAGTATAAGATAATAAGATGTACTTTGTTGATCCAAAATCGGGAAATTGTGTTTTTTTTTAACATTTTCGGCGCCCCCTATGGGTTGATGCGCCCTTAGCATTCGCCTATACTGCCTATGCCGAGGGCCGGCCCTGGCTGGAGGCTGTGAGACGGGTGACAACACGTTCCGTCATGTTGGCATATTAGTGTGTGTGTGCGTGTGTGTGCGCGTGTGTGTGTGTGTGTGTGTGTCAGAGATGAGCGATTAATGACTGTCTCTGTCATGAAGTTGCAAACAAGTCGTCTTTTTGAGATCACAGCATTTTCTGCAATGGGCTTAAAATATTATCCATGTTGCCATAACGTTTTTTTGTGAATCTGTTTAAAGGACATGGCTCCTCCTCATATGACATAGATCTACAGCACACATATTGATCCCAATGTAGCCTATACCTATATTAACATAAAGCCATAACGTGCGTTAATTATCTAAGGGAGCCCAACTGCTATGCAACCAGAAGTAAAAATAATGACTTCAGAAATGCTTTAAAACTTACAAAACATTATATGTTGATTTAACAATTTCTGTAAAATTAAAACCCATTTTAATGTTTAGCATTTCATATGAACACTTCTAAAACAATCGGTATTAACAAACACATTTACTCAGGACTTTTCATAAATGTATGCTTTAGGGTTAAATATGAGGTTGAGCGAAGGTCTTAAGATGCTTGGAAGAACTTGCCTGCCGACATGTGGGGAACTTTGGGAACTACAAAAAAATGTATTGAATTGGTGCCTTTGAATAAGGTGTACAAATTAAAGGTGTATAGACAAAGTAGTACTTTACTCAACACCTACTTTTTTTATGAATTCAATATGAATCTGAATTTGACACTTTAATTACAATTTAGAGTAGCCCATAGGTTTATATATCTATATTAGGGCTGTCAGTCGATTAAAATATTTAATCGCGATTAATCGCATGATTGTCCATAGTTAATCGCGATTAATCGCAAATTAATCGCACATTTTTTATCTGTTCTAAATGTACCTTAGAGGAATATTTTTCAAGTTTGTAATACTGTTATCAACATATGAGTGGACAAATATGCTTTATGCTAATGTTTATTATCATTTGAACAATGCCAAATATTCTCATGAATATTAAACACAACAACCTCTGAATATTACAAATATTCGCCTCAATTCAACCTGGAACCTCTCTCATACAATAATACAATACAAATGGTGTGTGTGTGTGTGTGTGTGTGTGTGTGTGTGTGTGTGTGTGTGTGTGTGTGTGTGTGTGTGTGTGTGGTGTGTGTGTGTGTGTGTGTGTGTGTGTGTGTGTGTGTGTGTGTGTGATGGATCGTTGGCGCTATGTGCAACTCAAGGCATATGCTCGAACGGGAGCTGCGTGGACGCTGCAATCATGTTGCGCACTATCCGTGCTGAGTGTGCTGACTTTTCGTACAATGTCCCACTGTCTGGCTACCTGCATAAAGTCAAGTGCTCGGCACAGTTGTGGCGAAATGTCGCTCCTCTGTTTTCATTTAAACAGCTCCTTCTATCCATTAGCGCAGCTAGCTAGCACCAGATGCTAACAACAACAATGCACGTAAGGTCTCTCTCTCGCTCGCTCGGGCCACACATACACACACCCTCCCGGTCCTCCCAATAGCCAGTCGGTGCCTGCCGGTGAGCGTGGAAGTGTGGTCTGCCACAAGCGGGCGGCAGGAGCGGGGCTGTCAGCATCAGCTTGTAGATGGTATTTTAAACTCGATGCGCTCTGAAACTACGGGGCGGCCGAGGAAAAAAATACACATGCGTTAATCGCGTTAAAATAATTAGTGGCGTTAATTTTTTTTTGCGTTAACGCGTTAACTTGACAGTCCTAATCTATATATATATATATTGTAGGTCCATTCATTATACAGGATTCATGATATTATTTTAACTGTTTTCATAAAATGATAAGGTTTACAATTCATGATGCCTTTTAACCTTCATTGCTTTCCAAAATAAGTATTTTCAAAACAGAAGAAGAAGCACCTTGAGATATCAGAGTCAAATCGCTTTTATTTGCCAAGTGACTCATTCCAATACAAATAAAAAGTACTACATTATGACAGATAATGTACTACACATTCAATTATTGGGACGAGTGGATATTGTAAGGTCAGACCAAACTTTATTCATTTCAAAGGACATTCTTGTGCCAGAATTGCAAAAAAAATTAGAACAACGTACGAATAATTGTTTTTACAATAGAGTAATACAAGTACACAAGTGTATGAGAGGGTAATTCTAACAAAAGATGCATTCAGAAGATAGACAGATGTTCAGTAGTTTATTTATATTTAGTGTGCACAAACGGTATAAACAACTTTACTGTACCCTGAACGTCTCCCTGCGAATGTGAAGTACGCCGTTGACGTAAACTGTCGGTGAGGGGAAAAAAAAAAAAAGTGACGCTGACACACATACATACAAGCCTGAGCCGAGAAGGGGGAATAGCGTTTTGTTTCTTTTTTCTTTAATTTGTATCCTTTTATTCTTTGGCGTTGTGTTGTTACTTCGCTGAATTCCTGCAACGACTATCAACTGCCTCGCTCCTCAGCTCGTGCTCTCTATAGTTAACGTTCATGCCGCTCTCCCCTCACGCGGCGCTATTTTGACAGTCGGGGTCGCAGCTAGCAGCTCCATTATTTTAGCATTGGTAAGTCATTCGGAAAGCTAGCTTACCATTCCAGCTAGCACCTCCTATTTTAAGACCTGACAGTGCTGCTAGTACAGGTTTACAACAAGGTACGCCTTCCTGTAAACATATGCTTCTTCGTTGGCTAACCAGTTGTATTATACAGGCACAGTTTTGTTAACGTAGGGTTGCTAGCGTACACTGAAAATAAAAGGCTAGCTAGTGGGCTAACATTAGCTAGGTTTGCTAGGTGCTGTAGGTGGCTAATTATACTCGCCGGAGGAAGCAAGCTAATACCGTGAGCTAGCTATTGTTAGCGTGTGGGCAAGCTAATATTTTCAGTCACTTGCACAGCCACGGCTCTGACCATACTGCCATCTGTTTTCTACAGACACTACTTGAAGGATTCTCCACTCGGTACATACGGACAGGAAAGTGGTGAGTTTAACCTTTTAAGATGACTTGAGATAACTTATATTCGATTATCAGTGATTTTGGGTCAGATATATAACGTGACATTAAGCACCATCTTTAAAGTCCTCGATCTCCATGCCTGACACGAGATGGCTATGTTAAAAATCTTATCCTTCTAATCTTAGCTGGGAGACGTGACTGAAACTCGGTGCTGGACTGCGTAACTAGGAATAAAGTGATTAGCGAATTAGCTGGTCTAATCAAAATGAATTTGGAAATTGTTTGTAGCTGTTCGTGGCAATCACGCTGAAAGCCCACCTTAGCTGGTGACAACAAGGTGTTATTGGCTTATTGCCATATCCGTGCTGGTATACTGCATGTTTGTGTTCAGAAACGACAGCAAATAAGGTGCAGATGCAACACCAAATCAGCTGGAAGTAAGAACGCCCCTAGCTTATACTAATAATTGTATGTGTGTGGTGCATGAGGGTCAACTGAAGTGAGCTGATGTATAATTATGGGCTCTGTTGATTGCATTAAACATTGCATACTTCCGTTGTCATCCTCAAAACTAAAGTAATATTTATCGTCCAAGGCCTGGCTCAGTGTGGCATTTTCTTTTTTGACTCTGTGTGATAAAACGCACACAATTGAGGAGGATTCAACTAGGAATTAGGGTTTTGTAGAGAAAAATACTTGACTATTGGTCTTTTGTGTTTTGGCTTTAGCTCAACATGTTGATACTCAAGCTGGAAATGGATGGCAAGACTGTTGTGTCGAACTAGGTGGGATCACAGCACAGACTTTCAGAGCTGTGATTACAACATCTGCTCTGGGAAAACAGCATGTGTGTCGGGGAAAATACATATTCATTACAATAGGTCATTCGTGTGATGCAGTCAATTGGAAAGTGGCAGGCAAGGACTACAATAGATGCATTTGATGTTGCGACTCTCTTTTACTTTGTAGACTGATCCAAGTAAGTATTACAGGTTCACCTACAGAGCAATGTCAGTACTTCTATGGTAAAGCATTGGTATACACACAGTGCTACGTTTTGTACCAGATATGACCTCATTATAGTTTTTGTCTTCTTTGGCAACCTTTCTTTTCTAACTAATACCGAGTAAAATCGCAGGGGAAAGGGTAATATCATTAAGAAAAGGCTTATCCGTTTTAAGAACTGATGGAGGTGAGTCATTGAATCAACAGTCTGCTGTTGCTAAGGCCAGTAATAAGAAAGATGGCGTATCCTGCCTCCCTGTCAACATGCCCCCCCCCATACCAATCAATTGTTAAAACGGATGTTTTGGATGCACTAGGATAATACTTGAATATGAGATTTTATTTGCTTAGTAGTGTGCTTATTGATTTTGTGTTTGTTTGCAGGGTACATAACTATTAACCGATTATTTATTCATACATCAGTTGAACATGTCAGTTCATGTGTTGCATGTAACCTACTTGCAGCACATTACTTTAACTGTATCCACTTCCTATGATCAAATATGTTTACAAGCCAAGATGGGTGGTGTAAAAGCAATTTGAATGCTGTTTTCTACGGAGTGGTGTAATTTGAAATAGGCAGCTATTAGCCCATAAGCAATGATCTGTACTGTCAGCGAGGTATCCATATCTCCTTCCGTCTCTGAGTTTCTGTTTGCAGCAGCATAAGCAGAAGAGGCTTTTTCTAGAGAGATTTGAAGAGCTATTTATAGATCTCTGCCAGAGCACCAAGCGTGGTGCTGTTGCTGCTGCTCCTATGTCTCTCTTCTCTGTCACTCCTGCTTCTGTTTCTCTGTCCCTCTCCATCTTTATTCGTCTCCTCTTTTCCTGTTGTCTTGGTTTTCAAAGCTCCCATTCTCTTTGTCTTCCTATGTCAGTCACTGTATCTCAATCCTCTGTTTCCATATTCTTTCTTCTTTTTCTGCTTCAATGTCAATTATTGATCAGAGCAGAAGGGGAGGCGCCTGGACTGTGCTGTCTGATTGTCTTTAATGTAATTGGCTCAAAACTGGAGGGTTTTCATATACTAGTTCAAAAGGGAAAAAAACACATTTTGAAATGTACAGATGAATTTAGTGTTTGAAAGAGTGTCTGTTTTGTTTTTTATTAGAACAGCTTTGGAAAAAACAAACAAAGGTTTTAGAAAGATAATCAACTACTTCATGCAAGAGTCCCTTCATTTGATTAGGGGCACACTAGGCCTTGTGTAACCTATTCTAAATGAAAAGTCAATATGAAACTAGTTGTATTTAGTGAAGCCCTGTTTGCTTTGTAAATAATAACCATTTGTATAGTCATTAATTATAACATTACATCAGTCATGTGTTGTGTGTAGAGACTGCAACATCTTGTGATTGTGTTCAAGAACGGTTTATCTCCGGTATCTTTGGCAACTGATCCTTGCTCTGCTCCTCCCCCTTTTCCTTCCTGCTTTATAAGCCCTTTGCTGTCCTACCTTGCTGTCCTCTGAAAGAGGCTACCTGGCCGCCCAAATGCAGAAGAAGCTTCTGAACTTGGTTTGAGGAATTAGCTGGCATTAGTGCATACCATCCTCTTTATCCTAGTCATGTGGTCAAACCTGCTGGGATTGCAGTCATTGGTTGGTTCCTCGTCCTAACTTGGCTAGGTTAGATAGAAGGCCAGTTGTGAGCTACACATTAGTCTACGTTGTAACTATGCTAAATGTATACACTTTAAAAGGCAAATATACTGTTTATTCTAAAACAGAATATAGGCTTACTGTATTAGCCTGGACAGGCTTTTAAACACCAACAACTTTATACTCATGCTGACGAAGAACATTGCCTTGCTAAATGGCAATAGTCGAATTTAAGATTTGCTTCTTTAGTGGCAAATCTTAGTGGCAGACATATTCTTGGCAAATGAACAGCACCATTTTTGCATCAATTGTACTGGTTTTGGCTAGAGCAGTGTAGTGTCCTTGGAAATCAAGAAGGAAATATTGTCATGCTCCGGAATGATCTAATATTAGTATAAGGTTCCAGCACCAGCACACAACAACAATGTGTATTCAAACTTTAATGCAAGTGCTGAAAGTAATTGCATAATGTGCCCATCAGGCTTGGAATTTCATCATTTTAGGGGCAAGGCCATTTGGCCTTCCCATTCACATTTTTTTTAAGGGCACAAAGGCCACATGACAGGGCACAAAGGCCACATGACAGGGCACAAAGGCCGTTTGGTTAAGTTACGCTGGTCAATCAACATGACTGAAAAGTGTAGCACTAACGTCAACACCAGTCGTTTTACAAATGGCTGAATAGCAATAGTGTTTCTTTAACGTATACGTTAAGTTCAGCCATAAACCACATAAGTCAGTCATGTATTATATCAAAACCGCTTAGCAAGAAAAATACTAGATTCAAAGGTGACAGCTATCTGCTAGCTTGTAGAAGCAACACTAGATGTAGACCCCTTGAAGGGAAGACGTTAGCGCTATCCAAACTAGCTAGCTATCCCTAGTTTTCATGACAAAATGTAACGAGTCGACTTTAAATAGGCTAATACAATGGTAATTACCTATCAATAGTACTTTCTATAAACACGTAAATGTTAAGTCCTTTCAAATACTACCACATACTTCAGTTAAATCATATCAAAACAGCTTGGTCCGCTTGCTTACCTGTGCTTGTCTTGCTCCCGCGGCTGAGGAGCAGGCTGTCGGGCCCCTACAGGCATTTCTGACGGAACAATCACAGCAGAGCAATCGCTCTGATCCACAGACACGGGACTATCCTACTGCGCGCACTAGTATGACTTCACTAGCGTTGTTTACACTGGAACTTTTGACAGGGGCACCAAGGCCACTTTGGCCGTGAATTGCATTTTTTTTCACAGGGCATCACGGCCAAAGTGCGGGGCAACGACGGCCATGGCCGTCGTTGCCGTCGTGAAATTCCCACCCTGGTGCCCATCCATCTTTACTTTTATAAACTATGAAAAGGATTCTTCTACCAGGCAGTTATACCACAGATGGGCTTTCACATATTATACATTGAAAACACAAATACAGTTTAAGTGAGGAAAGAATGAGATGATACACAGTAAATCCACAAAATCCAGTAATGAAAGCCCTGCGTGTTGACCGGGCACCCAATAACTCCAACAACTTGGGTTGAATGCAAAACTCCAGTTGTCATTTTGGAAGAACTGGACCTTTTCCTGTCACCATCCCTGAACACAGGGTTGCTAATTAGAAGTGTTGACCTATTGTACCTCTGATTATGCACATATCAACCTGTGCATTGCATCTGATGAAGTTGTACAAAATTATCTTTATTTTGCATATAGGTTCAAACTTTTCACAGAGCAGTTGATGTCTAGAATCATTGAGTGTGAAAAAGTATGGAAATAGGAAAGTCATTTTTATTGTTGTGTGTTGAAGAGATAGTAGAAAAAGATAGACAAAGCTGTTTTGTTGCAGTTTGTTATCTTCCTGTCTTCATGTACACCAGAGCATTCCTATGTGTAACCAATGGTGTGGTTACCTTGCAAGCCAAAGATGTTCTTAATTATCTTACTGTTTATTAGTTATCCTGAATGTAGCAACAATTGTACAACTATTGTTTTAACTTTTAAACATCAGTCTGGTCACTGGTACTGGAATATAATTCAGGACTGTAACACCACCTTAATTGGCACTATTTATATTTTGCCCAACAAACCTTGTTGCATTCTGTCAATTTAAAGAACTCATCCATCTAGGAGACAGACATACCTGGACTTGTCTACCTTACCATGAGTTCCCTGCCGGTTTCCTTTGACGCTGAACTTTTGACTGCCTCTTCCACTGCGTCTTTCAGCTGCTGTTTTGCAGTAGGGGAGCTGCAGGGAAAAGATGCAA
This sequence comes from Gymnodraco acuticeps, assembly GCF_902827175.1. Lineage (NCBI taxonomy): Eukaryota > Metazoa > Chordata > Actinopteri > Perciformes > Bathydraconidae > Gymnodraco > Gymnodraco acuticeps. The sequence goes on from NW_022991632.1 coordinate 1,367,318, forward strand.
ATATGTCCTCTTGTGGGATTAAGGTTTTCCGAGTTAATGAGGTGGTTTCATTATTTCCCCCCACAATTTATTTTCTTCAAAACCCTGCTTTTTTATTATTTATTTTGGAAAGTTGCAGCAATGCTCTGTTTCACCAGCAGCTGTCAGTACTTTGAGCTCATTCAGTTAGTCTGCACACAGGCTACAGCTTCATGTATTTCAAAGAAATGAAGATTATTGAATGGTGACTAGAGTGTGCCTGAATTGAACCTTCTGCCTCCCTCCGGATGTATGCCTATATTATTTAAAACATTTTTTAAAGTAGCAAACCTAAAATACGAGTCGTAAAAGAATAAACGTATATACTGTAACCTCTCATATATTTATCCTGTCATATCAAGTGACCTACTGGGTTCGCCAAGCAACCCTTTCCACAGCTGGACTTCTTGCTAGCTCCCGTTTGGCTGTCATTGCAATTATATTGTTACAAAGAGGCAGAGAGCAAACAAGATATGTAAGAGCGAGCGAGGGAATCCACACGAAAGGGAGGGTTGGAGGAGAAGGGAGCGGTGCAAACTGTGCGCATGATAGCATACGAGCAGTAGGGAGAGAGGGAGGCAGCTAGCAAGGCTTTCTGTTTCCCTGTAGTGTGTGTGCTTCATTCAGAAAAAGAGAGGGGGCCAAACATGAGTTGTCTTTCCACGTTCATGAAATCCATTAACAAACCAGAGCTGTTGGCATCTACAGAGAGAGAGGAAGATAGCATTCGTAAAGACGAGGAAAGTAGAATGAGCTGGAGAGAGTGACGGAGGTAAACACCCCTGAAAGTCAGCTATTTACATGCTGCAAGGAATGGAATTCATTCATCTCTGCTACTTAGCAAAAGAAAACTAGCGTGTTGTTGCTCCATAGCTGCTCCTGCAATAATGTGCTTTTACCTGAGACACACCTGATACCATCTGGAGATTCACAGAGCTGAACTCAAATACAGTAAGCATGTGCTTTGTGTGTCTTTGTCAGTGGGTATTATTCATTTGTAAGTGGGATATAGCTTGTTCATGTGCCTTTCACAGCTCTGATATTTGGTTTAACGTGCAGCCATGGTCGCTGTTATAATTGTATCTTATCTTGACAATTTTATTGTTGGTCTTCATAAAGTTCCTGCTGCAATTTCATTTAAATATGCCTTAGTAACAATTAAAGTCTCATAGAATGCGGCTTTCTGGAAGAACGTTCATATCGTACCATGCATACATTTCTACTTATTTAAGTGCAACTCATTTTGTCATTGTTAAAGCTGGAATTTTTACATTTTACAGACAACCCTCTCAGAAATGCTATTGGTGAGTTTATTGTTTCATACGTTTTCTACAGATGTACACAAAATGTGTTTTAAGAGGCAAATGCTGAGGTAATGAGGAATTCCCTTCCACTGTGTCCCTGTGTGGGAGCAGGGAGGGTGGAGGTGGCCTGGTGGGGTTGGAGAGAGTCACTGAGAAGTAGGCGTCACTCTGCAACACTGTCATACTGAGGAGGGAGGGAGGGGTGCCGTTAAAAAGGACAACCTATGGGCTTACATAAGGCTTTGTGTGGGAAGTCCTGTGTTATGAGCCCCTGAAGTTTATCCTCAAGGATCCGCTTGGCTTGAAGGTGCAGTAACGCATTATGATAATGACACTTTTATAAATGCATTACAAATGATAAATCTCCTTTTTTAAACTCTGAAGACACTATATTTAGTGGCACAGTGCTTTTTTCCCTTTATTTGTGGAACACAATGTGCAGCGAGAGAAAGAACAGAGAGGTAGCACAAGCGTGAGAGAAAGCACAACAGCAGAGCCCTCTTGAATACAAAATCTGCCGCTATTAATAGCAAGCTGTCCTCATGGCCTCAGCACTGTTACAGGTTTAGAAGACCTGGCTTTTCCCTCTCTTTTTCTCCTCCGATGGTTATAGCAGAGCAAAATCAATCCTCCTTATTGCTTCTTCCTTTTATTCTTTTTTTTGTTCGCTGGACCCAGATCTGTCTTCTGCTGGATGTTGCCTGTTCATATGATTGTGTTTCTGTATGTGTTTGCACGTCTGTCAGCATTATAATAAATCAAGATACATGAGTGTCCTAAGCAACGCACCATAATTCAACTAGTTTGATGCTCATAAAATGGCAATGTTTCCATGATTCTACAGACTTCGCATTTAGAAATGCAAAAGACGGACAACAACCACAGCAACCCCCAAATTAGAAAGAAGCTTCCCATTTGGTGTCTGGTTGCCAGAGCTAATGCTGTTTTTCTTCCTCGCATCTGCTAGTCTACCTTTCCTAAGCAAGAAGATAAATAGCTTAAGACGCTAAAGCTAGCTGCTCAGCCCTGACTGATATAATGGTGTTCATATTAACTTGCATTAAGTTATCAGTTTGTGCATCCTTGTCAGTGACCATTACCATCACCTGTGTTGTTTGTTTGCTGGTGACGAGCTCTGCTCCCCAGGTAACTGGTGCTTCTGCAGCCTCACTCCCGCATACTAATTGCAAATGCGTGGGAAAAAAGAAGGAGTATGAAAGGGAGAGGAAGGGAAGAGAAAAATCAATAGCAACCCCAAGAGTAACTGCTGCTGTAATTGTCTTTAAGTCAGAAGGTTCACACTTGATCTGGATCCTTTTTTTTTTTTTAATCTTAACAATTTTTGTTTCATTGTTGTGAACACAATGGTGACAGAATGCTTGAGAAACCTCCATCCTCTTGACCCTTCTCATAACCGTGTGTGTGTGAGATACTGTTTGCCAGAGGTGGGACCAAGTCATTGTTTTGCAAGTCCGAGTCAAGTCTCAAGTCTTTGCGCTCAAGTCCGAGTCAAGTCTCAAGTCAGGTTGGGCAAGTTCAAGTCAAGTCCAAGTCCTAAACTTTGACAAAACGAGTCTTAAACAAGTCATTATGTGTTTTTCACCAAATGTAATGACATCGATCAACAGAATAATACTTAATAATCAAACTGCTCTTTTTAGTGCTGGGGGGAAACGATTATTTTGAAAACGATTAATCGGGCGATTATTTTATCGATTAGTCGACTAATCTAACGATTATTTTTCTGTTGTTCGATTAATAAAAAACGTAATGTATCTCAATACCAACAAATTCTTAATAATATTTTTTTTTTCAATGAGCGCCCCAAAAAACAACACAGCCGTTAGCTCTTAGCACTCAGAGCTCACAGCTCTTCATATCTGTTCAGAAACTAGACAAAAGTGAAACAAGTACAAACCACAGACTGCCTGTGTCATGGCGAATACAGTCGCTGCTTTATTTATGTCTGTATAGGCCGTTGTTGTGAGTGTGGACGGTCGGAGCATATATAACGTTAGCTTAGCCAAGCTCCATTTAGAAAACACGCATTTTAAAAGGGTTTTTCGCCTGCCGTCTGTCTGCAGACTTGTCAAAGCATTAATTCATGGTTTTTACTAACCGGTATCAGTATGTTGTTACTTCGGCATCATTTTGAAACGTGTATTACAATTAAATCACGGTCAAATATGTTCATCTTGTTGTAGTTGTAGCCCCCTTGCCAGCGATTCTCTCTCTAGTTTATAGCATACTCAGCCCGACTCAGCCTGGTTGTTCCTGGCCCTAGAACCACGATTTAGTCGGGCCAGAAAAAAGGTGAAAAAGTAGCCCCGGGCCAAAACTAGGCCAAGTGGAAGCGCAACCAAAAATGGGCCCCGCACGGCTCGGCACGCTTAAAGCGAGCTACCCGCTGCAGTGGAAACGCGCCATAAGCTGACTAACGTTAGTCTAATGTTATGTTTGACTTGTAAAGGACCACAACATGAGTTAGCTCTCTGTGCAGTTAGTTCGTTCCGGGTTAGTAGTGGCTAGATAGCGGTGTACTGCAGACGTAAACTAGCTACCATTCCAGCCAACATTAAATGCTGACAAACGTTAACTAACACACAGCTGGCGCCGCTAGCTAGGTAGCTAACATTAACTACTAACCAACCAAGCACGAACAAACCGCACGGAGAGCTATAAGATAGTTAGCACTACCGAAGTGCACAGAACTCAAGCTGCACAACACACTACACAAACGTGGAATTAATTTAGCCAAAGTTAGTACTTACTTATCATTGTTCCCTTCACGAGAGACAACGGGGTGCCTCCGCTTTAAATGCTCCAACATAGCTGTTGTGCTAGTGTGCTAGTGTGGTATGCCAACTCCATTTGGCAAAGACTGCAAATAACAATGCCTTTGCGTTTTGGACTACATTTAAAGTATTCCCATGCTTTTGAAGACCTAGGGCGAGATGTTTTTGTTTGGGGGCTTTTTGCAGGGCTTCGTGCGCAATCCTGTGAGGAGGAGGTGGTAGCCGTTTCAGTCTCCATTGTGTTTGAAGTGTGATTGCAAACTGCTTGTTGCTTTGGGTGACCCACGTGTGTGTGTGGCGATGCGTCGACGAGGAAATCTGTGGTCGACGAGATTTTGAAGTCGACGAGTCGCTACAGCACTACTCTTTATTAGTCACATTAGTAATTTAATAATCCATTTTCTCTCTGCTGGTAAAGTAACGTGTTTTTTTCTAATTTAAGAGGGATCAGTAAGGTAAGGCTACCGTGACTGTTTGATTCAGAAGGAGTTTAATGTATAAGATCCCTGATGTTAAGGTAACCAGAATGTTTATTTCCACTGTGTACAACATGTTGTAAGGGACCCACAATCTATCTTTATGCAAGGGATAATGTGCAGCGAGCGGGCTCTATGGGGAAAAGAACACCTGCATCTAGATCCCTCTGCAGGTGGTACTTTAACTATATTTTGATGCTAATACTTTTATACTTTTGTACTTTTACTTGTAACATTTTGAATGCAGGACTTTTTATTGTAACCGAGTATTCCTACACTCTTTCATACACATTTTTTGACTTTTTCCGACCACTTGCATTTAAATCCGTCTCCCCGTCGCTCTGTGCAGCTGGTCTGTACCACTACACCTGCAGTGCCCCCCACCCTTCTTTCACATAATGGTATGATCCTAGTGTGTCCTCGCATATGATTGGCCGCATGGTGGCCCAGCTAAATAAAGTCCCGCCCCTGCCTGCAAGGATTCTCAGCAAGAGTAGGAGCGGCTGAAGATTCTGCTCTCCCCGACGGGAGTCTTCTCTTCTAGCGGCGGCTCGCGATCGGCGTGTTGGAGACCTCTGAATTAAAGTATCAATTCAGAAGGCTCAAGGTCAAGTCCCGAGTCAGTGGTGTTCAAGGTCGAGTCGCAAGTGTTTTGTGATTTTGTCAAGTCGAGTCTCAAGTCATCAAATTGGTGACTCGAGTCTGACTCGAGTCCAAGTCATGTGACTCGAGTCAGACTCGAGTCCAAGTCATGTGACTCGAGTCCACACCTCTGCGGTTTGCTAAGCGGAAGTAAATTCAACTGTCCTGAAGTCAGTGTGAAACATCCACATTTAACTTTTATCATTCTACTTTGTCGTCATTTATAGTTCATTTAAGTACACTTTTTGAAACAAAATACAAATTTGAATAAAATGTAGACAACCTATACCTTAGTTTCTGCTTTATGCTAGACATGACCAATCTTATCTCAGCCGTAAGCTCAGATGGAACTGTCATAGAGACATAACCACTTGTTGAATTTCAAGAGGGAGAATGGAAGGAAGAACTGAGAGAAAGCATGGTGATAGTGAGCCAACAGAAAACGCTGTTTACAAAAAGAAATCAATAAGCAAATTATAGAAGCGTTGAGGATGGAGAACATGCTTTACTTAACCAGAACAAGTTTAGGAGTGGTGGTTTCTGATGTCATTCAATGGTTGTTATATAGATTGAGAGGTTGACGTAAAAAGAGAGAGCAAGACAAACTGGAATGACAGATATATTGCTCTCCTTACACAGGCACAGGAGGTATTGGGAGGGGTTGGTTTTCACAGGTAAACAGATGGCACAGCGCAGCGAGGCGTTGACCTGCCACCGCTGTCAAGTCAGCTACGTGATCTAGTGACTCGCTGTCGTGTGCAGTTTCTCTAATTAACACTACCTGATAATCTGTGCAGGGTTATTAGTGTCGTACACCATCACTCTCTCACACATCACATAATTGAGTAGATGGCATTGTTATATTATTTTAGATTGCCAACACATTTCAAGTGAATGAGTCAAGACTGTAATTGGCAGGCATAATTTGCATTGTTGGAAGCATTGTTTTTGCTGATGCTGTTCTAAAACAGGTACAATGGTGTCTGCTTGATAAGGGGCTGCATAGATATATTCAAATAAAGTAATCGGCCTACTGCGGTGATCTCACACGTCTATCAAACAGTCTGTACAGTATGTATGTCATGTTGTAGCTCCTACAGCCAACAGCAGTGGCAGTCATCTTCCCCCTCTTTTCTCAAGCGTCATCATCGTTGGAATTACAGTTGCCCGTTGCCTGGTATAATGCAAAAAGGACAGAGGCCATGTTTTATTTGTCCGAGCTCAGTTACTTATTGGCCATTGCTGTTTTTGCTTTTAATATCCTCTATGATGCGTGTAATAGAGACATCTTGTTTGGGGTGTGGGGGGGCTTTAGCAGTCCCTGACCTGCGGGTCTTTTGCCCATCTGAGGGGACTATATTTAGCTGGCTAGGTGCCTGGGGAACGGAAGAGGGAGGAGATAAACTGAAGAGCAGTTGAAGGGGATGCTGGGTGGCAGACTGAGCGTGGTGTGTTAGTTAGCTGGAAGGAGGTCTAAATGGCTGCATTGTTGCCCTCCTGCTGGTCATTCTGGAGTGCACAAGCCACACTTTCTGCTGGCCCAATGGAGGCTGTTTGACTGGCTGGCAGCACTCGATTCTCCATCCCTTTCCTGGCATTGCAGCCCAGTCGGCTAGCTGTCATTGAGGATGGCTGTAGCAAATTGAGGTGTTTGTGTTTGGTCATATTGGACATTGGTCACCTTCTGGACACTTCCAGCTGTTGGCCAGTGCATTATTTATCATTAACTATCATTACAGATTTTTCATCATGTTAATAGAAGTTCCACTCAGTCTCTTAGGGGGTGTTTAGACCAAAAATAGTGCAGCATTAGAAAATAACGCAAGGCGCTGTGTTGTTGTGGGTGTGTTGCTATAGGAACCAGAGACGTGACGACTTGCACAGATTTTCCCCGACTGTAGCCCCTTGAAAGAACGAAACCATTTTTTTTTACCTCGACCTCACTCATGTGCGTTCATTGATTTTCATCTCTGTGAGATAATCTTAACTGCATTTGCTGTCATACTTTTGCACTAATTTATTTAATTTTCTCTCTCTTCTGTGTTTCAGTGAAGGTGGGGCAATGGACTGTGGGCTTTGCACACAGCGTAGCTTAGTCGGCATTCAAACTTTATTTAGACCACTATTAATATAAGCTGCTCTGTTATAACACTGTGTTGGGCTTATAAAGCATGCTTTGACTTAAATCAAGAAAGAGTTGAAGCGCTGTGAGTAAGAACAAAGACCTCCAATAGGGTAATTCATGTAGTGTAAAAATGCCGTAGGCTTAACCCTTTAGCTTATAGTGGGGACAAGCCCCATCTGCCAATCCCCCCCTGAGGTGGTAGTAACTGAGGGAAACCCAATAGCGGAAGTCCAGTAAAACATCCCTCATTTTAAATGTAAACATATAGTTTAAACGCATAGTTTATCATTTTACCATTAGATCATCTACCTTTATGGTAAACCTTAAAGGAGGGGTAGGTACGTTTGAGAAACCAGCTCGAGATACACTTTTTGCTATATTCCATGAAATGCTCTTAACATCCCGATAGCAATGAATATCTTAAGCCCGGCCCGGCCCGGCTAAAGTAACTGGATGGCCTTCCTGCCTGTCAGCCTTCCATCTGTGCACACAGTTATCTCGTGCCCTCATTGGTCATGTGCGCGTTCGTGTGTGTTGGAGGAGGGGCTCTGTGGGAAGTGGCAGATTTGTTCCGGCTGTGTATTTTCAATTCTAGCGCACTCGAGCTGGTTTCTCCAAAATGACCTACCCCACCTTTAATGCTGTTCAAACAAAGTGGCACTTCCACACTAATTTCCACTCAGGGATGCAAAAAGTAATCTTTCAATCTAATGGGAGTTAGATTCAATTTAAATTTGGCTCTAGAAAATTCAGTCCCATTTGATTGGATTGGATGAAATGGTGAGCACAAAGAGCGATTGCTAATTTTGGTGGCATTTATTTCAACACCAGCAAAGAAAATGTATTTGACAAAACTAGACTTTGTTCAAAATGATCATGGATTATGTTGCTCCTCTTGCGAAATGCTTTTTAAGAGTGTTAATGGGGTTAGCCCAAAAACAATACATATTTGGTAAGAGAGAGACAGACAAAAAAAGATAACAGCCTTTAGAGATAGAAATGGACATTAAGAGACTAGAATCATAGGTCTGAGGAAGTTACAGCTGAAGTTGACATTCACCCAAAACTCGGAGCAGGGGCTTGACGCTACTATGAGAATAGCTCTATCTGAAATAATAATAATAATAGTTCCATCTTCCGGGTCAGCCCACTTCATGTGAGTCTGAGTTGTTATTATCACTACAAAAAAAAGCACATTCATTCTGATTGTGACCGTTTTCACAACAGCCACATGGCCAGTGATCGAATACATATTGGAATAAATAAAACAAATATAGGAATTTGTGATTATACTACTCGGAGGTGTTATGATGTTCTCTCAGCCAATCCCTGATAGTCCATATTTTCTTCCAATTGCTGAAGAACCCTATTGCAAATGTATTGCATCATTGTCTCTGTCATTATGTTGACAAGTAGTCATAGTCACATGTTAAATAGTTACACTGAACACAGACCTGCGCAGGCTGCCTTATAGTATTTGTCTGTTTTGCTCTCGCCAAGGTTATAGTACACTTGGGCATGCGTCACAGTTTCCTCAGAGACTTCGCCTCTCAGCATGCAATATTGGTATCCTTCCAGTATAGTTTAAAGGCCCTGACACACCAAGCAGACACCAGAGAACTCGCCGACGCCGACTGTTGCGTCGCCGTGTCCTCCTGCGTCTTGGCCGTGTGTCACACGGGAACACACCGCAAAGACTTCAGTGCATGAGTGGCAATAACTCTCCTTACCAGCAGGCGGCGGTAGTGTGTATTCGTCATTCAAAAGAGGCAACAACCGGAAGACAGAGAAGAAGAACAGACTGCATGATATAAACAAACAACAAATAGCGTGTGGGTTCCATTTCCCTCTCGTCCATCGAAAACATGTTTCGTGCGGCACTGGAGCTATCAGCCATAAGAGGGGTTAGCGATAATAAACAATAACAATGTGCCTACATAACTGTCAGTTGCAGCCCTAGCATTAGTATTGGTTATACATTAAAATACTTCTAGGCAGATTGAGGAGGAGAATGAACAGAGGGGCAGAAACATCCATCTGAATAATAATAATAATAATAACTTTATTTGTATCACACCTTTCATACAGGGGATTGCAGTTCAAAGTGCTTTACATCAGTAAAAAATAAGATATCAAATCAGTGTAAAATAAGCAGCAAGAGCAAAGCATAAAGTGGGATAAAATAATGCAGATAGATATATATATATATATATATATATATATAGTAATCCCAACAGGCCACCTTGTTTATGGTTTGATTCAGTTTTACATTACATTTATTTGATAACTTCAGTTAACTTTGAAGATTCCGAACACTACAAAATATAATCAAGACATATTTTATCATGTATTATAGTAGAAAGTAGAAATAGTTTTTAGTAGAAATATCCCTTACAATAAAGGCAGTATGCCCGTGTGTCATCTCCAATAAATGGCTTCAACCATACTTTAAAGTCTGGGTTTGATTCCCACTCCTTTCTGTACTTTTGTGAATACGGTTTAGACTGTGACATGATGACCTACGTGGATGTTTAGCTTGTCACAGAGAGGCACACACACAGTGGACGAGGTGATTAAGTGACTGAAGCTGTCTCGACGCGGGAGAGTGTGGCTATCTCCTCTCTGCTCTGACTGCAGTTGAGCTGCTGCGGGAGGCAACTGAGTCTGCGCGCCTGTCAGTACTATGGGAGGGCTGAGGGGCTCACGGCAGCTCGTTAACTGCGGAACAATACGTGAGTCTCCAAACACTAGAAAAGTCCCTAATAACACCATTACAAGTCGTTAGATTAGTCGTTAGTCGCTTTTGACAAAGATAAGTAGCCGGAGGGTTTGGAAAGCCGCCGAATTTAACGACAAAGTCGCCAAGTTGGTAACACTGGTCTGTGTGTGACTTCTTAAATCGTTTGTTTACGTCCCTCACTTCCGTTTCACTTCTGATTCGCTAACTGAACAGCCAATCAGAGTGATTGCTTGGTCCGACTGCCTGACCCGATGCATGGCCGATTCAACATGTTGAATCGGCCATGCATCGGGTCAGGCAGTCCAAATAAGGCGTGTCACGGCAGACGGTGCGGGACACACCAACCTGACTACGGCGCCGCGAATGCCCGACAGCCTCTGACGGCCTCTGACGGCCTCTGACTCCCAAAATCGGCTTGGTGTGTCAGGGCCTTAAGGCTTAACCTCACACGTTAAAATTGGCGTGCTGAAAATGTTCAGCTCCTTTGTAAAGCTGTGTCTGTACTTTGTGATACTCTCATGCAGACTTTACCTGCACATATCTTCAAGAGAAAGGTAGTTACTGATACTATGATCTGAGACATACTTCCTTATTTTGGAGGTCTGTTCTTGTGTCTGAGCTCCATCTGTTTAGGTCAAGGTCTCGGCTTCACCAGACCTGAGTCAGTCACTACTCTAATCAGGACGGAGTGGAACAGAACTGTCCGCAGTCAGTGTGTGATGGGAGTCATCGACCAATCTGCACATTTGAAATAGCTGTGTGTGTGAATGACTCGAATTCTGATCAAGTCTGTGTGCCTGTATGTACTTGTACATCTGCAAGCCCTGTTTGGTTGCATGTTTGTTGTGTCTGTGCTATCGAGCTGTTTTGTTCAAGTAACCCATGATGCTTCTGTGTGTTTCTGTGTGCTGTTTCATTTGTGTTTACCCAGTGATAAATACACTGGGCCTTGTAATTGGGAAACGAGGGGGGTCGTGAGAGTGAAAGGGAGAGAGAAATATGGGGGTGTTGAGGGATATGGCTGCTTTTCTCTTGGTGACAGAGCCTGTTGCCATGGAGCTGGTCCTCCCATTGGTGGAAGTCTGGTCCAATCGCTTAACAGCACAGATTGTTTCATCATTGAGAAGTTTTTCCTCTCTTCCAGTCTCACTAGCCACCCCTTGCTCCTCCATTTGTCTCTACTCTTTTCCCTCTCCTCTCTCTCTCCCCATCTCTTTCATTGCTTCCTCCTTTTCACAGTAAAAGAAGCTGATCAATTACAAGGTTTATAATGAGTGCAGGAGCTGACACGGTAATTCATTTAATATCAGCTTCTCAAGTGAAGCTGCCAGAATCTTTCTCAAATCTCATCTGTACTTGAGAAGACAAGATAACCCCACAATCCCACATTTGATTTTGATGTTGCACAGCTAAGAAATAATTGTAAATGGTGTCTTACTGCCAGAAGGTATGTAAAATATGGCCATCTTTTGCACAGGCAGACTGTTATAGCTGTTTAAAAAAGGTTACCGTCTTTCCCTTAGTAGTGTTCTCATTAGTCTGATGCTCTATCAGTTTCAGATCATTCAGCTTGTGAACTGTCTGCTCTGAAGCTCGCATGGAGTTGCACTCAAACATAAAACAAACTTGTACAGGACAGGTCTTCCAAGTTTGACATGAATGTAGTATTCTCTAGTATTATTGCATCCCAAAACAAAAGAAAGATTTAGCATAATTAATATAAAGACTGAATTGGTTTTTGTCTATTGGATACAAATAGAAAACTCTTATGTAGGCTGAATGTTTCTCCTAGAAATGTTGTAGCATGACCACAGTAGTGAAGTGTCATTTTACTTATGTGATGATTGAATTGTAAGCTTGCCCTTCGATCAAATAAGGTGCAGGACTCTAAATAATTCTTCTCCCAGATTTCATTTTATATTTCCCAAATTCTGTGTTTTACCAGGAACATTGTCGTAAACGTTATCAATGAACTTCATGTAACAACACATTCTCCTGACTCATGCTAGTTGTTTGGATATCAGGATGTTCATTTAGAAAATGGCCTGCCTTGATCTGTTCTGTTAAACAAGCAGCGGCCCTTTCAAAAATAGACTAGATGCGTATTATTACCGGAGCAGAGAGCTTCTAGGATGCTTACAAAACACTGCGGTGCAACACCAACACATAGCAGGATTAGACGCTGTGAAAAATGCTTATAGTATTAGCCTAAACGGATATTTAAATAAATTGCATCCACATGCTTTACAGTTCACTTCTTTGTATTGATCAAATTATGCATTTTGTTCTGTTTTCCTTACTGTTGAAATCATAGGGCACTAAAGTTTTACATTCATGACCCTGTGTATGTTAAGGCTTTATTTCATCTTAAAACGACTACGGCAGTATTTTAGTATCAGTTTTGCTTAGTGAACTGTGTAATGTGCTCCATCAGGGCTTCCTCTTGACAGACCCTGATGAGAAGATGCCTTCTAGGCTCAGTATTAGACCCTGATGAGAAGATGCCTTCTAGGCTCAGTATTAGACCCTGATGAGAAGATGCCTTCTAGGCTCAGTATTAGACCCTGATGAGAAGATGCCTTCTAGGCTCAGTATTAGACCCTGATGAGAAGATGCCTTCTAGGCTCAGTATTAGACCCTGATGAGAAGATGCCTTCTAGGCTCAGTATTAGACCCTGATGAGAAGATGCCTTCTAGGCTCAGTATTAGACCCTGATGAGAAGATGCCTTCTAGGCTCAGTATTAGACCCTGATGAGAAGATGCCTTCTAGGCTCAGTATTAGACCCTGATGAGAAGATGCCTTCTAGGCTCAGTATTAGACCCTGATGAGAAGATGCCTTCTAGGCTCAGTATTAGACCCTGATGAGAAGATGCCTTCTAGGCTCAGTATTAGACCCTGATGAGAAGATGCCTTCTAGGCTCAGTATTAGACCCTGATGAGAAGATGCCTTCTAGGCTCAGTATTAGACCCTGATGAGAAGATGCCTTCTAGGCTCAGTATTAGACCCTGATGAGAAGATGCCTTCTAGGCTCAGTATTGGATGAATTAGTTGGCCATTGATTGCACAAAAATAGAACTGCGTTAACAAACAGGGAATTCCCATTTGCGTAGATGCTTAGATTCAATGTTGCTTAAGGTTTAGATTCCCTCATTGATACTAGTGGGTATGTTCTGTAAATATTGTGCGTGGTTGTATGAATTTCACAGTTTCACAATAATGTTTTATCAATCTTAAGAAAAAGTTGAATATAATGGAATAACATTTTAATTTGATACAAAGCCAATGTTTATTTTAGCTCTGGCATTAGACACATTTATTTGAACAACATTTCTGCATTGCGAGTCCTTTTTTTCCTTCACTTCGTGTTTGTTCACACATTGGATTGGTTTGGTTTCATAATTCTTACCTACTTCTTTCATTTTGAGGAATTCCAAACTTCTCTCCTTCACTCACACTCTAGCACTTTTCTCTTCAGTCGTCATTAATTCATGTGAGATCAGGATTCCCCCCCCTCTCTCTACTGGCATACATTCATTATGCAGGAGGAAGACTGGTTCACTTGATCAACACCTCTTCACCTCTCTCCATCACTTTCTTCTTTCTCACTATTTGTATCCTTTCTTTCTTAATACCCTTTCTGCAGTTCCCCCCTCATGCAGCAGAAAACTATTCATAGGTTATAACTAGTAAGAGCCAAAGAGACTTCAAGAGAGCTACAGAAAGGTAGGTAGGTAACTAGGAGGGGAGGGAGAGAATGAGTCATAGCTCGTCCCACAGGACTGAGTGGGTTGGCTGAGTGGAGGAGGATGGCGTCAGCAGTAGGCCTGACAATTTAAGAAGACACATTAAAAGAGACGGAGAGCTAACACTTCAAAGTGGGTGGATGGAGAGAGAGAGAGAATTGATGGGAGGGGTTGTTGTGGAAGGCAGGAAGGGGTATCCTCTAGCATTGAGAGGGGGAGGCAAGGAGAATGACAGAGAGAGACAAATATGGAAGAAGAGAAATCCTGTCTTCCGCTGCATTTCGCCGTTCATGTCCCCCTCGTCTTTTTGTCTTGTGTCCACTGTCCACCCTTCAGGATGTTTTTTCTCCATATCTTTGCTGCTGTCATCAAATACGTTTCCTGCCTGTTTTTTCTCAACGATTCAGACACCTTACAACTTGTATATAGCTCACAACAGAACATATATACAGTATCCTTTAATTGTCTACGTGTATTAATATTTGAACAGTTTTGTTGTGAAAGTGCCTGGACAGTTCTTCTAAAGTCCCCAGTGCTCTGCCAGCCCCCCACCCCTCCCTCCCTGTGTACGATTGTGCAACCAATGCAAAGGGGAATCCTCTCTGACAGAGACAGACAGTGGTACGCACACACTGCGAGCGCCGCCGATATATAATATGTGCAGGCACTGAGCTTGCACAAACCCTGCCATTGCTACACACACATCAGCCTCCACTCCGCGAAGACACAACCTTGCTGCCTTTTGTGAAATGGGTTCTCTCTGACGTCAAACAGAAAAGCGAGGCGCCGAATTGGGTCGGACTGCCTGTGTGTGTCTCTCCCACTGCTGTCTGTGGGTTTGTACGTGCTCGCTCTGCGCTTCCATTCACCTTCCTCTTCCATTCAGCTTGTGCAGAGAAAATGGAGAGGCACGTCTGCTACGCAGGCTTCTCCATTATGAAATTGGAAATCCTGCAATGAATGAAAGTTATAACTGGTAATAGTAGTAGCTCGCAATCATCATCCACACATCTGTGGGAATTGCTCATTCTTTGTTCACTTACACTCTGGCTGTCATTAACCAGAAATAGCAGATAAACACACTTTTATCTGTCAGTCTTTACTGGCTATACTGTCATTTACTGTATTGCACGATTATTAGCTAAATAATCTCATACTGTTCCTTTTTTGTAGTGAGATGTTCCTCCACGTTGTTTTTCCTTACATTGTGCCAGTGGATGAGAATTGGTCAATGAATGTATTGATGCAGGAAATGTAAGTATAAAAACCCCAAAGCTTATTATAAGTTCCCAGAGTCAAAGGTATCCTCTTATCATTTCCCTGGACAATTCAAGTATTTTTTTTGGTATTATTATTATTTAGGAATGAAATAACGTAATTGATAACAGCACAACAGTGTAGATTAACTTTGAGCGTGTTGTTAAAACCACAAATGAATTCATATATATTGGTATTTTGGGCAACTAGCAAGCTGTGTTTTTTTTCTCAACCTGTATCGTGAACGAGACTTTAGTTATGTGATCAGTTTCACCAGCTCTTTACTTCCTTTACTACCATGCAGTGGAATTCCTCTCATCTCTCTGGCTTGCCCTGCTGCTACTTATTGCAGAGACCCTGACCCAGCTTGAATGTTGAGGCGGGAACGATTCATCGAATATTTGAATATTAAAAATTATTCAGGTATTCGAATATGAGTTATGAATATTTTAGATGTTTTTTTTTTGGGAGGGATGCCTAAGTTGATTACATATTATCAAATGGAATAATTCAATGTATACGACAGTGCCATAGCTAAGTGTGTTAGGTCTAAAGGTGTGTGTTGCTCCGCTCACCGGTCCCTCACAGCGGGCAGAGCTGCAGGTGCTGATCTCTCTCTCTCGCGTCCGGTTATACTTCACTCGCGTTTAGGTCCAAATCCATCAGATCTTGTTCTAGCCAATGATATGGCTGCTGCCCCTCCCTACACGCAGATCACGCAGACTCAAACCTCATCTTATGCCCACATTCCAGCTGAGAGGGTCTACAGCTGGCCTGATTGTGAATCGTCTCCGCACCCGCCTCTCCCCTGAGTAGACATGCTCATATTCTTAAACAAGAATGATTATTGAATAGCTACATTCTGTGCATAGCCCTGTTATAGGTTGTTGATCTCTGTTGTAATAAGGTTACGTTACCCTAACCCGTTATGTTGATCCCTCTTTCATTTAAAAACAAGTTATGTTTTAAGCATGAAAGCTGTAGGCCTATAGCTGTCAACAGTTCAATACATTTGACAAATTCGACTTGGTTTCTATACTTATTTGAACATGTATTTATTTATCTTTCAAAATTAAAAATATATATATATTTTTTTGTAAAACAGTTTCCCACATTTTGTATAGGATATGTACATTTCGGTTAATCGGTTGACCGTTTTTTTGGGGGTCGAATATTCGAATATACATTTGCTTTCAAATGCCCATCCCTAGCGGCTAGCCTACTATCTGAAGTGGGGATTTACATTCTCTGCACCTTAACCCACACACACATACTCACAGTGGTGACCAGACAGATAGTTTGCTCGATGTCTTTCACTGCTTCACACTCCGCTGGCAGTCTTTGGTGTGGTAACCGGACACAGTGGGCAGGGCAGAGCCCCAAGTGTCGCTGGTTGCCTGTCATCAGAAGGGTCCATGTAAGAGGCTGTGAGGTTTGGTATTGAGTGTGCGGTGGGTCAGCGTGCCCTGCACTACACTACAACAGCTGATGAGGATTCTTTTGTGGGTGTTGTATGTCGACCATCTATGTGCTTACCCGTGTGAGTGTAATGAGGTCGATGGGGAAAGTTTCCCCTGTCATTTTGTAGGAAGCTGTTTTTTATTTTTGTTCTGATAAATATTTGTATCTCTAAATATTCAGAGTCGCTTTCACAGGAGGGAAACTTGTACAGGCAGTCCTGACAAGGTTCCATACTGATTTAGTATTACTCTTTAGGTCAAGAATTGTGTAATACACGTTTGGGTGTTTCTAAAAATGGTCATTAACACAAATAAATCATGTTCCTTTGTTGTTTGTGAACTGGCCAAGTAGTACATTTAGAGAGGTGATCAACTTGCTTGATCAAAGCATCCTGCTCTATAACACCAGCCAGCATGTTAATGTGGTTTTATAAGACCAACATGATAACCCCTTTTAGTTATGACGTAACCGGCCAGAATCCTGTGTGAATCAGCTCCCCTCCTGCATGTCTGCACCCTCATGGCATGATGATGGCAGAGAGATGCCAACATCAGGCCCATCGACACACTGACTGAGCTGGGACACAACAGGCAGTGCAGCTGCTGCTATGATTTCTAATGACCTGAATGACTGCAATTCCTCATTGTTGGAATTGTTCTACGTATGTTATCACATACGTAGAATGTTCCTGATTCTTAGACATCTTAACTGCAGCAAAAGCATTACCTGGCATCATGTATTTGTTGCATCCTCCCTTGTTCTTCCTGCATCCCTCTCAGTATGTGCACACTGAAGTCCACATATTTATTTTTAATATCATTCTTCGCCCT
The DNA here is from genome assembly GCF_902827175.1 of Gymnodraco acuticeps. Taxonomy (NCBI): domain Eukaryota; kingdom Metazoa; phylum Chordata; class Actinopteri; order Perciformes; family Bathydraconidae; genus Gymnodraco; species Gymnodraco acuticeps. The sequence goes on from NW_022991632.1 coordinate 1,384,712, forward strand.
GCTACTCGCTCAACACAAATGGCAGCAGTTGAGTATGACGTTCCCATCTCCTTGGCAACACTGTAGGCTGGTTTGTGTGTGTGTGTGTGTGGTGAGGGAAGCGGGAGGGAGTGTTGAGGAGAGAACTGAGGAAACATAAGAGAGGCATGGGTGGAGGAGGAGAGAATGGGTGAATCTGGTTTATTCATAAGCACCCCATTTCTGGCTCTGATTCACAAATTGTCCTGCAGCCGCTCCCTGCCATTGCTATGACATCGGTCCGCTCAGCAATGCGATTGACACTCTTTCTAAAACAGAACCATTCATTCTTGTTGTGCAAAAACACACTTTATATGTATAAGCTAGCAAAAGGAGGTTTTTTTTCAAAGACACTGTCAGTGCATAGTTTGTCTGTATTCTGTGATGCTGTATTGCTGGCTTATATAAGCAGAGCGAGGTTGGGGCATGTGGGTGTCCTGGTCAGTGATGTGTTGTAAAGCTGATGCCGATGACGCCCTTGCTGTTGCATTGCCTGGGTCTCCCCACACTGGGAATCCCTGCCCAGTCTGTTCCCTCATCTCATCTATCCGGCAGCACAGCAGTACAGGCAGGGACATGCATGACTGGCGCTCATCCGTGCTGCATGCATTCAATCCAACAATCACGCCTCTGATGCCTTTGTATTCACTTGTGCTTCATCACACTATGCATGTGCGCATATGCAGCTGTTGGCCCTGTGATACCAGGTGATGTAGGCTTGTAGGCCATATGGATTGCTTTTCATCTGTGTTTGTGTACTGTACTGCCTAAGGCATCTTAGTAACGGCTTCATAGCAAGAATTTACCCCAAAGCTGCTTGCAGTTCTGTCTCATCTTTGTCCATGTTTGAGAAATGGGTTTAATGATGACAATGACAGGATGGGAAATAGAGAATACTATTAATGAATAGGATATGCTACAAAAGGGTTTTTTGATTGGAAGTTTGAATAAGATGAGCTTGCAGCTGCACAATAAAGGAGAATGAGGGTTTGAAAGGGAATAGTTGAGTGTTTAAGTTGTATGTTCAACCAAAGCTGGTCAGAAGAATGTACTACCATCTTCTAAGTTATGCTGCTAGTTTAAATTCTGGGGAAGAAACCCATTTTGAAATAGTTCTCTCTCAGAAAACACCCATTTTCCATTCATAAAGAGTGTTGCCCACACTCTAGAGATCTGCAGCCCTGTGTGCTCAGAGCTTCCTGCTGCTTTGTCCCCTCCCTGCTAGAAGCAGCAGCAGCGATGAGTCACTCGGTGTGTGAAACATGACGTCATTCGTGTCTTCCTCTTCTGTTCTTGTTGTCCAGGGCTCCTGACTGGAGGACAGACCATGCTGCTGCACTGAGCCGGAGGGAGAGAAAAGAGAGAGGCACCCCGGAGGACGCTGAGGTGGTAGCTGGCCTGTTGGTGTGCCCCTCCCCCTTGCCTGACTGGCTAGCTGCTGCCTCTTCAGTTCACCTGATCGCTGTAAATATTGCTGCCTTTCTTTGTTGTGCATGTGGACCATCTTTTATTATTGTTCAACTAAAGATGTGTCTTTTGTTGTGATGTCACGAAACTGGAATTTCAGTAGATTATACGATATCAATATATATAATACCCTTTTTGATACACTAGGGGAAAATTGAAACAAAATTTAAGAACATTTATTTTTGAATTTGTGTGTCGCGGAAAGAGGAGGGAATCTATGTATTGAATAATCGCTATATCATTTTTAAAACCCTTGTCTTTTGCAGTGAGTTTGCACTCATTCTTTAACATCTTGATACTTTTTCATTTCAAAACTTATCTTGTTTTGGAAAAAGATAATATTTGATGTAGTTATTCATCCATGTAGTATTGTATATATATGTAGCATTCCTTTAACACAGTCAATTCGTTTTTTTAATACAGTTTTTCACATTTCTTTCTTCTGTGTGCTGTTTCCCCTCAGCCCCATCCCGAAGGCTGAGGCTGGCTATGGACTGCGCTTCGCCCCCTGCTGCAGCCCAGCCCAGTACACTACCTTAGTGGGTTCCCCTATCTTCCTGCGTGGTTCCCTCCAGACTCACTGTACGGAGTACAGCACAGATCTGGTACCCCCTACAGGTAGATATTATATTACTGTACACTTGCACACATACTGTATGTGTCTTTCTCTAAAGTTATTAATTGTCAAAATCTTAATTTGTCAGAACCTTGAATTCTCCTCTCTTTTCTCTTGATTTTTTTCTCCCAGCCACTCCTGGGTTCTCCACCCCACCCCGTCCCCTACTCCCAGCCTCTCCCCTTCCCCTGAGAAGATGTCGGTGAGCCTGATAACAGACATCCAGCAGGAGGGAGAGAGTGGGCCGCTCATCGAGCCCTGCAGTCGAGGAAAGACCTCCCCTCTGCCACAGGGAACTAAAGAAGGGACAGGAGAGGGCCTGGAGCCGGAGGACAGCTCCCCACAGGATGCACAGGTGAGGAACTGATAACATGAAAGGGCCAGTTGTGACATTTACAATATTTATATGATGTGTTACAACAATGTGTTTGTTTGATAATTGAATACAAAGAAGGACATTAGAATGAATTTAAAGGCTTTGCAATAACTTTACCTATTACATTAATTCGGCCCTTAGTTAAAGGTGGGGTAGGTATGTTTGAGAAACCGGCTCGAGATACACTTTTTGTTATATTCCATGGAATGCTCTTAACATCCCGATAGCAATGAATATCTGAAGTGCTTTGACAAAAAATCCACAAAAAAATGTCATCTGTTGAAGCCGTAATACTGTAAAAAGTACATCCAATCCGTTTAGCTGGGCCGGCTAAACGGATTGGATTGCCGCCCTGTCTGTCAGCCTTCCATCTCGTGCACGCACAAATGTATCTCGTGCCCTCATTGGGCGTGCCGTAATTGGGCGTGCATTGCGCGTTCATGTGTGTTGGAGGAGGTGCTCTGTAAGGAAGTCTGAAGGAAGGGGCGGATTCTTTTCGGCTGTGTACTTTCAAATTTTAGTGCACTCGAGCCGGTTTCTGAAACTTACCTACCCCACCTTTAAATTTATAGCTGCTGATTTTCTATGTGTATTCAATGTCCAGTGTTATTATTACTGTTAGTAAAATCATATATTTCTCTTGCAGAAACGGGCTCCCAATCACAGCCATGGAAGGAAAAGGGCCAAGGTAAGCCATCTCTTGTCACTGTTTTTGTTATTTTTTACAAAACCAGATATTTTCTAAACCCAAATAACATTGTAATCCTGCTCCCTATTTTAACTGCTTGCTGCTTTGTTGTATAAGATGACCTCTCCTCCATTACTAGCCTCTCAACCACAGTGCGCTTCCTGTTATCATTGGCTTAACATCTTAAGTCCCTTTGGAGGGTTAAAAGTAGTACTGTGAATGACCTAACCAATCCACAAGAATACAAAAGAGTGAATAGGCTGATTGTGCTCCCTTCACTGCATGCACCTGTTCTTTAATGCATTTAACCATTTCATATTATTTATTATTAACAAGATGCTCAGAAGTTCATTTCCATTTTTCTCGCAATTATTTTTCTCTACTGCCTAATTCTATCAATTTCCTTTGAGCTGTGCTTGTTCTAAGAAGACCGTGCTGACTTGTATCACTATTCTCACCTTTGAGCGGGGGACTTTGAAAAACTGACATTTTAAATCCATAAAAACAACTACATTTAGCCTTACAGGTAATATATATATATATATATATATATATATATATATTTGATTTTGTTTCAGTCTAATGCCAAGCTGAAGCTGGTACGGAGTCTGGCAGTATGTGAGGAGTCCTCCGGTCCGTTCTCCACTGATGGCCCTCCAGAATCGGTACTGTTTATTTCTGTAACCCCTAACTCTAACTTTCCTCTTCACCGTGTCAGCCTAGCCTGCAATTTCCTCTATGCAATGAAAGTGTATGCATTTTGAGCTATACTTAATAGAATAAAGAAAAATGGAAATGTTACCAACTTTTCTCATAGCAATGGAATGTGGTTTTCCAGGAAATTATCCAGCTTCACATCAGCTGTCCGTCAGACAAGGAGGAGGAGAAGTCCTCAAAGGACGAGTATGAGAATGAAGAGAAGGAGAAGAAGGACAAGGCTCCACGGAAGATGTTGTCACGTGGTAAGGCCAAATATGTTTTGTAGCCTGTTGTCTTGGGCATTTTGTAACCCTGAACAAGATGGGATTAAAAGCTGCTAATAAATTGAGCTATTCTTTTTCATTATTAATTCTTCTTACTCAAATACAATTAATGCGTATTAACAGTGTAATTTAAAATGTCCCACATTAATCATTTTAAAAAGGTTTTGTAGTGTCACGACTGTTACATGTAAATGTAATGTCCAGTGTATTATTAATACTGAATCTAATACCATGTCATGCTAATTTTCTTTGGAACATAATGGGATCCCTCCCTCTTCTTTTCGAATGACCTACCTCACTCCCTTTCTCTTCTGAGGCCCTCAGGCGTCATTAGAGCATCTGAGAGGAAATGGCTAGCCCAACTGTCTAGTGTAGTGAAAAATGATCCCGAAAGACTGATGGTTATGTTTATGTCAATTAAGTTGTTGCCGGTGTGTTTGGGTGCCATTTTAGAAGCTATGTTTGGAATCATTCTGACTTTGCTCTTTCTAACCTACTTTACGGAAGTGTCACTTGCTCTTACTGTACCTAACAAGTCTCCCAACGTGTTCTTACCCTTCCCTGCCTATTTACCTTTTCCATCTCTCTGTTAGACTCCAGTCAGGAATACACTGACTCCACTGGCATTGATGTCCATGAGTTTCTGGTCAACACACTGAAGAACAATCCCAGGTACGAGATTATCCACAGCTGTAATCATCAGATCAGATATTTACTTATGGGCTCACTAGGTACATACTTTAAGTCATAAAGACAAGCACTTGCACTTTCATCTCAAATTTTGCTTAAAGGGGACCTATCATGCAAAATGCGCTTTTTTTATGTCTTTTATACATAAATATGCATCCCCGGTGTGTCAGGGAACTTACGTAGCATCAGAAAATAAAACCGTCTCTCTTTTCCTCTGTACCCAAATCTCTAAAAACGGAGGTACAACGGAGCTGATCCAGATTTGCGTCCGATATGACGTCATATTGGAAATGTGGACCCACAGCACTATCAGAAACAATGCCCGACTGTTTTGGGTGTAATATGGTCGGTGTTCACATTAGCATCGCTAACACTCAGAGCTAACCTATACTGTAGAGCAGGGGTTCCCAACCTTTATTGTGCCAAGGACCGGCAGATACATACAAAAAAAATGTGTCTGTGTCTTTGTGACACTGGCATTTGTTTTCAGAAGATATTATGATAGTGACGTTCGTTCCGGTGCACGTTCGACAGCATTTAGCACTATCAATCAATCAATGTTTATTTATATAGCCCAATATCACAAATGTTACATTTGTCTCAGTGGTCTTCACAGTGTGTACAGAATATCAGTATGACAATACGACACCCTCTGTCCTTAAACCCTCACATCGTACAAGGAAAAACTTCCGGAGAAAACCCACAGTTTAAAGGGAAAAATGGGAGAAACCTCAGGGAGAGCAACAGAGGAGGGATCCCTCTCCCAGGACGGACAGACGTGCAATAGATGCCGTGTGTAAATTGAAAAGATAATACATTTGCAACATAGGTAGTCCAAATGTTTGGAAATGCATGTGTGTATAATAGGAAGATGAATCCACGAGGATTTCCATCCAGGACCTATGATCCAGGACCACAGCCACGACTCAAGATCCAGGGCTCGCGATCCAGGACACAGGACCGCAGGATCATCCATGTCTCCGGATCCCGGCGTATATAGACACCAAAAAGAAAGACATTTGGGGAAGCTGGGTTAATCGAAACATGAGAGTACACAGGTATAGACAGAGAGAAGGAAGAAGTAAGATGTCCCCCGACAAACTAAGCCTATATCAGCAAAACTAGGGGCTGGATCTAATCAGCCCTAACTATAAGCTTTATCAAAAAGGAAGGTCTTAAGCGCACTCTTAAAAACGGATAGGGTGTCTGCCGCCCGAACACAAACTGGAAGCTGATTCCACAAATGTGGAGCTTGATAAGAAAAGGCTCTACATCGAGATTAAGATTAAACTAATTTATTTTGGGAACACCCGCATATAGGCTACCTATGGAGTTAGCCAGATGTGTGTAAATTACTGTTCATTTGAAAACAAATGCCGGTGTCGGACAGACACAAACACACCGAACACACAGCTGAGCAGAACACACACACACACACACACACACACACACACATCATGCGCCTTGGTGACCGGACATATCCTTCATAAAACTAATAAAAGGGGGAGTAATCGGGCAGTTCGATGTGTGTAGAGATGTGTGTGGTTAACACGTAGCAGCCTGCAGTCACTCGCTGTTCTGATGAAGGTAAACACAGCGAAGGCGGTGCGTAAAAAGGCACAGCTCTCGGCGCGCTGGTGCTGCACTTCTCAGAGGCGGAGTTACACGTCCCGCTGCCTCCTGATGCTGCAGCCATTTCATGAAGTGAAGGAGGTTTTCCTTCTATAAAACAGCTGCGGCAGCAGATACCGTGAGAGTCCCGGATATGAATTCATAGATCAAGGCAGACTGGTTTACAGACTCTCCTGTTTTGCCAATCCGGTGCTTAAACAAATAGCTACCCCTGGCCGACATGTCCTTAAAAGAAAGTCCGAGTTTGAAATATATCTCAAATAATGTATGGACTGCCATTTCCCCACATAAACATAACAGTCTGCAATTAAACGGTTGTCTGCTGTGCGCTCCTCTTCCTACTTGGCGCACCGGTAACTTTCTCGTGCGCACGAGAGGCTGAGACCTTGAGCCGCCGAATCCCTCGGAACATCATAAAAGCCATTTTCAACGGTTTTCTGGTGAAAGATTAACTAGGCTACTGGATAAAATAATATCACTGGTATAGGTGCGAAAATTAAACACTTTTTGAAAAAAATATTATCATAAAATATTTTTACATATTTATAATTCTGCAAATATTACGATAAACTCAGCTATTTCGCGGCCCGGCAGTAACACCTCCGCGGCCCGGTACCGGTCCGCGGACCGGGGGTTGGGAACCCCTGCTGTAGAGCATGTGTGTGAAGAAGCTGGATATCAAAAGGAACTCACCTTGTGGTATAACCGGCAAGAGAGAAAGCCTTTGAGCTCCATAGTGTTTCAGAAATAATCCTTGATAATCCATGATATGGCGTTTCATCACCGCAGAACCTGCCGGTAGAATCTCCCGCATGAGCAGACATAAGCTCCACCCCTCTTTTTAAAATCTTTTTTTTTTCTTTTTTTTTAAAAAAGCTTTATACCCCAAATCAGCACTTTTGAAACAGGAAGTGAAATAGAGGGATATGAGGCATGGCTAGAATGGGTGATCTGTTTGGTATTTTGAGCAAAACACTTCATAGACATGTTGTTTATATATTTGTATTTATCTGAGCCTAAAGATAGCATGCTAGGTGACCTTTAAGGCAAAATGTTATGCAGCCTGGTTGCATTGATGCTAATATGCAATAACGAATGCAACATGTAAAAGCAAAATACCCGACAACTTATAAAGCAATAACATTGTTTGTTTTACTGTCTAAGCCAAAGGTTAATATTCCAGGAGGAACAATGCATTGTTTGCACAGTATTTATCCTCCATCCTCTGTACCAGTATTCAGATTAGTTGTTGATGTCAAGTGTCTTTTAACCCCCACAAATCAAAACATGATTGCTACCAGTATTTTAAAGAAGGAAGGACTAAAAACACAATTTTGAAAAATATGTATTGGGAAGGACCACCATTTGTAATACATTGTCATACAAAAATTCAACACTATATATCATACCTTTTTTTATCTCTGTTTGGTATGCTCGCTGCACTCTAGTCACTGACACACTCCCCCCTCTGATCTCTCCCGTCCTCTCTCTCTCTCTCCCTCTCCCCCTTTGGCCCAACAGGGATCGAATGATGCTGCTCAAACTAGAACAAGATATCCTGGAGTTCATTAATGACGACAAGTAAGCCACGTTCTCCTGTATTTAGATTTTCTACAGCCATCCTTTTTATTTATAGATTCCTGAGCTAGTAAGATAAATATGGCATGTAGTAGTTGACTTTCTTTTTAAGTTTAGCCAGACAGTGCTTTCTAGCTTTGGACTCTGTGAACCCCTGTTAGCAGAGCAGTGCAAACTCAGAGAGGAACATTATGTAGGGAACAAGACAACAGAAGAAAATCCAAGGTTACAAGAATGAATAATTGGAGTTTTTACCATTTTTATTTCAGACAGCCTGGTGTTTTGCCCAAGCCCTTAGAATGCAAATCCATTTGTTAGCAGAACAAACCTAAGAGGGTTATGTTCTCAAAATATTTTAAATGCTGAAAATAAATGTACACATTACAGCCTCAAACAATAGAGACATAGTTTACCAATTAATGGTAATGCTGTGGTTCTTTTCTTTTTATACTCTTAGTACTTTTAATTTTACAGATTGGATATTAAACACATTTTGCAGTGTAGTATTAACATATCATATGTTAATCCATCTTTTGTGTCCTCCGCAGTAACCAGTATAAGAAGTTTCCTCAGATGACGTCCTATCACCGCATGCTGCTTCACCGCGTGGCGGCCTACTTCGGCATGGACCACAACGTGGATCAGACGGGAAAGGCTGTCATCATTAACAAGACGGGCAACACTCGCATGTGAGAGCTGCTCTTGACTTTGGTTCAGACTTCAGCCGCTGTAGTCTAAATTATATCTTATTCCAATGATTATAGGTATGCAAAGAATGTACTAAAATGATTCCAGAATTTATAAAACAGTCAAAGAAACATTATACTTTAATCAGACATTTCTTAATACAGGGATTATAATGGTGTCAATAGGGGTCTAGGTAGGGGCTTTTGTATCCAAATGAAATCCAGAAGTAATGTAAACACTCTTAGACAACACACAAAAACAAACATTGCTGTTACAACCATATGGGTAGTAGAAGAATCCCAAAACTATACACTTTGTGTGAGCAGGATGAAGAACCACCTGAACCAAACACTTGGCGAGCAGCAAAATGTAATCCAAGGGAAGGTTTGTTTAAAAGCTGAAAGCAGCATCACCGCGCCGGAGGAATAAACACCAGTTAACAGTCATTGATGAGGAATCTAGGGGCTGATGGGGAAACCACCAACACAAATGCCAAACTGTTAAAAATGCATCACTTTAAGTTCCCTAAACAGTGACAAGGGAAATGGGTTAGTATTTGGGTTAAAATATGAAATACCACACAATAAATAGAGGGACCCTCTCTCATTGAAACTACTTTTCTTGGCTGACAATTGACAGTCTATTTGTCAGAAAAGTAATTGATGTACTTATTTTTTGCTGTTGCCTTGCTAATTTTCTCCATTTCTCAAATGTTGCAGTAAAGTAATGTTTTGTATAGTATGTTAAAATCATGTATTTTGTCCTTTACAGCCCAGAACAAAGATTCTCTGAACACATCAAAGATGAACGTAACATGGACTTCCAGAAGAAATTCATCCTGAAGAGAGATGATGCCAGCATGGACAAGGATGATAATCAGGTAAACTGCATTGTACCGTCACATTGTTACGTATATCCTACTATAGAACAATAGTGGCACAGTAGTTAAAGGAACTTTACACACAATGTTATTATTTAGTTTTTACTATCACAGGCACAAATCACTATTTTAAAAAACCAAAAAATGAATCTGGTTCCTGGTGTAAAGATGTGCGTCTACTAGGGGTGTAACGGTATCTGTATTCGTACCGTCACGGTTTGGACGTCACGGTTCGGCACATGCAGTCACACGACGAATACGCCTTTTTTTTACGAGTGGGAAAAAAGTCTGTCATTCAGGGCAGTATCCACTACACTATTTATAATCCAGGGGGCGGTATTGCGCCTAAAAGCTGTTTGCCAGCCGCCCTTAAACAACAAATGAAGAACAAGAAGAAACACAACAACAAAACGAACAAAATACAAGAAGAAGAAAAGTTAGTATGGCGAGTTCAGATAACACACAGGAGCTAGAACCCACCTGCTTCTTTTAAATCAGCTGTGTGGGAACATTTTGGGTTCCCTGTGGACTACAATAACGATGAAGTGTGCAAGTGGTGGATCGGACGAGGACGGTGTGTCGGCGTGGCTCAACAGTGGTGCGGTATGCTAATGGGAACACAAGCCAAACATGCTAAATCATATCAGAAGGCATCACCCAGATTTGCCAATCACCGGAGCCCGGCAAAAGACAACAGCAGTTCAACAGCTTATCCCCGCTGTTTTTAAGAAGCCAATAGACATGAAAGCAGAGAGACCAAAATAAATAACGGAAGCTTTTGGCATAAGTTTTTCAACGACTTTGCGCTCTTGAAACACTTTCTTATTATTTATGATGTAATATTTTCAAGACATTCTTTTTAGTTTTACAGCTTGATGAAACCTTTTTGTTTGACATCAGCCATTATAGATAATCTGGCCATCTGAGTGTGTGTGGTACTGTTTGTGGTTTGTTTTTAACTGTTTAATACAGTTAATTATTCAAAATGTCAGAGTTCCTTATTTTTAAACTGAAACTTGCTCTACTGTTCAAAAATAAATAACAACAAACCTGGAATTATGCATTTGGGACTTTTTTTTGCTTTTTCTTGTTGTACCGAACCCGTACCGAACCGTGACCCCCAAACCGAGGTACGAACCGAACCGTGACTTCTGTGAACCGTTACACCCCTAGTGTCTACGTATAAAATGAATTTGCCGATCTACAGATGTAGCACCTCATTTCAGACAGTTTGAAACGCGAGGGCCGTGGCCGGCACGGGGTCTGCCCTCGCTCAAAGGAAAACCTCCAGCGTGACTTGAGACCGCCCCCTTGATAAATAAATGTAATTATAATGAAGCCAGCTGCAATGGATCATTGATCCACCAGGGGGTGCAGTGGGGTTCCACACTGGACAGTGATGCAAATTAGTCGCTTTTCGGCGCCTCCCGCTTTTTTAACGCTGATTTGGGTGACTTGTGTAATTCGTGGAGAACCGAAGAGTTTTCGTTTTAGGGGTGGGGGTCCGTCCGTCCGGCTGACGGAAGAAGAAATCTAGATCGCAAAATAATTAAACAAGCGAGTGCCTGTTTTTCCTGGCCAAGGAACAAAAAAGTTGTTAAAAATAACAAGAATAGAGTTTAAAAGGTGAGTGATTTGTAAAATATCCAAAAAGAAAAATCTGCTTACAGTTCTGTTTCAAATGGGTGTTGAAAGATGTATCCATAGATCTCCTCATGTTCCTCTCAAAGTGCACCAGATTGATGGTTTTAACTTCAATATTTAAAAAAAAAACTGAGTGCTACATCTGTACTTAAAAATATATTCTATATGTGGGTTTTGTCCCTTTGTTAAATGAACTGTCAGTCGGCAGAGATGGATGTGATGGAATATAACTACTTTAAACCTTTTCCAGTTCAGATGAAAAAAGGCAGTCTTCTTTGGATGCCAACTGGGCTGTGAATCTAACACTCACAGATTTCCAGTGGTGAGCCCCCAGGTTAACTTGGCATCTGGAAGTAGGAGTGGTAGTGCTGCAGCATCATCTATGTGTGAATTATTCAAAACAACCCTTCCATTCTTTCAAAAAAAGATAGGGATTTTAACAGAAGAGTCAATCGGTGAAACAATTGTAGCTTTGTGTAAGAGCATGCAGAGTTTCAACTGAGATAACTACATTATTTGAGTTTCTCAGGTGGGTGTGACCACACAGGTGAACATTAGCATGTGGAGGGAGATTTAACCATCTGTAAGACTTGGTTTGGAACTAAAAATGGAGGAGACTCTTCCGCCACATTTAGTTTTTGTTTAAGTCCAAAACATCACAGGTCTGTCCACCCCTTGTTTTGAGTTATTACTATAGATAGAACAACTCAGAATCACTGAATGCAAACACTTGTACTAAACTAATGACAGGGCAATCGTATGCAGTAGATTGCATGTTATTGATACTGTCTCTATAAATGACACACACTTTTCAATTTGCAATGTTTTAAATATCTCTCCATGGTTTGTTGATTTCCTGAGTGTGAGCCACACAACTGTAACCCAGAGGCCTGTACTGTGAATCCAGTTCAACAGACCCTGGATATGTTTGAGTTATCTGGCTCAACTAACCCAAAACAAACGCGCTCTCGCTAAGCGGTCCTACGACGCTGGTTATCAACTCGTTAACTCAAGCCAGGATTTCTCTGTCCGGCTGAGTGCGCGTTCACATGAAAGGGGCGGGGTTAGCAACATTTGACCAATCACCAACATGGAGAAGCGTACTGACAGCGCAGCGTCACACTTCCTGAATGAAAAGTGAACTATAATATTAGACATATGAAGACGTTAAACTTTAAACATCCATGACTTAAACACTTTATCCAGGATAAAAGCCACATAGTTGCACCTGCAAGGTGAATACAGCTGGCAAAATAAAAAGTGTTTGAATGCGTACATTAACAGGTTTATGATATCACTGCCCCGTCCAAGACACGAGTGGATCTGACTTTAATCACCTTTGTCTCCAGTGTTTCGTCAACCTAATGTGTTGCTTAAAATAATACTTCTGCATACAGTATGTGACACTGTGAGTGTTGCACAGCCAGATACGGCTCAGCTGACTCAGATAAGGAAATATATGATACATTATGATGTGATATGAATGATAATGGGACACACACATCGAAGTCTGCACTCACAGTGCAGACTTCGATTTGTGTGTCCCATTATCATTATTATCATAATTATCATTCCCATTATTACTTTGATCCGGTTACTTATATTGTGGCAGATATTTAAGTAAGCTTTCTTAACGCTAATGTTATAATAGTCAGATTGCTCTGAAGATGGGAGGTGATATTCTATTAATGTTCACGTTCACACAGTCAGTTGATTTTTGCCGGCCGTCTTTCCTGCGACGGCAGCTTTCCTGTATTTCCTCTATCCTGTAATATGACTTGATCGCTTTAAACTCCGCACACTGAGCTCTGATTGGTCAGCAGGCGGTGCTTTCACTGAGTTGATCTCTTAGCCTGCAACCTAACCTGCTCTGGAGCAGGCTAGCCGTTCAGCATAAGTTACCATGGAGATCTACCCCGGTAAGAAGAGAACCAGCGTCGTAGGACCGGAAACCCAGAGTTTTCCCTGAAGTTAGCTCGCTAAGCAAAAATCCGGCTTCGTAGTACAGGCCTCGCACGTGTGCTGTTTATCCACACTGCAGACAGTTTTAGGAATGGTGCAAGATGCACATTTTAAACAACAGTATACAGTCAGATAATAATCTCACAACTAAAACATCTCTGTTGTTTCAGAGGGAAGTTAATAACATAGGTATTTAGGTTTTAAACCACACATTAGACTTCCATTTTTAACCACAAAGGATTAAAATAATAAGGAATAATATGCTATAGTTGTTGCTGAAATTTCACACTTTTTTCATCATTCCGACCGTGTTTGTTTGAAACATTGACACATTTTCTTGGCGCCTAATGCGTTTGCATATTTGTCATTTCCCTTTGTTCTATCACGTTAAATCTTCCCACACTTTTCCCACCCCTCAAAACACTCAGTTTGTAAAGTTTCCATTCTGTTGTTTTTGTTTTGAAGCAGCTGCTCTCCATCACATGCTACTGTTGTTATCATGTGACTTGTTGCTACTTATCTTTACAGAAGGACGCTACGCATGTATTGTATTTACATAAAACTTTAGCATATTTTGTCAAAAGTGAATAATGGATTGTAACACTTTCATTTGATTGTGTTCCTAAATGTTAGATCCGCGTGCCGCTGCAGGACGGGCGACGTAGCAAGTCCATTGAAGAGCGAGAGGAAGAGTATCAGCGGGTACGAGATAGGATCTTTGCCCGAGAAGTAAGTATTGGACCTGGAAGGTTTTGAATAGTGAGATGTCAAAAGGTCCAAATTGGACAGTACATTTTTGTTAATAAATGTTGAATTTTGACGTGGTAATATTGATATCTGAAGTTGGTGTTTCCCAGTGTGTTTAGCTTGTGACCCGTTAATACAGAGCATGATCACGATGTGCATGTCTGTGAGATGTAAACAGTTGTTTTTACCTTCTCTCATTGTTTAATTTAGATAATAAAGGCCTGAAAGGTTTAACCAAAACAGGTTTCTAATTTGAATGCAGGTTATCAAACTATGGGAACAGCTACTTTAAACACCATGTCACATGCAAAATACAATCATTTAAAATGTTAAAACTTCTGAAAGGTTGTTTTGAAAAAAATGTTGGCCGCCTGGATGGATGAAGCATTTCATAATGTGCAGGTGTCCTTTTTCTTACAGTCCTCTCAAAATGGATACATCAATGACAACAGGTAAGATAATTCATCCTAGTGGAGACTGTGATGTGTGCAATGTATTTATACTCCATTTCTGCCACCTTTCCCCTTAAAGCTACAGAACGCTTGTTAAGTTCCAGTTATGTCAAATGGAGAGGGCTGTAGACCCATCAACATCATATATACTGATTTATTTGTTTAAATTTGATCACTTACATTACTGTAGCCCCTATAATAGGTTTTGTTATTTTACTGTGATTAATATGCATGTGCTGAGGTTTCTCTGCAAGTGTTGTTAGACTGTGAGAGACATGATGTCTTTAAGAAAGATTAGTCGGTAATGGAACAAATGTTTTCTAGGAATGAGTTCTCTCACACAGCACTTAGTCAGCCTCCATCCCTTGGCATCCTGGCCATTGAGGTTGAAAGTTTAGGACAGAATATGCTTAGAGAGAGAAAGAGCAGCGTGCATTTTTTATTTGCAGGGTAAAAGTTCTGCACTGTGCCTACCTCTACCTCCCACCTTATCTCCCCCTCCCAAAACCCCCTCCTCTTCTCCAATGCAGTCCTGTAACCCCCACATTTTCTCCTAATGTTAACCCCAACAGACTTTCCACTGAGGGCTACTGCTCTAGCTCTCAAAAGAGGAGGCAGATCTTTAGGTATTGGGGTGCTGCTGACTTTGACTTGTGTGTTGCCATGCCCATTCTTTCAAAGTGGTTTGGTGATGATAGTGGTGACTTGTGGTGGTTTTTATATCTTTGCTTTGCGTAGTCGGCTGATTGATGGCTATTCCAGCACTGCACTGTGGGGCTTCCCATGGCCCATGCATGGCTGCTTTGTGGTTTCACTGGGGACTGATTGACCTACTTACCCTTCCACTCATCCTCCCTCAACTACATTTTGATATAAAGTAACTGCATCGCTTCTACAGTAACCTGTTTGTTTTGTGGTTGACTTAGTCTTGTAGTTTGTTAACATGTCACCTGTTGCATAGTAGCATATGAGAAATTGTAAACGGTACGTATATGCAATTATGCTATTAATCTGACAAAAATAATACGAATTTTAGAGTGCAGAAAGGCTATATTCATTGTTTTCTTAATTAAAGCAATACGAGTTTTTGTTCTATACAATATTAGCGAGTAGTGTTAAATGTGTTTCACGAATCCAAGTTGACACATTTATATTGTTTTTATGTACTGTTGTAGAGGATTAACAAAACAATAAATATTTTAATAAGTAAACTAATCGTTTCTGCGATAAAGGGCAACAGTTTATTTCGTTTTTACTTTTCATTTTCTAGGAGTATCTAATATACATTCAACCTTTAATTATGTGCGGACTATTTGTTTATTCCCTTATCACTAATATTTCTGATTCTTGCAGGAATGTCATGACATTCAATTCAATTGCCATACAATGTGTAATTTAATAATATGGCATTGTTAAGTTATGGTCTTTTTAGAGTTCACCTGAAAACAAGCCTTATACCCCAAACCCAGCAAACTGAGTCAATGATATTAGCTGTTGCAGAACACATGCTGTTAATTAATAACAGCATAACACCACAGTCCTCACCTAAATAAACCAGAACCTCTTTTGTGAGGCATGGTTTAATGTAGCCATTTAAAACGAAGCCCGAGAGGGATAGAGGCACATAAGCAGCCTTGCTTCCCCTGCTTGTGCGTGTGATGGGGAATGCTGTCGTGACCAGAGAGTGGAGATGAAAGATCATGTGATCAACAGCAGAATCCCTCCTCCTCTCCCTCCTGCTCTCATCTTTGTCTGCAGAGCGAAGCGAACGAGTGTGCGCCTCCCTTCACAGAGAGCGGCAGAGCACCCACCCTCCCTTAAAATAGGCTGTGCAGAGAAGACTCAAAATAGATCCTCCATTAATTACAGTCTCTCTGAAATATTTATCAGCCACCTTCAAACACCACTCACTATCTCTCGCGTTTTACAACCCATACCACATAACTGTTCCCACAATCAGCCTCACATGTTTTCAATTCATTTCACTCTTGTTCTTTTCACATCGGCATACCCCTCTTACAGTGTTAGAGTTAACTTGGCTTTTTCCTACTCTGCTGTACTTAATGTCAAAGGTCTCTGTTGACCTGCAGAGCATACATTCAACCTAATGCTACGCCACCACTATGTATAGCTAACTTTGATTGTTTTGTCAACAACAAAATAAGAAAAAATAAGTAAGGCTGTCAAATAAAGCTAGGTTCAGATCAAAAAGGATTCGGTAACCGAGTATCAGCCAGTAAATCTTCGTAAACATAGTGGACATTGTACAAGATCTCCGGATATCAGAATGTTAATTAATTGTGTGATTAAACATTAATATTTAAATCTAACACTTATAATGACGAAGACACTTGGTAGTAGAAACTTTAAACTATTTTTACCCTTTTTGTTAATGCATAAAATGTTATTTAAAGGGGACCTATCATGCAAAATGCACTTTGTGATGTCTTTTATACATAAATGTGTGTCCCCGGTGCGTCGGGGAACTCACGCAGCGTCAGAACATAAAACCCTCTCTCTTTTCCTCCGTACCCAAATATTTTAAAAACGGGTGTACAACGAGCGGATACAGATTTCCATCCGCTGTGTCTTTGTGAAGGGAGGCCATGTGCCCAGTTTCAAATGCGTTATTTTAAATGACATTAGGACATATTTAAATGAAGCGCTACTACTTCTAATGCTGACATGACAATGTCGGACTGAACCATTCAGTTGTGATAGAGGGGTTTCCCCAGAGTGATGGTTTGTTGGCAGCTGCCTTTATCCAGGGTGACAGCATCACAACAACACAATGAGTATGTCTACGGCAGTACAGTTTAAAGAACCATAGTGGTGAACCAGTTGATATTTTGTAGATGGTGTGTAATTTACAGGTGTATGTGTGTCCTGTTTGTATGTCATTGTTTGTGTCCAATATAACATGTTTTAAATTGCATGTGTTACTGTTTACCTCAATTTATGTGTTCAAAAATATATCATGAATGTAAGCAAATGCTCATTATGTGAATGGTGTCTCCTGTCTTTGATGGTGTTTGTGTTGAATTCATGGAAGTTTGTCTCATCCAGTGTCACTTGTTACACCCCCCTTGTTGATTGTCTGGAGCATCTTTTCTGCCTGCATGTATGTTTTCCTTTGTGGATGGGTTTTGATGTGTGTTTGTGCGTTTGAATGTTTGGTTAGATGTTTAAAATGGGATATAATATTGTTGGTGATATGTTGCCTGTTCTTTGTATCGTGGTTTAACTAAACCAGCCAATGTGCATCGGTGTTGAATGCCCCATCCTAAATGAAGCCTGTCACACTGTCCTCTCTACCTGTTGATGACCTTACTGTTCTCTTCTGCTCTCCCCTCTATCTTGTTTTGTCTTTCACTTTCATTCTGTCCCGGTCTACATCTACACAATTCCCTATCTATATATTCCTCCTTCTACCCATTTACATTTGTGTCTCTTTCCTCCTCTAAATTCAACTCTGCATTCGACCTATCTCTCTCTTGCTGCCTCCTAACTCTCCTTACTTTACCTCTTCTTTTCCTCTTATCCTACTCCATCCCCATGATATCCCCTTCCTTTCATCTCTCCGTCTCTCTCCTCTTCCTCCCTGTGCTGTCTTTTCTCAGAGGGAACCGTGAGAGCTCCAGCCGGGCGTCTAGCAGTCGTCAAAGCAGCACAGACAGTGACATGAAGTGCCTGGAGCCACGGCCCTGGAGCAGCACCGACTCAGACAGCTCCAACCGCACCCTCCGGCCACCCGTCACCAAGGCTAGCAGCTTCTCTGGCATCTCCATCCTCACCAGAGGGGATAGCCTTGGCAGCAACAAAGGCTCACAGGGAAGCTGCAAAGGCTCTCGCTCTGGTAAGACATACTGTAGACATATTAAGGAGTTTCTGTTGTATGTCATTAATGCTAGCATTATCTCACTTTTAAAACACCGCACCCTTTTCTATACATTATTAACTATTACTAATACAACAATAGCTACTTAAGTGAAGCACAAACAGCTTTTCAAGCCATTTGATCCAGTCGGAATTATTATTCTCTAGCTGTTCGCTTTTTATTGTTGAGCGTTCTCTTAAAATGTAATAATAGTTACTCTTAGCTGCTTGACAGATGATTCAGGCAAGACATCAGGAGGTGCATTTGACTCATTGACTCTGTTACATAGACTCTTGGAAACTCCTGTAGGTTAAACTGCACTAACTAAATACTTTCAGAAACCTGCTAGCATAGCAGTTTTAAGCCACAAACAACACATAATGCAACAATATGTTGCAAGCTGTTGGTAAAACAGTATTATCCTCATTTGAATATTTTCTTCCATCTTTGAATGTTCTTTTTTTATTCAAGAAATAGTATTAAATGAAAAATGCAGCAACTAAAGTTAAAGACAAACAATATTACATTTGATAGTGATCTGATTAATTAACATATCAACAATTGGCATATTTTAGATTAATATTGCAAAATGCCAATCTGATATCTTCCGCCACGACTCCAGATGCATACCATAATAATACATTCCCCTTAGTCCTCATTAGCCAGTATTTCACTCAGTATTTCGCTCAAAAACATCTGCAGTATTATCTTTTTGTTTCATGTCTTCTTCTGCATCACTAGGTCTGTCCCTAGTCAGTCCTGATGTGTGTCCTCCGCCTGCAGCCTCCCAGTCCAGCCGTAGCCTTCTTCCCTCCCCGTCACAGCAGCCGCAGCCCCAGGTTCCGCCCCAGACCGCCCTGCTGCCCACCCCACAGCAGCACCCCATGGGAAACCACATGATTGCTCAGGTATGTACCGCCACTATATGTATTTACGTCAAGCATATCGGTAAAACCAAGACGTACTTTCAAGTTAATTAGGGTGTCATTTATTCTGGTGCTCAATTGACAACAAAAAAATCATCAACTTTTTCAATAATCAGTCGATTGTAGTACTTTTCCATCTCCTCTGACTTTTAGGAACCTGTAAGGAACATTATTTTTTACTGATATCTGTCATATAATAGAATCATTTGTATGTAAAAAATATCAACGGATTAACTGATAATGAAAATAATAATTGATTACAGTCCTAGCCTCAGGTCGTTCACATCTAAAGATAAGGTACATTAGAGCAACAAGCTAACATGATTGCACATCAACAACAGTTTATGAAATGACAGAGATTTCCTCTTTTGTCTCTTTTAGAGTAGTAGCTCACTTTGTAAACCTCGTTTTATTGTTTTGGTGAAATATTCTAAAACCACATATGATAAACATTTTTCATCTGTTCATTAACAACTTTCCCTCTATGTTTAACCCTCATCTTTCCTATGTATTCATTTCTCTTTGTCTCCTTCTATCCTCCTGCGTCTGCCTCCCGTCCTCTCTCCCTGCTCTGCCTCTTTATTTCTACCCTCTCTCTGGTGATGTGTGTAGCCGGTGGCCACTCTGCAGCCCTCTCAGCCTGTCTCCTACTCCAGCCCCTCCTGCCCCCAGGTTCTCCTGCCAGTGTCTCCTCCCCAGCAGTACACAATGGTACTGACACCACTTGTGTTTTCATGTGTCAAATACTGCATTAAGGACACCCTTAAAGTCTTAAACGCTCATACTATGTTCTCAGAGGTATATAACCAGGAAAATATCATATATTTGATGATCAACAAATCTTTAGAGACTAATCTTTAATGTATTTGCTACTCCTTGTAACGGCCCCTACACACGGCGGAGTGCGTTGACTCTTCAACGCTTCTGCCCATTCACTTTGAATGGGGTGACGTCACGTTTCGCCGAACTGCATTGTGGGAGCGAAGCTTAGCTTTTCTCGCGGTGCTCGCGGGCAAAAGTAGAGCAATGTTCTACTTTTGAAGCCTCGACCGAGGCGTCAGCCAATCGAATCATATGCCAGTACAAGTTCTAGCCAATCAAACCACGTGCTTGTGTGTCTGGGGCGGAAGATTCATGTGATTGGTTGTTGGTCGAGTTTCAGCCCCCCCCCGCCGGCAAGCGACAACGCACGCCGCAGTGTGTAGGGGCCGTAAGTGTCTGCATGTACATCAAGCTAATGTGTCTTGCTGTGACAAAAAAAAAGCAAGAGTTTTGCTTATTTGTAATTTGCTTTTGGTCTGCCAAGCACTTTATATTGATTTGTGTGGAGATGTAACAACATTCTGTTTATTTGAACCATTAACTAAATGCAGATGAATATGAAAAACAAAGTCATTGATATTGATCCTCTTACCTGAGATGGATATTTTTCTAAATGTCACAGTGCTCCCTTAAAACTCATCAAGTGCTCTTACTGTTGTTAAGGTAGCATTATGGCTTTATTCACTTTGAATCACTCGTCCTAGCGCAAACTTCAGAAGAAGCACAGACCGTGATGCCAGCAGCTACAACTGCGGGTGTTTCTCAATCTCGAGTAAAGCTGCTCCAGAGCCACTATTTCAAGCATCGAGTGCCGCCGAAGTACTGTTCCAATGTCCAGCATACTTGGAATTCTACCGAGCCCTGCGTACTTCGTTGGGAGAAATTTCGAGGCTTGCACATGTGTAGACTCCGCGGTCTTAAAATCCCCACAATGCTTTGCGCACGGACCAATTTCCCCAAATCTGTGGCGGAAAATGTAAGGCGGGGCCTCTCATATGACGCACACTTGCTCGCCTGCTCCACTCTTCGTTTTCTGAATGCCAGGAAGTATTCTTGCCTCGCTTCTGAAACAAGACGCTCGGAAGACATGTGCTACTAAGCAAGCGTACTCGACATTGAGAAACACCCTGTATCTACACAGGGTGTCCGCGGGGTCTTAAAAAGTATTATAAGTTGATCAATCAATTTAGCGAAAATGAAGGCTATTAAAAAGTATTGAACAGCATTTTCCAAGGTATTACATTTTGTAGCTTGTTTTCAATAAGTATATCAATTGTCCAAAGAGGTCGTATTCTACAGTCTGCCTGAATGTAATCATTGCGTAGGTGTGTAGTGTGATTCTGTGTAGTTTATTTATGGCATCCCGTTGGGTTTGACGTCATCTGAACAGGACATCGCACGCTCACTGCTTGATAGCGCGCCAAGGTCCGTTTACGCCGGTTGTTAAACAACATCGTTATGGGGAAATGCAAGTCTGCGTCCAAATGGTTGGAAGATAAGGAGGAAGGACAATCAATACTGTATATAGTAAGTGTGTCGCCAATGTAACCGGTTAGAACTGGAAGTGGTGTACCCTGCTACAGATATAAGAAGCTTTAGATTGTGACCTATAGTTTTACATATCTGTAGATGGTTCATACAGTGACTTTCTGTAGTGCACTTTGTGGCTAACAATGCCTGCTAGTATTCAGAGTGCTGGCTTTGAGGGAAATGTGTAGGTATTATTTTATTATACATGAAATATTGTGTAATCTAGATTCATCCTAATAATCGTATACTTTGTAATTAATCGAACATCCTTCTTATTCCTCCTAGGGAGAAGATCTGGCGCCACAGTTCACCCAGATGACTCTGAGTCGGCAGGGCTCCAGTGAGAACCCTGAGCCCCCCCCCATGTATCAGCCTCCTCCCACGGTGCTGACTCAGCACCCGCCTCCTCAGACCGGCTACATCATGGCTACCACGGGTCAGCCTATGGCGCCTCCGTCTGGCTATCAGCCTGCCACTGGACACCCCCATCCTCCACCTCCACCACCTCCTCCATCCCAGACCGTCATGCAGGCCCCGCCCCCCCCACAGGGCTACATGCAGGCCCCTCCACCTCAACAGGTACGCTTTTCTCCACAGGCTGCAATATCGAACAAAGGTTTTGTTTGAATGTTCCCAGAATACCGGAAATGGGAGTATATTACGTTTGTGATACAGTATCAATTTGCTCAAATATTTGTATACGGTACACCTTGATACAAAAATACTTTGTTGTTCCTGTAAGGACATTTGTTTTGGATTGCCTCCTGCAGTTCCATCATTTATTACAAATAATGGATTAAGGGTGAGGCATCAACATTTGAACACAGGAGTTATGTATATATACACGGTTTGCACATACACAATACGTAAACGTTTATTTGGAACTGTTTAGTTTGTATTCATTTGTCACTTTTTCCAGGAAGAGGTGATGGCATTAGGATGGTTGTTTCTCGAGTATTGATGATTCTCTGGGGAAACTGCTATTTGTACTGGAATAATTAGAGTATTTGAATCCATCGTTATGCATGTGTGAAATGGTTCATTAGTCCTTTAGATTACATTTGGAACACGCTGACACCATCTGATGTCAGGCTGTTCCTGCTTCCTTGAGATATTGGCCACTGTGAGGCTCATGTTCCTTACACCTCATACTAATGAGTGTTAATGTAAAGATTTGTTAATGAATTAGAAGAGTACACTGTGTGATCAACGCTGCACTTTGTTAAAATACAGATACAGAGATGAAACTTGTGAGTGATATGGCAGTCTTATAATGGTTTCCCATTACAGGAACTGAACACTGAGAACAAGAGGTCTGATTTGTTGCGTCAAAGTGATTTGAACAAGGCTTACTCAACAGCACAGTTATCTCCCTTTTTATAGGAAAGGTGTACAGGGAAGTAACTGCTAAAGCTGTTGGATTGAGACATCTGAGATCTCCGCTAACTGTGAAATTACAACATCTCAATGAGTAATAGTTTCCTGGCACAAGGAAATAACTGGTTTAATTGTCAAGCGAAATCTACCCACATAATTATTATTATTATTACTTCCCACACTGTTTTGTGTTTCCAGCCGTGGCACAGTACTCATCTCTCCTCTGGTGACTAAATTGCCAGAACATGTGTTTAAATACACATTATCTGGTCAGTCATGTCAGAGATATTTTTCTAGTAATATGATTGTCTTGGAAAGAGCTATGTCATTTTGTAGTAATTACAGGGAAAGTACACATTACCATGAAAGAACTTTGGAATCCACGTAATATTCCTTCATTAAAGATTTATTTTTGAAACCTAATCATTGGAATGTTTTACATTGGACACAATATAATTGGACACCAGAATATCATGTTAAAAGTAGAGGTGGTTATGAAAGATGAAACGGGTTTCTGCTTATGTCGACTAGGTTGCACTAGCTCACTCATTAATTGAGTGTACCAATATAACGCTGTCCATAGTTCACATCTGAATTGTCCTTTCCAGGAAACTGCCTAGGTTATTACAAAATCCATAGACATTGTTGTTACTTTAAAAACTCTCCAGTGATGAATGAATGCAATAAATATAACAGAATAAAAACTCAAAAGAGTTTCGTGTGATATATCAAGGATGTGATTCCTGTGAAGTATCAGGATTCACCCAGTGGGGGAGTTTGGTTCTAGCGCCCAAAGCGCTGTGTGTCACCTCCACAAGCTCGCTCTCAGTTCGCCTGTCACATTCCTCTGATCGCAGAGGCGGTGACAATATGATGACTTTTCTCACTCCGTCACTCACACTCTCCCTTCCCTCCCTTAGGCTTCTGCTCCATAAAGAAGTTATTATAATTCATTTGAGCAGAGAACTAAATTGACCTGGCCGTTAAACACCCTGTGGGAGACATTAGGTCCTGTAATGTGTGTCTGGGGCTAAATTGTAAAAGAAGATAGAGAATAGCTGAAGTGACTACATAGTGTTGTGTTCATACGAAGTGAATCTGGGGTCAGTCATGTCTGCTTAGAGCATCAGAGGATGTATTATAATCAGGTACACATGTTTTAAACCTCAGACAGCAGTGCAAACTATTAGTTAATGTGTTTTGTTTACATGACCTTGCTTATAGGGCAGAGATACTTAATTATCGAAGCACAAACAGGTTGAATCATAATTTATCAGTGATGCAGTGTTTGCGCAAAAAGGGCAACCGAGTCCCCAGTCCCCCCTTCCAGGAGAGTTTGCAGACACAATTGTGCATGCATCATTAGCTGGAGTTTTAGTCCACGTGTCTGGAGTGAGCAGTAATGCTGTGGCTTTGAACGTAGCAGTGTGTATAGTTTATTTGTCGGTGAATAAATGCTACAACTCCCAAAGACCCAAGTCAAGTCCCCATGCTTGCTACCTGTTCAATATACTGATGCAAGTTAGTCCCAAAGTTAGCTACACTTTTGTTTTTGCTTATATTTTCTGCGATTTCATTTAGTTGTTCCAAGCACTGACCCATATAGTCCGCTTCTTTTGGTGCTTTTTATCACCCTACAAACAATCATATATATTATCCTCACTCTTATTGATTTCCATTCTGTATGAACAGCATGGGCCGTTAATGGAAGGAGCTCTGTGTTGTTTAACGTGTGGGTGGTGGACAGTGTAGCAGGAGGTCAAATATTAACACCGCTGCAGCCTCGAAATGGGCTGAATGTTGTCATGTATGCAGATGAGGTTTAAGGCAAGAATTATGCATTCTCCTAACATTCAACTTCCTTACTGTTATCCACTTGAGGCCTAGTATATCCATTCTGTATGCTTCATTTAGCCAGTCAGATCATTTTGTATTTTGCAGTTTTCGGGCCTCAGCTGTTTACTGTGTTCAGACTTTACCGTCCTGCACTAAACACCAGACGGACAAAGTTGGCAACAAGCTAGTAAATATAGTGAATCATTTATTAAGTATTGATTTTACAGCACCTCCCATCTTCAGTAGATGGAACTACTTTCTCAAATGGAGGCCCGTTAATTGTATTGTATACACCTCGGAAAACATAGTGAGTTCTGGACCTTCCTGCTCTCACTGGTGGACAGGTCCAACAAGAGTGAAACATCAACTCACACATGTCACTGTTATTCACAGCGCTTGTGTTTGCTGTCACAAGTGGCAAAAAAGAGTCACTGTAGGATGTAGGGATGGGTATCGTTAAGGTTTTAACGGTACTACTACTTTTATCGATACCGCTTATCGGTCCGGTCTTTTAACGGTACTTTTATCGGTTCTTTTGGAGAAAAAAAAACTAAACGAATTGTGAACAAAACTAACATTGCTTTTTATTTAAATTAAATACATAATATTTCACAACAAAAGAAACAACGTTTTAACAAATCGTATTAAATAATCTGAACTGTAAACAGAATAGCTGAAAGTTTAACAAACTAAATAACTCAGTTTCCTCTAATCATTAACCCATGTTTGTATAATGTGGTTAACTCCGTGTGTTGCTGCTAGCATACATAACACCTGACGTGGAAACGTTACTCGTGGATGGGGCTACAGAGCTGCTAGAAAGACGGTCGAACCCGGTGCATTCCTCCGTCTGAATGTGGAGCACTTTTGCTAAATGTTTAGACACATTGCTCGTGTTACCGCCCTTACATGCTGAACTCTTATTGCGCTTTAGGCAACGAGCATCGAGACGGGTAAAGTGTAACCACACCTCAGAGCGCGTTCTCTCCGCCATCTCCTCCGTGTGTGTGTGTGTGTGTGTTGCTGCATGTAGCAGCTGCGTGTGTGTAAACTAGGGGCTGCACGATTTTGGGAAAAAATCTAATTGCGATTTTTCTGACAAATATTGCGATTCGAATTGCGATATTTGTTTTTAAGCGACCCAACGGAAGTTTATTGTAAAATGCAGCCATAACTCCGGCTAGGAAGGTCGTATCAACGTACTCCAGTCTCTAGCACCCCCGCAGCCCGAGCTACGAGTGAAATAACTAAACTTACATGAAACTTCCGTTGGGTTGCTTTAAAGCAGTGGTTCTCAAAGTGGGGGGCGCGAGAGACCAGGAGGAAAAATGGTTATTAAAAAAAAAAAAAATCATATTTGGAAAAATTATTGATTGAAAATAATATGATGCAGTACAGTACTATTACGTCTGGCTCTCTGTGTTTCATTAAAGCTCGGCTCTGTGTGTGTGTGGAACGAGCCATTTTGTGTGTGAGCGAGAGAGAAAGAGCGCACCGGTACCGGAGATCGTTGATGTGAGCTTCTGGTGCTAGCGAGTTACGCTAACGGATATAAGGAGTTTCAGACTGAGAGACTCAGTGAGCTAAAGGACTCTCTCAGTGTCATCTCAGTGGGTCTCAAACGTTTTGGTCACCATTAATGTAAACAATTATTTCCGAGGCACACGTTTATATGATCATTATAGTTATAAAAAAATAAGAGAATAAATTAAAAGCAGGTATGAAATACTATATGGCAGTAAAAAAAGAATACAGTTTAAAAGGGGAGTGATTTCTAAAATATCCATAAAGAAATAGTAAATCTGTTTCCAGTTCTGTTTCAAATGGGTGTTGAGAGATGTATCCATAGATCTCTTCATTTTGCTCTCAAAGTGCACCAGATTGATGCTTTTAACTTCAATATTTAAAAATCTTCCCGGGGGAGCATGCCCCATGTGAGGTCCACACACCACCTATAAAAATAGCACTTTACCCCTGCATACACCTATATGCGGCCGTGAGCTGATTATCGAGCCTTCTTTGTAACAGTTGCGGGTACGTATGCGTGGGGAGTGTTGCAGTAGAAAATTCCACTGTAGCGACCGGTACATTAATGGGAAACCCTAAATGTTTGAGCACCCTCTATGAAATGTCAAGCTACCCCACAGCACCCCCAAAAGAAATCTCTGGCGCCGCCACTGAGCCTGACTATTTGTGTTGGGGGGGGGGCCCGACTTTTTTTTTCTCCAAAGGGGACAGAAAAAAGAAAAAATTTGAGAACCACTGCTTTAAAGTCAAGCTTCAGTTTAAGATTCACCCTGTAATAGATGTAAAACATGTGATGGAGCATTACTAACTTGACTCAGATGCTTTGTTTTACCAAACCATCTAGGAAAGCTCCATTGGAAGCCATTTGGAAAAGGGCAGGCACTTTCAAAAATACATGGCAGGTGATTGGATCAATCTGTCTATCACCTTCTATCATGGGCCAATTCTGATTGATTAACAATGGCTGGTACATGTGGAGCACAACACTTCTGATTGGTGTGGATGACTGACACACAAGAAGAAGAAAAAAAAAAAATGTAAAAAAAAAAAAGTAAAAAAAAATCGCAGGCTTTGCGATTTCATAATCGCATCATTTAAAATCGCGATTTCGATTTAAAATCGTTTAATCGTTCAGCCCTAGTGTAAACTGCCCCGTCCCCTCGCAAGCAGGCGGGAGAGAGATCGAAAATACTAAAAATAATCATAGAAGCATTTTGCAGTCTTTTTGCATGTTAGAAACAGAGTTGGCGACACTAAAACTGCAATATAATGTTTGTGTAGCAATAATATACATCACATATTTTTTACATGTCTCCAGTACCGATAAAAAGACCGCTAACGTCGGAGCTTAACAGTACCACGGTCTTTAATAATTCAGCCCCGGGGCCCGTTTAATACCGGGGCTCGGTACCCATCCCTAGTAGGATGCCTAAACTGAGATATAATAATACAAGTATTCGATAATTATTGATAAAACATTTAAAAATGAAATAATGTGCTCTCAATGCCATGAAAATACAATCTTTCCTGGTATTGCCTCCGTGTAGAAATGGCACTGACGCAATACCAGGAAAGACGGAGTCACTTTTATTCATCAAAAGTCATTTTTCTCTCATTTAGTATTTGAATCTCTATACATGTGCTTTTGTCTCCAGATACAGGTGTCATACTACCCTCCTGGTCAGTATCCCAGCTCAGGCCAGCAGTACCGTGTGCCCCAGCCCATCTCCCACCAGGTGTCTTATCCTGCGCAGCGCACACAAACCATGCCTCAGCCCACACAGCAGTCAGGTCAGTTTGAACATTTTGTTATTCTACTGTATGTTGTTCCAGCTGCAAAAATAATGACTCCACAATACTCTGTCTATCAGGTAAAAGGTTGAATTTAAACAACCTTTCCCCTGCATTGTCCTGCCAAATCAAATATGCTAGGACCAAAATAGAGCTCTTTCTTTTTTTTCTCGGAATACCTTGACACCTTTATCCCTCAGTCTCTTTCATTTGGGGACTGTCAAGGTTGATTATGTGTTTGTACAGTTAACAACAGACTGACAACCAGAATGGACTCTGGCTCATAGCGAAGGCTGCCAAATCCATCATGCACACTGCAAGTCAGTCTTTCCTTACATCATGCACATGGCCGCTGCGTGGTTTGAAGTATGAGCTTTGTGACGGTATGAAGCTTGTTGGCTTTCTCCATATAGCTTCAAAGATAAACCATTGGAAATGCAAACATAAAGTGCTAACATTCCAAGGTATCTAGCATTTTTTACTTTATAAAAACGTCAAGTCACGTTCATCCAGAGAAATGTGTTATTTCCTTTGTGTCATCATCCAAGTAAACTCAATGTTTTGTTCTGAAATGGAGTTTCTGTGTTTGTTGAAGTCATCTGTACGTCTGCCTGTTGTAATGTGATGTTCCCCTTACAGTCAAAGGCCCAACCACCCTTCTTCTCTTCTTCTCCTCTCTTGTAATATACTCTTATACTCTTACTTTATCATTCGCCTTTTCTCTGCTGTCCTCAGGTCTCCAGACCATGATGCCCAGCCAGCAGCCGAGCTACCAGGGCATGATGGGAGTGCAGCAGCCCCAGAACCCCGGCCTGCTCAATTCCCAGAGGGCCGGCATGGGAGGACAGATGCAGAGCATAATGGTTCAGTACCCGCAGATGCCATCATATCAGGTATGGACAGTTTGAAGTCAGCCAAAATAATGCCATTTTGATAGTTTTGCTATTATCAATACAAAAATGTGCCTTGCCTGGAGACTTAAAGCGCCACCAGTGGTTACATACATGTGGCTGATCTTGGCATGGTTAACGGCTCCATCTGGTGCACACTTTTGAAAACAATTTATTTTGAAAAGGCCTTCACCACCCATATTAACATCACTTTATTGATAACGTGGCAAACGTGTACATTATTCAAAGGTTACTGTACATTTTATTTTCATGAAATAGCTGCTCATCTGCCGGGTCAGCTACAGCCAACAGACTCCCACAACCAGTGGAGGAGAAGTACTCAAATATTTCACTTAGTCCATTTATCATTTTAAGTGCTTCATGCATAGCTTGTCAATTTGACCAGGTGATCAATATAATTGTATCCTTACTGATAACCATCATAATTGATCTCTTAGTTATATTTTGCATCCTCAAAGTTACTTAAAGGTCCCATGTCATGGTCATTTCTACTGATCATAATTCCATTGTTGAGGTCTATTAAAATAGATTTATACTGTGCAATTTTCCAAACTCGACGTTGAGAGGCTCGTTGCTGCGATCTGCTGCGAGGAGCAGACAGGCTTCTGTGTCGGCGATACAGCTAGAACAAGCAAAACTCATCCTGAGCACACACAAAGTCACAGCCGAAGTAAAAACAATAAGTGTGGCTTGATATTGAGTAAGAAAAAGTTTTATAACGCTGTGAGCATGGGTCTGCAGAGAGCATTTCTCCGCGATCCCAAAGTAGCAGCCCGAAAAACGTTTACCCATTTAAACAGTCGTGGTAGATACCTTGTTTGTTTTAAACATCATAAATACACAAACAACAATGAATACTTACAGGTTGTGCACCCGAATCTCCCGCTGGTCCAAACAAAGTAGGAACAGCATCGTTCTTCAGTGCCGAAAGGTTTGGGAAGCTTTGTTTCGTGAAAGGCTGGCAGAGGGTGCGGCCATAGCTCTGGGCGTGGCTACTGGGTATCCCTACGTAGCGATACCCAGGAAGAAAACATTGGAAAATGAGAAATCTCCAACGAGGCGTTTTGGGGAGGTGTTAGAGTTTTACTCGCTACAGGGTGTACTTTGAGGGTTTTTGACTGCAGTCCGTTTACATGCATAAAAACTTTCATAACACACAAGGGGACGGGTAATAACCGGAAAAGCATGACATGGGACCTTTAAGATATTAAAAACGTATAGAGGTGGAAAGGGATAATACTCAAGTAGAAGAGTAGAGTACAAGTACAAAAATGTAATGCAGGTACTTCAGAATTGTGCTTAATTACAGTACTTGAGTAAACATACCCCAATACCTTTACTTGAATACTATTTTGAACGCTTGCAAACAACGAGATAAAAACAGATTGACATTTGTTATTGAAACAGCAACACGTGTCTGACCAAGTAATAATGACATCATGACTGGAGTTAATCCATCTGAGAGTTTGGTCTTCTTTGATCCAAACTGTTGTTTAGCTTTGACAGCACTCAGAACTTCTCCTAAGGTGTTTTCTCTCTTGCCCTTTCCCTTGTTGCAGGTACCAGTGGGAAATGAGAGCCAGCAGGTGGTGCAGCAGCAGTACCAGCAGCAGGTGATGGTGCCGGTCAGCCAGTCGGTCCAGGGCCCCATGCCCGTCTACTACAGTGTTATCACCCCCACACAGCAGAGCAGCACAAGGTATGTCTGAACAATGCAAACTCATTATTATTCCCTTTTTTCATTCCCTCATTTCTCTAATAATTGTTTGGTCGTACAAAATCCAAATATATTTAGATAACTATGATATACAACAGAAAGTAGCAGGATCTCTGCATGTTCTGACATTTTTGCCTGAATAAATGTTTGGGCGATGGATTCTCCTAAGACCCGGATAGAAACATGTGTTAATTGAAAAATGCTACCTTTATAATAATATTGTGCTTTATGTTCACCTGTATGTATGTATGTATGTGTTTGTATGTATATGTACCTTTCCCCTGCAGGGTGTCCGCGGGGTCTTAAAAAGTATTAAAAGTTGATAAATCAATTTAGCGAAAATTAAGGCTATTAAAAAGTATTAAACGGCATTTTCCAAGGTATTAAGAAGGTCCACAGCAACGACAACATGAAACACCCTTTAATTTACTGAAACAACATGTCGGGAAACCCCCTCAAGGTGGCCCCATGCATAGCGTGCCATAAAATGCTGCTTCTTATTTTAAGTTTCGTTGCCTTGCTCTGTGGGGGGGGGGAATAAACAGAAGGGCAACCATGACAACCATGCTCCGGGGTCTTCTTCGCTGCTTTTGGTGTATTTTGTGGCGGCAGCAGCGCCACTTACAGGCCTGGCATATGTACTACAGCGTTTCCAGCATTTCCAGCGGTCTAGTGTGAACGGACACGTTAATGAATCGAATGCGTGTGAACGGAAGACTTTTTTGCGTTTGCGTATGCGTTTTACTGTATGCGTCCTCGTGGGGCCGGGGGTCTAAGCCAAACTATATCTGGTCACAGAGATCTGCTATTTTAAAGTAAGGTCAACACATATCGACCCTAAATATAGTCTATATTAAGAACGAGAAAAGTCTTAACATATATATCGTTTTTTGTAAACATATGACAAATGTGTGAGGGTGACGACGTGAGAGCATCGTCCTATGTGCCGGGCTTAGCCCCGGACAGCCCCAGCCTAATTTAACCCCTGGGTATTTGTGAGGGAGCTCCTATATGGCATTACCCCGCTGAAGCTCACCAAAGTTTAATATATTTCATAGTTCAAAGTTTTGTCAATTGTTTTGTTTATTGGTCAAATACTGGTTTCTAATGGTTTCTGAAGAGTTTTACTGGAATGAAAGAGCACAGAGTACAGAAGCAACAAAGCAGCATACTGCATTAAACCTGACCTTCACAGAGAGGTTGAAGTTCATGTGGAGAGGAGGCTTCAGTAGTCTGTCTGCACTCTGTTTAGTTGTGCTATCTTACAATCAATATAGTAAATGTGAGCTAAAGTGTGTGGCCAATGTAACCGGTTAGAACTCGAAGTTGCGATGAGGTCTTAAAATGTATGGAAAGGGTCTTAAAAAAGGTCTTAAAAGGTATTAAATTTGACTTCAGGATTCCTGCATATACCCTGCCCTGCATTTATTCTCTCCCCTTTATGTGTGTGTGACCCGGCAGCCCGTCAGTCAGCTACCTGCAGCCCCCCAGCTCTGAGCAGTATCAAATCACTCAGTCGCCGTCCCCTTGCAACCCTCAACAGTTGCAGCAGCAATATTCAGGTGAGACTGAAGGGCGATTAGTTAAACATTTCATAAACAACATTGAAGCTTTTTAAAGTATTATATACTCATTGTATCTTGTTTGTGAGCATTATTCTCCCAAAATGAATGTCTGGAGTATTATGCAATTTAGTGATGCCCTACTTGTAACTGCCCTACCCACGAATCAGGTGAAAGGTATTTAGGGTAAAGGTAAAGCGAGGTACACAGGGTTCACAGGTTGAACTTGTTCATCGATTTCCTCAAAAAAGAAATGTTTGAAGAAATCACAAACCTCCACGTCAGAAAGGCCTAAAGTAAATGTTGATCGTAGTCACTTTATCCTTTCAACCTCTGCTCCTGTTTGTGCCGTTTACTCAGGTTGTTCGACAAATCAACATACAGCTATGTGATTGGTCGGTTTCTCAGATTCAGACTCTTGGTTTCAGGTTTTGATTTGAAACTTTCCCTCCACTTTGAGACTAAATCCAACCATAAACCTATGATTTGGGTCTTCCTGAAGCGTATTAAATGTGTTTGAGATGAAGAACGTGCTTCATCTTCTTACGCCGGTAGAGTGAATTTCATGTTCTCTGCAGAAAAGCACTAGTTGCTGAGAAACTATCCCCTCAGTCTTTAAAATGTTTTAATATTTTAAGGGTCAGGAATTATTATTAAAAAGAAAACAAATGTTGCTATTTTGGATTCCTTTTTAAGATGTTTGTTTTTCACTGTTTTATCTGTGATGCAATTGAAATAATGGTTTCAGGACGTTTGTGGTCCGTTGGATGAGTTCATGGCATATTTTGATGAAGAGAGAGAGATGTCCTTGTTGTTTTGAGCTCCTCCAGTTGTCATGTATTGCAGGTTTATCTTATGTCTGTCTCTGTGTGTCCCTCAGGCGTTCCTCCTCCTGGGCCCGGGGTGATGGTCATGCAGCTCAGCGTCCCCAACGGACCGCAGCCTTCCCAGAACCCCCCCCTGGTCCAGTGGAACCCGTGCAAATACTACAGCATCGAGCAGAGGCCCAGCAAACCGGGCGAGCTCTACAAACCAGACAACACTCCACAGGTACACACACATCTTCCTCACCAGTGGGGGGGGGTCATCCTGTTATGCATGTACATGTATTTATTCAACAGTCACCTATTGGTCAAACTGAGGATTAAAGACGGAACTACTCTTCTCATGTTTTTTTAATATTTTCCCTCTTGGTTTTTCTCCTTGTGTTCAGGCCAGCACCCAGCTGACGAGTCCCCTGGCCTCCCCCACTCAGTCTCCCACCCCGTCTCCCTCCGGCAGCGTCAGCAGCGTCTGTCCCGGCCTGGGACCACTACCCCTCATTTCACAGTTCCCCCGGCCCGGAGGACCAGCTCAAGGTACAAATGAAGAAGAAGAGAGAAGGTTTAAACCTGCACACACAAACAGCTGTACGTTACCTGGTAACAGGGACAGCAATCATCCCATTACAAATTAGAGCCAACTATTAAAAGCAGACCAGGTAGTGGACATTTTTCTTCTCCTGTGTTCAATCCTTCTTCATTTCTAATCATAATTATTAAACTCGCCATGTTTTGTTTTTTTACCAATTGCTAGTTGTCCAAAAGTCTGGTAATTTGTGTCGACTATTTGTGTATACTTTTAATGTCACAACTATTACAAATGTGTGCTTTAACCCCTGTTTGTGCCACAGTGACTTTTTAACCTGGTCAGGTGGCGCTGTGCCACCTGGTCAAACCTCACGTGGCTTCACCTCACCTTTCACACACAGAGCCCCAAGACCCTCACTGATAGAGACCCACAGTAATATCACTATGACCCAGGGCTTTTATACCTAAATGAGCTTCATTGGGCACTTTGACCCAGTTCTCATAGCTTGGTGTGCTTTACAAATGTTTTACTCTCCAGTCGTGTTAAAGGTACATCTTGATTTCAAAACCTTTGCCAATGCCATAAAACTATCGACAAGAAATCTATCAAGCACCTTCTTTTTTAAGATGGCAGGAACATGCTTTGATCTTTATATATTATTTATTGGACTTATCAGTCAATTTCTTTAGGATTCAAGACTTTAACTGGTGCTTTCTGTTTTTCAGGTGATGGGCGCTACTCCCTGCTGGGGCAGCCTCTCCAGTACAGCCTGTGCCCCCCCCTCATGCATGGCCAGTCCTCCTACAGCTCCCATCAGGTCAGTACTGGCAGGCCGCTGTAACGCATAACTCCAGCCTTCTACATCTTAAGGCTCAGATTGATCCTGCTCTTACAGACATTTCAAGAATGCATCGCTTTTTTTATTCAGTTCATGTCTAGCTTAAATGGAGCCATCATGAATCGCAAGCTCCAACATGTTTCTAAACACACTACCAGGTCAAATGTACGCCTTCCAGTTTGTCATTTGTCAAGACAAACAATGACATTTATTATTGTCACAACACAAGAACATATTTTGTACTATTATAAATGTAATTCTTATATCTGCATTTGTTTTTACGTGTTGTTGAGGGTGATAGAAATGTGTTAGTGACCAACTAGTCACCCAGGAATATAAATAAAATATAGCTGTGGGACAGTGGCAACTTTCCTCAGATCCAACCGTAACATGTTGGCTGTGGAAATAGTTTGAAATCGTCCTTTGCAGCATGTAACCATTCCAATCTAAGCCATAATACAGTGTGAGCTGGATATTTGTCTTCTGGAGTTTCCATTTAGCAAACACTGATTGCTTTCACCCCCACCTAGTGCCTTGCTGTGGAACTGCTTGTAATAATAAGCCTAATAAAACATTTGATGTGTTCAGGGCCAAGGAGTAATGAAACACGGGGCACGAGGGAAAAAACAAACACTCAAATCTCAATCAACAGACCTCGGCACCACTGATGTTGGTAAGTCAGCCGTGCATCCTCACCGAGCACAATATCCTCTGCCAGTGATGTCCTGAAGTGTTTCTGCTGGAAGAGATGGTAGATAATGGAGGGCAGCACACCGTGTGCTCGGGACCCCCTTGAAAAAGAGATGGTGTATCTCAAGGGGTTTATCCTAATAAATACATTTCAAATACAAAAAGGTTTATTTTCAGAATAGCTTTTTTGTCCTTAATTTCCTCTCACAAACTCCTCCTTATGATGTAAGGATGTATTGCAATGCATTTTCAGTTCAACGGTATTTGTTTGACCTAGAGCTTCTTTGGGGGATTTGATGTGAGAGGAGAAGGTCCCATAAAAAGATGTAGTATTTTTAGTTATTTAATAATCAATGTTTTATTATGAACATACAATTGAATTTCAGTATTCCAGAAGCCATATTGATTTTCCAAGTTAGATTCCTCTGGCATGAGATTTGTGCACCAATGCACGCCGCTAAAAGTCTGAAACAGACATAGCAGGTCTTTGAATCAGGTGTTTGATGTAAAGACCCTAACGTCCCCCGGTCTCTCTGTGCAGTGGTGAGTCGAGTCCTGGAGGTGACGGACCTGCCGGAGGGGATCTCCCGACCGGAGGCTGAGAAGCTCTTCAACCAGCTGTCCATGTGCGGTGCCAAGATCCAGTGGCTGAAGGAGCCCCAGGGAGGTCGGGGAGGGGGCTGTGGCCCTTGTCCCGGGGGGGGGCCTGCAGGGCCAGGTGCCGCCGCCGGCCTCGGGGCCTGCATGGGGGGGAAGGGAGTCGACCCGGCTCACCTCTACACCGTCGTGGCCGTGTTCCCCAGCACCATGGCCGCCCAGAGTGCTTCCTTCAAACTTAACAACAGCGGAGCCAGCCTCTTCAAACTGAGGGCCGCCAAAAAGAACTATGACCTGCGCGTGCTGGAGAGGGCCAGCTCTCAGTGAGGGGGGGAGAGGGGGAGGCAGGACAGAGTGGAAGAGACAGACAGAAAGAGAGACTCTTGGTGGAGTGGTGGAACAGGAAGGAGAACTGAGGCGGACTGCTCTTATTGTACAATTTAAAAACAAAACAAAAAAAATGTACTTGAGTTTAATGATGTGTCAAATGTATAAAAGGGAAGGTGTGAATCATGAGGTGGCTGGGGTTTGGTTGCAAATTTGGTTTTGTTTTTATTCATTGTTTTTGTTTTGTATTTATATAGCAGATGAGCACACAAGAGACGCGACCATGTGTTTCACTGTTGCCGTGGAATGTGCGCTGCCATTATACAGAAACACATGAAACTCCACACATACATACATACATACATACATACATACATACATACATACACACACACTTACAAGGAGACACAAACAAACACACAGTCAACAGGGTCACGTAGCACATAAGAAAAACACACTGGACAGTCAAACCTTTGCCCTCCATCCTTTCCCTCCCAACGCTGTCTCTCCTTCCTTAACTCTCCGTCACCCAGTTGTCTCTTAATCTCACATATTTATACATTTTCATAAGCACAGTTGCGCACCCTCTCTGCTCTCTTTTCTTGCCATGTCTCATCCTGCCTCTGCTCCCTCGCCACCTCTCATGCTCCCTCACTGCTCTCTCCTCTTGCTTTCTGTTTGCCTTACTGCTGTTGTGGGTTTCTTGTATTGCGCTGTTTTTGTTTTTTTCTCAGAATTTTTTGTTTTTGTTTTTTGGGATTCAATATATTTATATAAGTGATGTAAGGAATAAAAGAAATCTATATATTTAGTGATTTTTCTTTCTTTCCCCTTGAGTGAAAAGATGTAGGTCTTCCTTTATCCTTTACTCCTCCCATCTTCATCCCCCTCTCCTCTCCTACATTTGTTTCCTCCTTACTGCCCTCTACCTCACTTCTTCGGCCCTCTCCTCTGACCCACACCCCCCCCCCCGCACCCGAGTTCCACCCCAACGCCCCGTTGTGTTTGCGTTTTTCGTTGACAGCTGTGCAGAACGTTCAGAAGAAGTAGTTAAAGTGCACAATGATTGCATATGTCTACTGTACATTTTATTTAATCTGTTATTTTTTGTTTGTTTTTAAAAATATAAAAGTCGAGAAAAAATCTATCAAAACATCCTCTGTGTCATGTGGTTAATTTTTTGACTTGAAGCTGACCTGAAGTCTGAGCCAGACCGAACACAAAGTGTGTGTGCGTGCGTGCGTGTGCGTGCGTGCGCGTGCAGGTGTGTGTGATACAGCGAGCATATGTGGACGTACTGTTGGCAGGAAACAAGATGTCCTAATGTGTTGGGCCGCTTCAACAGCTTCAGTGTGACTTGGCGTCGCTCTCTTACTTGTTTTTTTATTACGTGACTAATGGCCAAATTACAATACATGGATTACAGTATTTCAACATAATTGTCCATTCAATGAAACACTTTTAGTTATGTCACTGTTTGAAAGGGTCCCCCACGAGTTCCATACAGTAACTTACAATTGTTAGTAGGCTACTGGTAAGATTATTACCAACAGAAACATAAACGTATCACTCCTTAAAATGTATGAATGCTGGGTGATTTGAATCTACAAAGCTTCATATCCTTTCAAATAGTTTCAATGTTTGCATATATTTGTCCTTACTATACTGAAGTTATATGTCTTCAATGCATCTAACTTTAAATTCAAAGCATACTTTTTCATTTTGTCTGTGGAGAACCCTGTTCCGCGTTTCAGTCCAAAGTTGTAGGTTAAGTTTGGTTAAACATTTTCTCACAATGGCTTCCTTAAATTCAGGAGTTGCGCTAACAGATGTCTGCTCCAGCTTCAGGTGAAGGAAAGCCACATTTTCCTTTTTAGACCAGAGGCATCCAAACTACGGCCCGGGGGCCATTTGAATCGGCCCTCGGCAAATTCAAAATGTATAATGAAATATGGCCAACCAATGAAACTTGTGCTTGTCTTGTATGGTAGTTCTTAAATATAGATGAAAACATATTACACAGTATTCATGTGTTAAGAAGCCCACTCTTCAAACAAATGTAGTCAATTAAAGTTGAAAACATTTTCTATCAAATCTAAGTTAAGAAAAAAGCTGACTGACCACACAGTTTTGTTTTTATGAGCCTCTACCAACTGGTCGAGCTGGCCTTCTATGGTAAAAGTACATTTTCAACAATCATCATATACAGTACAGTATTTGTATGCATTAACTCAAATAAAACACAAACTCAAATACATTTGTTTCTTTTATGTAAAATGAGCAATATATACAACCAGATATATTCATAAAAGATAATAAATTATATAGTTGTAAAAAAAATAAAATGGAAAAAAGTAATAAAGTGTTTTTCATGATAAAAAAAGACTTGCTCATCTTACTGTATATGCTGAATTGGCCTAACAGCAAATGTCTATATCCTGTGTTGGCCTAACTTGCTCATCTGTGCAACTTTGGACTGAATGTCATGCATGAAAGGTGCTATATAAATTATTTTCACTCTGAGACTCATAAGGCAGTACTAGATTTAGTAATATTACCATGAATCTAGCCATTTATTTACCATATTTTATTGGAAAACATCTCTGAAACTCTGAAAAAGTCATATTGCTAGCTTACCAAAAAAGGCCAATTCGACCGATTGGTTGAGCATATTTTCCAAAAAATAATTACACCCTTGTTAAAACTTTTTTTGTGCATCAAGTTATCTAATTATGTTCAGTCAGTGCCCTGCCACTAAAATATGTCAAAAAGGATATGGTTACCTTACAAAAGTTGACCAAAAAGAGTGATTTCTTCAGCAGTGATTGTTAGCATTGCCAACTTTCTCAGTTGAAGCTAGCTGAAGGGCATTCTGTTTGAACCACAGTGACATCTAGAGGTTGTTTTGTGCATAACATGTCAACCAAAGGGTAGAGCTGGCTGAATCAGATGGAATTCAACTTTTTTTTTTTTTTTTTCAACAAGATATCAAGACACAAAATGTGCTCTACCAAATGGTGGTGCTGGCAGTTAAAGGGCTAGTGAGCGGCCCAGCCCTTCGTATATTTTTCTGTATGTGGCCCTCGGTGGAAAAAGTTTGGACGCCCCTGTTTTAGATCATTTGCACTTCTGTCCCGATGATTTTTTCTCCATATATTTTTGATGAACTCATCATCTTAGTCCCAAGAATGTTCCCAAAACATGAACAACATCAAGTAGAACAATACATGTATTATCTGCACCAGTGTTACAGAATACACAGGATTCAGAAAGATAGTAATTTAATATTTTTCGAAATGTTTCCTTTCTGACCTTACCTATTAATCATTCTGATATCGGCAACACACAGTATTGGACCTGCTGTTCATCGAAGATATCCTTATAGTCAGTGTTTATAGGGAGAGAATTGGAAGCCAAATAAAAGAGCCTGACTGAAAACTGAATATCAATATGTGAATGGAATGTGGAATGTTGATTCAAAAAAATACAAAAACATGTCAAAAGCAAAAAGCAGAAGCAAGAAAAACAGAAGATGTCTCACCAAAAAGAGGTATTTATCACGCTTTACTTGACAAATAAATGTTAAGGCTACTTTATACTTCTACCAAACAAAGATACATACTGTACTGCATTCTATCAATTTCCCTGCTATGAAAATACTTACTTTGTAGACTAAGTGTTTACTTACAAAACATATGAGCAGTTTATAAAATATGAAGCATTGTTTAAGATTAAACCAACAGTATATGGAGCTGTTGAAATCAGCCTTAACATTTAAATGCAGCTTACATGATATCCAATATTATGATAACACTCAAAGGGGCCATTCTGCAGTACCTAGTTTGTTACTTGTGATCTGATGCGTTCTGTTCATTTTGTTGCCAAGACTTCTGTAGCCTTTGATTAAATCAGTTATTGAATCAAGCAATCTCAATACTCTTTCAACTAATGGGTTGGATACAAAATAGTTGTAGAACTGTTGTTTTTTGCTAATGTGACTCCAGTTGGTGCAAATACCAATACACATGAATTATATACACTGGTAAAGAAGTCAGAAATAAAACCATAAAAACAAGTGAATGTTTGTTTTTGAAAAACTTCTAATGTTTTTAAGTTACCTGCTCAAAGAAAGTAACATTAATCCGTCATTTATAGTCATCACTGTGATATGCTTTGCTCCATATGTGTTTGGTGGCAATAATAGCACTGCTACTACTACTACTACTACTACTACTACTACTACTACTACTACTACTACTACTACTACTACTACATGTATCTAACATTTTGTCACTGTTTTTTCCAAAAGACTACAAAGGTCAAATAAAGCCCTCTGGATCCTGATATAATGGAGAATGAGGCAGAACATTTCTATGTCAGCGAGAGAGGTTCAACCTCCAGAACTTCTAGCAAGAAAATCGAGAAGACGGCCTCCTCCCCCTCCTCAGTAACCTCTGAAGTTGCCAGCACTATCGTCTCAGAGATACTTGAACGATCTACTGGGAATTTATGCGAGCTGTTGCAGTCTATCTCCAGGTGGGAGGCTGATGACGATGGAGACAAATCCTCTGCTGCCCGTCGTGTTAACCAAAATATTGAGCATGAGTTGGACCGTTTCTTTGGCCTCCGGCGTCTGTTCGCAGAATACCAGGGAGAGACATTGGAAGACACAGACAAAGACATTGTTCCTGAGATGGATTCAGCACCAGGACCATCAGGACAAGAAGGACATAAAACTGCAACTATCAGTACACAGACATCTCGTGATTCTGATAGGACAGATGAGAAACCTACAGGCAGTACGAAATATGAGATGGTGAAGTCTGCATTGAAACGCTGCTTTAAACTGGAGCAAAAGACAGCAGATCAGAACTATGGCTTTCCATGTCCTGAAGAGGCGTTTCCCTCGGCCCATACACCCCCCAGTGAGGACATTGGGGACGCAACGCATGAAGACCTGAGCTTTGTCCCTCTGCAGTTGGTTGATCATGTAGAGCATGAGAATTCGATAGTGCAAAAGACTGTAAATACTTCCTCACACCCAGATGAGATTGTCGGATTAGACAGCAGTGAGTCAACATCTAAAGAAAATATCCAGAAAAAGGTGTGCTTCCAGGAGATGGATGAACCCTCCCAGAACAAAGATGTCTGCCAGACTGCTCTGACTGTCAGTGCAGAGAAGCTTTGTGAATCTGACATGACGGATGTGAAATCTGAAAACAGACTTGAAAGCAACATCTACAAGAAGATTAAGACTTCACTGAAGAGCTGCTTGGAATCAAAACCGAAGAAGGTCCAGTTTGCAACTGAAAAGGATTTGGATGAAGCTGTCAAGTCTGGCTCTACATGTCCTAAAGAGACATCTCCAAATGTAGACATCAAGTCTGCTGAGAAAATAGACCTGAACTCTGTCCCTCTGGAGATTAATAATAATGTAGGGAATGAGGAAGTCCCACCAGAGAACAAAGAGGTTCCTTTAACTTTCTCCCCCACCGGCTCATCTCAACCAGTGGAGCATGATGAAGTAAGCTTTGACGTCATGGATGAAGACCTTGTCACAATCACAGAGTCTGCACCAGGACCCTCAGGGCAGGATCTTGAACCTCCTCAGGGCCACCTGGCAGCTATCAGCAACTTGACGTCCAGCAGTGAATCCCCGGAAGAGATATATATCAGTTTCTCCACTGGCTCCAGTGAGGACTTACAGTTTGCTGAGGAAGTAGACCTGAGCTCTGTCCCTATGGACCTGATGGATACGGCAGAAAGGAATGACACACCAGAGAGTGTCATAGACAAATTGATGGAGGACGACCTGGTCACAGTAATGGACGCAACATCAACAGTTCCCCTGGTGTTGCTGGGAGCAGGATATGTGGATAAGGTAGTCGAGTCAGCCAGCAGTGAATTAACTTCCGAAGACAGTTCTCAGACAAATTCAGGATCCCTGTTTTCTGGAGAGTTGTCCTTTATGGTAATTGATGCACCCTCCCAGGAACACGACATATATGTCTGCCAGACTGCTCTGAAGGACAGTGCACAGAGGTTTTATAAACCTGACTGGACAGATGTGAAATCAGCAAGCACATGTGAAAGCAACATCTACAAGAAGATGAAGTCTTCACTGAAGAGCTGCTTTATATCAAAACCAAAGAAAAAGGTCTGGCAGGCAACCGAAGAGGATTTGGATGAAGCTGTCGGGTCTGGCTCATGTCCTTACTTGACATTTGAACACAGTAACCTGACAAATTCAGCATCCCCGTCTTCTGGAGAGTCGTCCTTTGTGGAGGTGGATACACTCTCCCAGCAGATAGACAAAGATATCTGCAACCCTGTTCAGGCTGTCAGTACACAGGAAGAGTCAAAAAGCAAGGACTCTCTCTCTCTATGTCCAGAGGAGGACAGACTTCCTGAGCATTTCCAAGAGGACAATGTAGACGCAGCGCTACCCCAGCTCACTGGCCTGAAAAACATCTTCTACAAAACAGTCAAGGGATTCTATGACAGCGTTAACGAAGAGTACGTTATTTAATTTCCTCACTGAAAGTCCTTTGAACACTTAAATACAATTCACATTTGTTATGAATGTTTTTTGGTGATTTCGCTTTTTTAAACTGTTTGTTTTCTTTTTTAGGCAGCGGATGTTATTAGGAGGAGGTGTTTATGACCTTAATGTGAACGACAAGCTGGCTAGCGTGTGCGTGGAGGGGCTGAGTCTCATCATTGAGACCATCACCGACACCCTTTTAAAATCTGTGAATCAATATGCAACACCATGCGGTTCCTTGACCTCTTCCCAGGCATGTGCCAATTTGTCCCCAGAGACTCTCCAAAATAAATGTGTCATCATAGAAGGCAACCTCCAGCAGAGTCTGAAAAGCTCATCTGCCGAGGCTCTTAGTGGCTTTGTTGATGCTGACATGTATCTTGGCATAACTCCAACATTCACAGAGGGCATCTTGAGAGCGATCAGTGATGAGGTTACCTCTGTTCAGTCAGAGACCATAAATGCTTTTCTGAGCGGAGGATCCTCCAACGATCACTCTGACACCTGCTGCAAGTCCTCATGTTGCAGGTTATGCAAGAGGAGGTCGGCAATCGTGGAAGTGCAATCCCTATTTACGCAACACAAGATAGTGAAAACCACAAAACATTCAGATGCAAGGAGTAAAGATGACAAATCTAGCAGTTCTCATACAAGAAAAGTCCAGGAGAATAAGCTGGAGTGGTGGATCTGCTTTCGTAAAATGAAGGAGAAGAAGATCCATCCGGTTTCCGACAAACAAGGAGACACGGAGGTCAGAGTGTCACCAAATAAACTGTCACCTGAACACAAACTCTCCTCGTCTCCTGGAGCCTCATCTAACATCTGCTCCACCCCTCTGGAGCTGTTTGATTATGAAGAAGAGGATGAGGATGACACATCAACGGACACCGGAAGCAACCCATCTCCAAACTGGATTGACTTTTTTCGAATAGATTCCATGGAGGAGGAGGAGGAGGAGGGAGGAGGAGGAGGAGGAGGAGGAGGAGGAGGAGGAGGAGGAGGAGGAGGAGGAGGAGGAGGAGGAGGAGGAGGAGGAGGAGGAGGAGGAGGAGGAGGAGGAGGAGGAGGAGGAGGAGGAGGAGGAGGAGGACGACGACGAGGAGGAGGACGAGGAGGAGGAGGACGAGGAGGAGGAGGAGGACGAGGACGAGGAGGTTTTCATTGTCCCAGAAAACCGAGAAAGGTTACTTCTGTTACAAACTCAGACCATGAAGAGAAGCTTGTTTTGTCCTCAT
Source organism: Gymnodraco acuticeps (assembly GCF_902827175.1). Lineage (NCBI taxonomy): Eukaryota > Metazoa > Chordata > Actinopteri > Perciformes > Bathydraconidae > Gymnodraco > Gymnodraco acuticeps. Next base: position 1,428,589 of record NW_022991632.1, read on the forward strand.
TCTGTTGATTCTGGCTCTGGGAAGAATGATGTCATGGCTGCCAGGAAGCGCAAGGAGACATTCACCTGGGTAATGAAATTGATCAGACTAGTTTGAAAGAAAACACAAGACTGTATTAAACAAGATGAGAGAAAACATAGCTAAGTTACATAGAATAAAAAAGCGTAACTAAAAGGCATTTACTGTTCACTTTTCCTACACAAGTACACATTTGAAAGATAAATGAATTACACTTGATAAAGCCATTTTGTGTATGAAATGACTGGAATTCAGGTTTTCTTTTGTAGATATTACTATTATGTTTGCTGTTTTTGAGGATCTGAGGTTGTGAAATTAGAGTTGGCTTCTTTTCCAGACCTCTCGTGTCATCTCTATGCTGAACTGTACAGGTTTATTGTTTTAAAACTGTTTACTTATGTTGTTTTTACATTTTAATCACAGGATCAGAAAGCTTCAGCTTGGGATCAGCCTGTCCGGACCGAAAGGCTGTGTCCGCTGAGAAAGATGTTCTGCTGCTGTTCCCTCAATGAGTGACCTCTCCACCAACTGAAAGCTCTTCTCTTTCTTCTGCCTTAACTGTTCTCTAACTACAGACACAAGACTACTGCAACTACAAAGAGACACAAACGACAACAAAGAGACACAAACGACAAGTTTATTCCCTCTCTTCCCTACCCTTCTTTCTATCTCGATACAAATAAATAAAGATATAACTGCAAGTTAGTGTAGTGTTTCTGTATTGTCAATGGTAAATGATGTCCTTTTCTGGTATATGTTGCATTTGTAACATTGTTGAGGATCTATTTAGTGGGTTATCCGGCACTTTCAATCATATCACATGATCTTCAGAGATTTTAGTTCATTTTAAACACTAAGGGTTTAATTTAAGGAGAAAAAAGGTCACATCATATAATATATCGTTTTTAACACATTGTAATGTAGTTTATTGTTGTACAGGGCATTATACTATAACCATGACAAAGGGGTGACATGACTAAGTTCTATGTCACATCGAAGCCAGTGGTCTCCTTTTAGAATAACATGTACTGTATGATTCAAGAGGGAACTCCTTAACATTGTTCCAACTAAGGGCTTTCCTCACATTTTGTGCTGCAAAATCACGGAATGAGCTTCGAAAGATCATGTAGGCTCCTTAACTCTTTAAAATAAAGATTGATAAGTTATTCTAAAAAATAGTATTATGTCCAACTATAAAGCTGATCTGTGACAGTTATTGTTATTTTAAACATTTAAAAGTTTTTCACATTTTGTGATTGACATTTTTAGTTAGTAAGTTACAACACATGTTATTCATATTTGGTTGAAAATAATTTTTTCAAGATTTCACTTTCAAAACTGACAAGATAAATGAGGTGCTCAAACTGTTTGGGAGTGTGACAATATTTAACATGACGCTTTAATATGCTGTGAGTGAGGCAACTGAAGCTGAGCAGAGCTTCTCAGCTTCAGTAGTGCTCAGCTGTCCCAAGCAGTCACACACACACACACACACACACACACACACACACACACACACACACACACACACACACACACACACACACACACACACACACACACACACACTGGGTTGGGCTGGGTTTGGCTGGGTTTGCCTGCTGGCATTACTCATCCAATCTCCCACCTGTTGGAGTCTCATTTGGAAAGTTGAGCATGCAGAGGACTGATCAGCAACGCTACAAAAAGTCAGAGAAAGTCTGAAGCTTCAGGGATCCCTATGTTAGGAACCATCTCACTTTTAGAAGACGTGGAATTCCAGTTTCACGGTCAGTTGTACGAATGATCTACCCTCTACCCTCTTTTAACCCATTACTAACACTCTCTGTTTAGTGTTGGGTCGTTTCTTGTTTATGAATTTGAACATGAAAAGGACCAAAGCTTCACTTGGGGTGGCTAACATTCCTTGATATCAATTGGAGTAACCTTTTTCTGATTTTTAAATTACCTTTATCTCAGGATTTCATTTATTTAGGAGAAAAACCTAAATTAATACATTTGTAAAGTTTGGATCATCATTTTTTCCTAAGTTCAGGACATATGGAGAACCTGATCACAATATTTTTTTACAAAGCCTTCATGAAAAAAGTGCCTTGTCATAAGGTTACAACCAAAGAGATTAAGAACAATGGCCAAGCCCAGGGAGCAGGAACGCTAAATGCTCAAAATTCCTCCAAATGGCTTGTTTTACACAAACTGTTTGCAGTTATTGTGCTCACTTTTTTACTCATTGTACATTTTATCTCTTTTAAGACAACTTTTATTGTTATGCAAAAAATATCTATAAAATACATTATTGGTTGTCGGTTTAGTTATCAAGAGAAGGGGTCCATTGTAAGGTGAGGAACAACTGGTGTAGAGCAACCAGACAAGGGGGAAACCCTCTGGATGTGTTTGCCGTACATTTTATAAAACGCCATGAGAAAGGCTCATGAGTTTAACTTTTATCCGGAACAGAACTCACTGTTCATTGCATCTGATAATAGACTGCTGTTCACTGATGAGTCATGACAGAAGCAATGCAAATCAGAGGAGAAGGTCTCTGAATTCAAGTAAAAAAACAAAACAAGATATGTTAATCTTATTTTCACCTGAGGTTCCTGGATGGTTATTTATTGTAAGTCAAGCTGAAATAAGTTGCTTTCCTATGTGATATGATGACTTACAAGGATTTTAGAGGACACTGTTTGGGGGAATCCCTCTACAGAAACAGAAGTGATGCTCTGTGTTTTGTTGACAGTGCCATCTGCTGGTCCGCGCTCTGAATATCTGGAGGAACTAAACTTCAACTGACCAAACGACACCATGGCTAACTGCGACTTGTAAGTTGTGCATATGTGAATGTAAAATGAAAATATTTGTAAAGTAAGAATTTTTACGAGTTTTTAGGCCAGCATCCCTATGTGTGGTCTCTTTATAATCCTAAGTAACATTACATGTAGTGGTACACCAACACAAAACATAAATTACACTTAAGAAACCCTAAAAATCACCCAAGAAAACCCCCCAGAATGTGACTTCTGAGGCATTCAATGACTCAGTCAGACCACCGTGAAATATAAACCACATATTTGTCTTTTGCGTTTCAACATTTGCTTCTCTGTGTGACATTTGCTACCCGATGATGACAGGATGGATGACAAGAACTCTGTGGATATTCATGACGACCCCCCTCCCCCCGATAATGTGATGAAAGAGGAGGACAACACGGTGAGACATCCTATATCCTCAACATACCATGTGGTACACACACATCAAGGGGCTGTATACCATTTATACACGCCAAGCAACTGCACACAAATGTTACATTGCATTGGGAAATATTAATGTTGGATGTCAACATTGAAGCTTAGGCTATATCCAAATCAATGGTTGAATACAATTAAATTACCAAAAACTAATTTCAGTTGTATTGTATATATAGTTTTAGTGGTATGACATAGACATAGTTTTGGACTTGCTTGCTTAGAGTTTTAGATGAACAACTTTTTGCAAATCCATAAAGTTTTATAGTCCAAAACATCACTTTTTTGAATCTGTTATGTTTATTTATTGGATTTCATACAGCCTCATGTCTTGTTATCACACCTGATACATTATGTCGGGACAGATATCACGTCCCCTGTCTTTCTGCTCTCTTGATTTGTGCAATATTGCCACGGTGGGTTTGTATAAGTCGACTCTAAGCTGAGATGTACTGAGACAATGTGGGAGGTTTGTTTAGGATTGATGTCAGCTAAATAGAGTTGCAGAGTGATGGCGCTGTAATGTGTGAACTGTCCCGGGTATTATCAGTTATTCTAGTGTAAATCCGCAGCCGGCGGCCACAGGACGCCTCTAATCCTGCCAGAGATGGAGAGTCAGAGCCAGTGCAGCCTGTCAGGCGTCCCTCTGAGCGTGTGCATGTGTGTGTGCACATCTTTGGATGTGTGTTTGACATAGGGCTCTGTTTGACTGTTATGTAGTATATTTAGGAGTAGGTATGTGGAGCTTTGTATCATTCAGTCGGGAATTCTGTCTTGCTCCGGTGTGTGAGCGCTATTTTGAGATCTAAGTCTCTCCCATCTGTGTGTGTGTGTGTGTGTGTGTGTGTGTGTGTGTGTGTGTGTGTGTGTGTGTGTGTGTGTGTGTGTGTGTGTGTGTGTGTGTGTGTGTGTGTGTGTGTGTGTGTGTGTGTGTGTGTGTGTGTGTGTGTGTGTGTGTGTGTGTGTGTGTGTCATTAGTCACAGCTCTGACTCTGGCTGATATGATACAGTTTGTGAGAACAGACACCAGACAGACTATATGACTCAGTCCGCAGGGTGCTTCAGTATTAATAGCATCATTCTTAGTTATCAATCTGCTAGGCTGTGGGTGGTGCAGGCTACTAAGACTGATAAATAAGTAAAAAGGCAAATATAGGACAGTAATAAACAATTCAATGAAATCCTTAAACTGAATCATTTATGAACAATTCATCTTTTCCCCCCGACTTTGCTTGATTGAAGACACAAATAAATTGCCCGAAGGCTTTTTGACATTCTCCATTGCTGGCTGCTGTTACACTCAATTGAAGTGCATTGTGTTTTATGATTTCCGGCAGTTTTATATTGAACATTTATGACCCATATTAATCTGCTATTGTACCCCTTTCATCACTCAGGTTTATTTCATATATGATGAGGAAGTAGAGGTGGAAGAAAAAGAGGAACTTCCTGTAGAACCAGTGAGACCAGTCAACGACAGCCCTCACAAGTTTAAGGACCATTACTGCAAGAAGCCAAAGTTCTGTGACGTCTGCGCTCGCATGATAGTTTGTACGTCCACCTCTTTTCCTTTCTTGCATGACAAAAAAAGTGGACCTCAGTGCCTCTTGTTCTTCCCTGGTGTCATTTCGCCTGATTTTGTTTCTCTCCTCAGTAAACAACAAGTTTGCATTGCGATGTAAGAACTGCAAAACCAACATCCACCACCAGTGTCAGTCCTATGTGGAGTACCAGAAGTGTTTTGGAAAAATTGTGAGTTTATGGAGTAACAAAAAAATGCACTGCAGAGAATTGACCTTCAGATAAACAGTGTACATGCTCCTCTCCTCTTCCAGCCTCCAGGATTCAGGAGAGCGTACAGTTCTCCTCTGTACAGCACTCAGCAGAATGCCACCGTCTCACAGCTGCTGCCCTTTTGTGAGTCCAACTTGTGTACATTTCATAAAGCTAAATGGACCATTTTGCTTTGCTTAATCTTATTTAGTAAATATGCTTCAACATGTAGAAGTATTTCCCGGACAGATGATGCAAGAGGACAAACATTTTTGATCAATCTTTTCATTTTTACCTCCTAATCATTAGTATTTAGTCATGTATTTGAATTATGACACCATCATCAGATACCATAAGAGTGGCTGTTCTTTACAAAATGCATGATTACCACAGCTCTACCCTGCTTAAACTTTGCTAAGGTGTTAGAAGTATCATTCCAAAGTCACAAATAAGATTGCTGGGATAACAAAGCATGAACAGCCCTTCTTTAAGTCCATCACTGCAGTCACATTAAAGTTGATTTTAAATATACTTTGTTAGAACTGCATACTCATCTGGATTTGTGTTTTCTCTTAATGTGAATGGATCAATGACGTTTGATGCGCAGCACAGTCAAACCGCACCGACCCAGTGTTTGAGACGCTGCGTATCGGTGTGATCATGGCCAACAAGGAGCGTAAAAAAGGGTCAGATGAGAAGAAGAATGTGAGTGTAAATGCACAAACAACATTACACTTGTATTGCACCTTTTCATTGATGTCAAAGTGCTTTACTCAATGTTTAACATATTCTCTACAGTACAACAAGTACATCTATGAATTTGCTATGCTACTTTTATTTGAAAGATCGGAGTACTTTGTCGACCACTGTGTGAACTACTTCACTACACTTTGATGTATGGGTATCCCTGGTGTGTTACAGTATATTTGTTATAATGTCTTGTGTAACATTTATCTTAAATTGTTAGATGATGATGGAGGAGGATGATGAGTCCCAGCCAAAACAGGAGGGTGAAGAAGGGGAAGAAGGTGAGTGAGAACAGAAAAGTGATCAACATTGGAAAGGGGTGTTTGGTTCCACCTTGGAAGGAAATGTTTTTGTGTTAAATAGATCAAATAAAATAAAAACGTTCATTATTTTTTTGCCTTCAGTTTGTGTTTTTGGGAGTTTCTTCAATGCTAATGTTTAACCACGACAAACTGTAAATAACATTAAAAAGTATTAACAATGATTACATTTGGAATGATTTGTTTTTTTGTCTCGTTTTTATTCTTGTGACGTACCAGCAAACACAGAAGGAGACAAGGCTGCAGTAAATGACAAGGTATGAAAATGTGACAATGAAAACAACAACAATGATGTCAATGAAAACAAACTAAGACACTTTCTTAAGGCAGCACTTTATGTGTTTTTGTTGATCAGAGTAAAAAGTTCAATGCAGGGAAGATGGGCGTGTTCAGTACGGCTCACTACTACATGGCTCTGTACCGCTTCAAAGCCATAGAGAAGGATGATCTGGACGTTCAGTAAGCCCCCCCCCCCAGCAACAACTCGCTTAATCTCTCTCTTAGTGTCTGCAAAGCTCTTCGTTTATACTATTTCCCTGACTGTCTCACTGCCAGCAAACATACTGTTTTTTGTGTCTCTTCTATATTTGAATATGTAATATCCTGTGTGTTCCCAAGTGCTGGTGACCGCATCACAGTGCTAGATGACTCCAATGAGGAATGGTGGAAGGTGAGTCCTAGATTAGTTTTCTTATTCCTCTGGGTATTGTTTTTTTTTTTTACTTTACAGAAACTTTTCAATCGCTTTATGATCAGTTAGGTAGATTTTGTTCATTCTCCAGGACTTCGTTTTTGGAGAAAGAAGAGTTATTGTGGATTGAGGTTTGAAACGAGTAAAGCGTTCAACTGTGATACATAGATCTGCAGCTTTGCAAGATGGCAATCTGTTCCTAAGTTTTGACCTTTTATACTTAAAAATGATACTTTAAAAAAAGTTCCAAGTCAAAACATACATTTATAATTTACAGTTTCTAGGCTTCAGCCTCACTTTTATTTCCCTCATGCTGGTCTCTATGGTTAAATAGGCTTTTTCTTTGAATGAACATCATTCAAAGTAGGCCGCACCATATAGTGTCTATCTACCCCTGATCAGATAGCTGTTGCACTTACAGTCCTGACATTGGTCTTTGCTTTCAGGTCACTCAGGTTTCAAAGCTACAATGAGCAATATGTTCATGAACAGTACATTAGAAACTGGGGCTGCACCACTTCACTGTAAAAGCTTTCATCCACCAGGGGAAGATCAGAGAGAGAACCGGCTTCTTCCCGGCCAACTACATCATCCGAGTGCGAGCAGGAGAGGGGGTCTACACTGTCACTCGCTCCTTTGTCGGCAACAAGGAGAGGGGCCAAATCACTCTGAAGAAAGACCAGGTTAACACACACACACACACACACACACACACACACACACACACACACACACACACACACACACACACACACACACACACACACACACACACACACACACACACACACACACACACACACACACACACGCATGATTATATAACCTAACCATTTATGCGTCCTAAAAATAAACCTAATCCCAGTATCCCTAAACTGAACACACTAAAATAAAGATTCAAGAGCTTGAAATATGTTGTGTATATCTATGAAATATGTTGTTTGATGACAGTTTATCCTCTTAAGTACACTAACACAACACACAGTGTTTACATTACACACAAGTACACCGACACGTTAATGCGGCCTAAAGTACTGTGTGACCAGTTCTCAGATCAATTCTCTATAGATCTTTTGCTTAATTAAGTCAAAGTAAATCCACTGTTAGGCATACACTGGAGACATTTCAAGCCTTAATAATTAATAAACACAAGGATCAAAAGGAAGAAGGCAAAAATAACAAACACAGTAATTATGCAGTTCTCCACACAAGGGTTTTCAAAAGTGAATTTAAAAAAAACATAATGACTTCCAGTTCAATTAATTCAACATGGTCTAGATATTCAGTTAAATACAGACATCGTGTGTTGATGGATATGTGATGGATATAAAAGCATGAATAGACACACGCACACACACACACACACACACACACACACACACACACACACACACACACACACACACACATGCAGATGTCAAGCATGTGCCCTGAGACAGATGTTGACTGATTAATGTTTGGTCACTGACATCTGAAACAGTGTGGAACTTTGCAGCTGTTTTAATGTAAATCTTGTAGTAAATGATCTGCACATTAACTTTAAATTCTTGTTCTTCTGGTGAAAACTTGGAAACTAGTAAGCATTAGGCCTGATGCATTGTTATCTGCAAAAATGGCCTGTGAGCTGTCCATACATAATTGCTTTAACAGATCACGCTAAAATGCACGCCCTTCAAAATCTGTCTTCACATTTGTCTCCAACTGCAGCTTAAGCAAAAGTAGCTTAAAGCAAAACCCCATACGTAAATCACTTTGGGTCAAATCCTTTTTTATTATCGGTCTGTCAGATTGTACAAATCACTTTACTTTTTGCCTTCATGCACTGACATACTGTAGTTACCCTAAAAGGGCTCCAAACATGCTTTCACATTTCTGTTCTTAATTGCCGTTTGTTGAATGTGTTCTGCATTTATAAATATGTCATTGCACACTGAACTGTTGGATTACAGATACATTTCTGCCCCAAATTGTTGTGTCAATAGATCTGTTTTTGATTTGTAGTGCAAAAAATCCCACACATTAAGCCTACACTTGTGAAAGATACTTAAGAAATGTCCAAGTCTAAGTGTGTGTGTGTGTGTGTGTGTGTGTGTGTGTGTGTGTGTGTGTGTGTGTGTGTGTGTGTGTGTGTGTGTGTGTGTGTGTGTGTGTGTGTGTGTGTGTGTGTATTCTCAGATTGTAGTAAAGAAAGGGGAGGAGGTAAACGGCTACCTGAAGGTCAGCACAGGACGGAAGCTCGGCTTCTTCCCCTCCAACCTGCTGCAGGAGATCTGAGGAGGAGACAGGTGTCAGCTCTCATCTCAGTTTCTTCACCGGCTTTTTTCTGCAACAGTTTTCTTCTAACGCAACACTCTCGACTTGAATTTTGGTTTCAAAACACTTTTTTTTCTTATGTCTAAACGCACAACCTTACAAGGCAACTCTGCACAATACAATTCCGATGAATTTACTCAGAGTGCGAGAAGCCATGTGTTAAAAAGGGAGATACATAACAAAGTAAAAGTGTAAAGGTTTAGTCTACAAACATGTAAGTGTTTTACCTCTTTGAACCTGTGTGCAGCACACAGGTCACTTTCAGTCATTTTGTTATAACGCTTATTTTGTATTTCAGATATATTCTGACAATGTCACTGAAAGTGCATTTTTATATTCCAGGACTTGCTTTATCAAGGAGCTCTTGTTTTAAGTTTTTTTTGTATTGCACTTTTTGTTAACTATACTGTGTATTAAGCATGCTTTTGTGATTATTATAAAAGGAGGAGGTTGTCGAAGATCTTTCTGTGAACACCATCATTGAGTCATTGAGCCTTTCCTTGAAGAATATGAGGCTTGGATTATTTTGTTGGGCTGCTGTTCCTTTTTCACAGCTATTTCAACAATAATATTTTACACACTATTGTATGTAAACTGATCATGTATTACTGGTTCTAAACCAGTTCTGAACACTAGAGACACACATTTGTAGGCACATTTAACATGCTGTTAGCATGGACAGGACAGCAAGTATTCTCCCAATCCCCATCAATGGGATGTAATGCCAAATGCACTGCACCTGTAGCTTTTATACCATTTTAAATATGTGACATTTTATCAAACGTATCACCTCACATGTGCATTTAAATGTAGGTATCATCATGACAGTAGTGAAAAACAAAACCTTTTCAGATTACCATTAAATGTGTTAGATTACAGACATATACAGACTTTGGACAGAGCGTGTGTGTGTGTTCATGCATGCGTGTGTGTGTTTAAAGGAAGTGTCAAAGATGTCTGAGTAACTGAAAATAATTTGGTGAATATGTGCTGTATTTCTGAGCCATTATTGTTTTTGGAGTCATTCATAGTGGATGGGAGAAAGCTTTTAGTTTATCTATCATTTCTCAATTCAATGAGACGGAGGAATTTTCCAGAACTTCAAAAGGATGCAGAGCTATTTTCTGTAGCTACCCTGAGTGCAGTGTAATTATCCCTAGGAAACACTGTGGGGATGGCTTGCTATGTAAAGTGACAGCTCAGAGATCAGGTATGCAGGGAATGGCATCTGAACGTCCAAAGAGACATTCCACTAGTGACTGCAGGCCTGGATAACACGACAGCTAGATAGACAGACACAGGTTCACTTTTATTTGTTAACGTACATATCTATTTTACCATTTCATCTTGCCTTCTGATTGTTGTCAATACAATACATTCTTTAATTCTTGTACATTTGCTGTGTCACTACTCTTGGATAGATCCCCCCCTTTGTTTATGTTTATGTTGTTCTCTCCCTCTCTCTCATTCTTTCAACGATCACTTTTGGATGCAGATGATGAGTTGCCTGGTCACACCTCCTTCCCACTCTGTTGTCTGTCAAAGGAAAAAGAGAGCAGCGTGGCCGAGCAGGTAGCGCTGCCAGGCTTCAGCAGTCCTCCGATAGGACAACAGGGCACCCCTTCAGACACGGGTCACCTCCTCCTGGGAAACAGCCTCTGCTTCATGCGACTGAGGACCCATGGTAACCGCTTTGGAAGATATCACAGCTGCCATGTTGTCATCCCCGACCCCCTGACCCTGCCACTCTAGACAGGCAGGATGGAGGAGGGTTGCCAAAATGTTTGCGGATCGGGTGGGTGGATGATTTGATATGAGTGTGTGTGTGTGTGTGTCTGTGTATGAGAGTGCACTGGTGAGAGGTTGAAGGCATGGGGTGGGGTGACGGTCTGATGCTGTGGCAATGAATCTGTTTAATTCCAGAGAATTTCATTTTTATTGTGGACACCACATCAAGAGACCAACTGTTAAACTTGTATTTGCTCAGGTTTATATCAAACAATGACACAAACATAACATTGGAGAGTTATAAAAGGTTAATAACCTCAACATAAAGCACTATTTTTTGAATTTCACAAATCCCCAATACATTACAATATAAATGTAATATATAAGAAGATTTTGCATGTGTAAAAGTATACTACACTGAAAACAAAGTGTGGTCCGGAGACACAGTGATCATGCAATGATGATTTTACCCAACAGAGGTCCCCATTGCCCCATGTAGAGCTTACATTCTCATTGTCAAAGTTATGAAGCGAATGTGGGGGCTTTCCAGGCCAAAACATATCAGGCTGGCAAATAGGAAGAAATTATTTAATGTTAATGATAGTGTGGTTTTGAAGAACTGTGTAGAGCTGCTGGAATAATTCTTTTGGTCATTAGAAACCATGAGACATCCCAAATACGGTGTTTTTAAGTGATTATGTTCCCATGCAGACATTGTATTATCAGCTTTCATCATTATCTATGGTTCTTGCTAAATTCAGAGATCACGTGACAGATAATAGCTTGATAATTCCCTCTCCCTAATCCGTGATACCAAGTTGTTAATGATCACACCCATGGGTGCAGTTTCAGGCACACAGCTTGTTACTTGCCATGCATATCAGACATCTTCTTGAATGCTTAATTTGCAGCACGTTTGCACAGCATCAAAAGGTAATATAACTTTGTGAGGTGTCAAACTACACTTATGGATGTGCAGAATGTGGCGCATCCCTTTTTAAGAGTGCAGGCTCTGCATCATCTCATTGACCCACCGTGTTCAGAACCACATTTAGCATCCAGTCGAATAGAAAATCCATCTTCTCCTCGGCCAGCCAGTGAGAAGTGTAGCAATGTGTGTGGAGAAATAATAACATCAAACTATATTAGAGATCCTCTTTGCCTAGCAGAGAAGGTATTGATTTTTAGAGAAATATTTCAGAAAGTCTGTTCCATGGGCCAATACTTAAACTGCCTCTTTTCTAAGTCCTCAACGGAACATAACAACATTTTAGGCTTTATATAAAGCTTACGGACCTGATTTATTTTTCTTCCATTTTTGTAACACATAGATGTGTAAGTGTGCGTAGGACAGTTTGAATGTGTATTAAATCTCATATTTCCTGACAGAACCTCTGAAGCATTAGATTAAATCCTTGACAAGATCCTTTTAATAACTGTTGAAGAATAACATCCATTTTATTCCCATTCATTTTTTATTGAGGTGCCAACAATTCAATGATTTAATCTGATTTGTATGATTATTAATCTCCATTACTCATACATCCAAAATAATTTTTCAATCTTGTGTGTCTTTTTTAAAGTGGAATTGTAATGAGGCATGGTGATAGTGGTTTATAGGCTCGTTGCAGGCCAGGGGTCAGAGTCATAGAGTGTGTGTGTGTGTGTGTGTGTGTGTGTGTGTGTGTGTGTGTGTGTGTGTGTGTGTGTGTGTGTGTGTGTGTGTGTGTGTGTGTGTGTGTGTGTGTGTGTGTGTGTGTGTGTGTGTGTGTGTGTGCGTGTGTGTGTGTGCGTGTGTAAGTGTGTAATTGTTTGTCGGTGCACGCAGGGTCAGAAAGACAACACATGTGCTGGTGTATAAGTCTCATCTCATGCTTGTGCAAGAATAAGTTAAAGATAGTGACGACATACACACAAACAAATACACACACACTCACACATAAAGAGAAAGACAAGTTTACTGAGTGAGTCCCGAGGCCCAGAGAGAGTGTGAGGAGAAAAGGAGGGAGGGAGAAAAGGCTGGAGAGAAGACTGCAGGTTGGAACCAATTAGGACAGGAGAGGATCCCTCCACCTGCACTGCGGGGCCCCCGGGGGAGAGCCCTAGTGACAAGATGAGGGATCATCATCATTACCATTATTTATTTGCTAAGCAGAGGCCGACTCTGGGGCCAATCCTAATAGAATTTGTGAATTACAATGAGCGTCTTGTTTTTGGGGCACGGAAGATGCTTGAGGAGGAGGGGAGGGTTAATGCATGGATAAAAGCGAGCATTTGGAGACATCAGCAGCACATGTTCAAATAAATGCCTTTTAATCAATTATGCACAGCTATTACAAGCTCCCCTAGCATCAATACTATATGTGGTGTCCCTGTTCAGTATGTGTACAGAAGTGAGGTCAAACTATCCCCTGAAATCTATTCTGTTTATTCAGGTGATTACTATTGAATTCATATACGACCATGCAAACATATCCATAGCATTTCAGTCATATTATTTTGTGTACTGTATTCAAAATAACAGCCCAACTTTTTTCCGTGCCACCTGATTTCTTCAGTGTTGTTTACTTCTCTTTACTATCCCAGATTTATTGGGTATTTCTATTTGTAGAAATGTATTCTCTTTTGCATTTTGTAACTGTCATTTATCAGGTCACTACAGTCCCTGTCCACTAAAAAGTGTGTGCCCATTCATTGAGGCATATGATATTGGGCTGACTTGTTGTAATAAAATATATTTTTTTGTATTTGACTAAGTCTTTGACAAAGTGCTACTCATATTTCAAATCAAAAGTTTCCTTTAAAACTATTAATGCAATGTTTGGGAAAGCATTTATAGAAAGAAAATCTGTCAACCAATTTGCAGAGAACATCTGTGCTTAAGGGAGGGACTCACAGTCAAAGTTTCATTTTTGTATTTACTTATTTTTAAACTAACTGTGATGCATTCTCCTAAAAATGTAACAGGCTGAGTGTTCCAATCCTTTAAGTGCTTTTTGTTTAATTATGTAAAGTCATTTTATTGTAGATGGCCAACATGCATTTAGGCAATAGTCGGCCTACACGTTCAAATGAAAAGAGCAAATGAAAAGGAAACAAACAGCAGCATTGTCTGCTGAACATATTCTGAAAGAAAAATATCAAAAGCATTGTGAACTAGTTCAAGTGCGACTAAGCACCATTTAACTACACACGCACAAATATACTGATATCAAACATGTTAATAATGATACATACAAAATATATGAACGAATATATACATGAATAATAAATACACGTCAGGGCTTTGGGGGGAACGGAAGCAGCGGAACACACAGGTGTTGTAATTAACGTAACAGGAAGTGCCTGGCTGCTTAAGTGGAGTCAGCTAGAAGTTTACTAACTTCAAAAAAGTTTCATATTTGTGTTTATTAACCCAACTAATACACTACTAGCAGATAGGCTAGAACTAGCGAGACAGATTAAGTCGAGGTGAGAATAAAAAGTTGGATAAATTAGTCGAGTTTGTTGATAGATATCATGTTATGCTAAGCTAACAGTGCTAACAACGGCGAACGTCATTTTCTACCTGCCGCTGGAATTCCTCAAACTGACAGTCCGAGACATTAACTGTAAAGTGCTGTTCACATTGTAAATTAAGGTAAATTGTTCTTGTTAACGCCATGCTACTTATGTAAAATCTGTAATTGTCAAGGGAGAGTCTAAAACATTCATTATACATTCATTTTTCACGGCGTGAGAGGACGCTGGCGCTGACTGATCGCCGCTTCTCTGTCCGAAAATCTCGTCTTTCTTTGTGTTAATCTAAGAGTTTCTGACCACTTTCTACTGCTATAGTTTTCTAACTATTCTGTGGCTTTTGTGTTCTGATCTGGACATATTTGTTACACCCGATTGCCATTTTTGACGGACGCTTTGGTTTTCTACCCTGCTACACCTGCCATTGTAGCCCACCTGCTAACGCTAATTGCTAACGCTGCTCCATCCAGCGTCATTCTTCGTCCTGCCCCTCCCCGTGGGCCCTGACTCTGGTTCTTTAAACCTCCCGCTCCTGCCGGTCCCCCCATCTGCTGTAAAGGACAGCCTGCAACTGACCTCTCATCCTGTCTGACGGCTGCCAACAGCTCCACTTTCAGCGCCGCTGGTCTACAACCATAGCCAGCGCTGTGCTAACGCTCGCATCCTACCGCGGCACTACGATGTTACGATACCAGGGTTGCCAACTTTGGGTACCTGGCTGGAGTGAGATTTTGATATCATGGGTTTAATTACACATAAGCGCACAAAATGACTGCTATCGTGTCAGTAGTGGGACCTTAGCATATATATATATATATATATATACAAATTAGGGATGCACGATAATTATCGGCCCGATAATTATCGGTCCGATATTAGGAATTATGACGTCATCCCGATAAACCCGATACCAGTATTAATAGCCCCGATAATATACAATATATTTTTTGAGTAAAAAAATACTGCGGTGTGGGTGGATTGGGATGAGGGGCGCTTGTTTTTCACTCGGCTCCTCCCGTTTTGCCAGTACTGTGGTATTAGTGGTTTAGGAAGAGGGGAGTTTTTCACAAATCCAGCGCTCCCTAACTCATGCCTGACTGTGACGTAAATGGTGTGCGGCAGTGAAGCCGGGACAGTAAACAAACATGTCGTCGGTGGTATGGGCGTTGGAGCTATGTGCAACTCAAGGCATATGCTCGAACCGGAGCTGCCTGGACGCTGCAATCATGTTGCGCACTATCCGTGCTGAGTGTGCTGACTTTTCGTACAATGTCCCACTGTCTGGCTTCCTGCATAAAGTCAAGTGCTCGGCGCAGTTGTGGCGAAATGTCGCTCCTCTGTTTTCATTTAAACAGCTCCTTATATCCGTTAGCGCAGCTAGCTAGCACTAGATGCTAACAACAACAATGCACGTAAGGTCTCTCTCTCGCTCGCTCGGGCCACACATACACACACCCTCCCGGTCCTCCAGATGGCCAGTCGGTGCCTGCCGGTGAGCGTGGAAGTGTGGTCTGCCACAAGCGGGCGACAGGAGCGGGGCTGTCAGCATGAGCTTGTAGATGGTATTTTAAACTCGATGCGCTCTGAAACTACGGGGCGGCCGAGGAAAAAAAATACACATGCGTTAATCGCGTTAAAATAATTAGTGGCGTAATTTGTTTTTTATTATCGGTTATCGGTATCGGTCTTGAGAAGCAGGAAGTTATCGGTATCGGTTTCAAAAAACCAATATCGTGCATCCCTAATACAAATACGCAATATTGGACACAGACTATAAAGGGCACACAGTTTCATTCACTAATGAAAGTCAAACACATGTTTGTTTCCACTGTTTTATTGTGTGCCTGTCGCGATAAGCAATTAATTGACTTATCGTACGATAAATAAAAATGAACTCGATAAATTGCCATTTACATGGATGTGACTAGCAGTTTGAAAGGATGTAGGCCTACTTGAATTATTATTATACATTATCATTATGTCGGTGGTCTAAAATGGTCATACAACGGTGCCGACAATATCATCGTTTATCGCAATAATTTCCGGGAAAATGTATCCAACAAAATTAATGATCGTGAGAGGCCATACATGAAACACACAGACACAAACAAATCTACAGACTTACTCCAAACTGCATATATTAATTAACACACTCTCACTCTCATATACTCTTTGACTCTATTTTGGCCTAGTAGAACAATAAGCAGCAGACTTTAACTTTTTTATCATTTCCACTGGATCGTAGATCTGCGCATGCGCAATACGGGTCGGGGATTGACCAACCGGCTACCACTGCTCTGCTGTCTTTTAACGTTGTTAAGAGTGGTGGGGGCGGGGAGAGCGCGGATCGACAGCTTGAGCAGCTGTCAACTCAACATTGTAAATAACCAACCAAAAACGATCGTCGGTTCATGTTGTTTTGGGCATGAGAATAGTTTGGAGAGCGTGAGATTGAGAGTGAAAGCGTGTGTCACACGCCAGATGCGTGAGAGTTGGCAACCCTGCGATACTCTGTCTCCCAACTTTTTAATCTCGATAACTTTTCTGCGCTTCCTCTAAGCTTGTCTGTCATCAATTGCCTCGGGCTTCTACGCAGACCCAGGTATGTCCATAGAGGTTCCAAACGCAGATTTCTTTACTCCCAGTCCGGAAAATCATCCATAACATCTATCTGGTCGACTAACCGCCATGTCCCACAACTGTCATGTCATGTCATCTGAGCGCATTTATTACCAGGGGTGCACATAACTTTTTTGCCCTGGTTCTCAAAGGAGCACCTGGAGATGTTGCTTGGTGCTCATCCTTAAAATGAAATAAACCGTAACTTTTGAGGGGTTCTTGACTTTATTTGCCAGACACACGGCACTAAACACACATGCAGAGGTGAACACAGAACACACATGCAGAGGTGAACACAAGACAACATTAGCACAACCAGTAATCCTACAAGCTGTCATCACTACCCTCCTGGAGAAAGATATAGGGGGGGTTCCAAATCCGGCAGCACCAACACCTGATCTGCTGGATTTTGAAGCCCCTCTTTAGTTTTTCACCTGCAGGGCCCAGAGTGAAATGCTTTGGTGAGCATAAACTAGAGGGGAACAGGCAAAACCAGTGTGATTTTGGTGACATTGTGACTATCCTGGCCAAAATTACAGGGGGCGCTTCAAAATCCGGCAGCTCTAGCATATAAAATATAGGGGGGGTTCCAAATCCGGCAGGAGAAATACCTGCTCTGAACATGTTATGTAGAGAACAGTGCAGATCTTCCCTATTGACACCAATAATACACTTTATTTTAGGGCACCTTTCAAAGCATTCAATGTCACCTTAAAATACAAAAAAAAAAAAATATGAGTGGCATTACAATACAAACATGTGTTGAGTAGGGATATATAAAAATGATATTCAAAGGAGCAATTAAAGTGAGTGAAGCCAGTTTGAACACATTATCTTTTAGGCTTGATTGAAAATAACACAGTGTCTGACATGATCATGTGATATCATTACTGTTATATCATTGCTTACTATTCGTGGTTATCAGACACTTAAACAACAGAGAAGGTTTTAAGAAATAGGACTATTGACAAATCACATATTATCCTGTCATTGTCTGTTCTGTAGGAAGGAGGAATATAACAGAGTGGGACTGCACTCAAAAACGGAAGTTTGTTCCAATACGAAGATTGTGACTATCTGAAAAGTGTCCTTAAAACGAGCCTCCTCGCAATTGTATGCACATTATTTATTCAGCCGTTTGCTGTTTAATCTGATGGGAAATATATCATTCAAAAGAGAGAGAAAAGCTTTTTAAACTAGACGAACGCTCAATACAGGCGATGACGTCACGTTTGCGCGTCCCCGCAAACAGGGCTTCAATCTACGGCAAGGCTTCAATCTACGGCACAACACCGGCCCTGAGTTCATATCATGGTTCATATGCAACTCGCAAATATCTTTCTCTCTCTCCTCTCTCCTCTATTTTCTATTTTCTCTTCTCCCTTCTCTCTCAATGTTGGTACGCAAATGCGCTTTATTTCAAATGACCCGGTGCTCTTTTTTTGGCGGAGGTGCGCATGCGCACCTGCGCACCAGTTATGTGCAGCCCTGCTTATTACTCCATATTATACACCCACCACTGGTCCGTTACAATACCAGCTGTACCGAAAACCTGGAGTGGATTCCACTGCCCTCTTCTCAGAGCTGGTCCAAATTCCTGGAGTGGATCCCACTGCCCTCTGCTCAGAGCTGGCCCAAATACCTGTAGTGGATTACACCGCCCTCTGCTCAGAGCTGGCCCAAATACCTGGAGTGGATTCTACTGCCCTCTGCTCAGAGCTGGCCCAAATACCTGGAGTGGATTCCACCGCCCTCTGCTCAGAGCTGGCCCAAATACCTGGAGTGGATTCTACTGCCCTCTGCTCAGAGCTGGTCCAAATTCCTGGAGTGGATCCCACTGCCCTCTGCTCAGAGCTGGCCCAAATACCTGTAGTGGATTACACCGCCCTCTGCTCAGAGCTGGCCCAAATACCTGGAGTGGATTCTACTGCCCTCTGCTCAGAGCTGGCCCAAATACCTGGAGTGGATTCCACCGCCCTCTGCTCAGAGCTGGCCCAAATACCTGGAGTGGATTCTACTGCCCTCTGCTCAGAGCTGGTCCAAATTCCTAGAGTGGATCCCACTGCCCTCTGCTCAGAGCTGGCCCAAATACCTGGAGTGGATTCCACTGCCCTCTGCTCAGAGCTGGCCCAAATACCTGGAGTGGATTCCACCGCCCTCAACCACCAAAAACTGATAATTACACACTTCCTTCCACCTCCTCTCCGCTCCTCCCCCCCATCTCACATTCCTCCCCGCACTGTCAACCTGGACAACCTCTTACCTCTTCAGCCTGTGACCACACCACGCCCCTCCCACTCAACTAACATTGCCCTCCTTAACATCCGATCACTCAACAAGAAAGCCCTCATCCTCCATGAACTAATCTTGGAAAAATCCCTTGATTTCCTTCTGCTCACCGAAACCTGGCAACAGCCCGATGACTTCTTCTCCCTCAACCAAACATCCCCTCCTGGCTTTAAATACATCACTAAACCCCGCCCCTCCCGCCGTGGTGGTGGCCTTGCTGTAATCCACAATCAGAACATCCAGATCACAGAACTAACCCTCCCCTCAGTATCATCCTTTGAATTAATTGCCTTCAAAGCCCCTCCCTCACTGACAGTCATCCTCATCTACCGGCTTCCTAAACCTCATCCCTCCTTCCTCTCCGATTTCACTGAATTCCTCACACTTGCCTCATCCCTCTCTCAACGTCTGTTACTACTTGGTGACCTCAACATTCACATTGACTCACCCACCTGCAAGCTGGCATCCGAATTCACAACCCTACTGGACAATTTCTCTATCACCCAACATGTCACCTTCCCCACCCATGACAAAGGACACATTCTTGATCTTGTCTGCTCTACCAACCTCCCAGTGATTGACCTCCACCCTTGCCCATTTCCCCTCTCCGACCACAAATTCATACAATTTACCATTGCCCCCGCCCCCCCGAAACCCCTGCCCACCCAGAAACATCACCCTCCGTAATCTACACTCCATTGACCATAACCATCTGTCCAAACTGCTATCGTCTAATCTCCCCCTAGACGCAACCCTCAGCTCACCTGATGATCTGCTCAACCACCTAAACTCCACCTTACTCACCTCCCTCAACACTTTAGCCCCCCATAAAAATAAAACTGTTACTTTCAAGACCTCCTCACCCTGGTTCACACCCGCACTGCATCAAATGAAGCAGCGAGGCCGCCAACTTGAACGTCTTTCAAATAAATAAATCATCCCTCACAGTCCATTACATAAGCTACAAACTCCATCTCAATGCATACAAAGATGCTCTTATTGCCGCTAAATCTGCCTACCTCTCCAACATCTTCACTGACCCCTCCCGTAACCCCAGGACCCTCTTCTCCACAGTTAACAAGCTCTTCAAACCTCGTGCTGATAACCTCCCTACTTCTACTTCCGCTACTTGCAGCTCATTCCTCCAGTTTTTCGCAGACAAAATTAACGCCATTAACCACGCCTTCTCAGCTCCATCTGATATACAAGCGAGCCACAACATCCTGCTCACCCGACTCAGGGACATTGGTATTGAAGGTATTGCACTCAGATGGCTCCAGTCCTACCTCACTGAACGATCCCACTTCATCTCCCTCCCAAACCACTCCTCTGCCACAGCTTCAGTCACCCAAGGCGTTCCTCAAGGATCAGTACTTGGCCCCCTCCTCTTCATCATTTACATCCTCCCCCTCGGTCAGATACTCCGCCAATTCAACCTCGACTTCCACTGCTATGCTGATGACACTCTGTTCTACCTCAGCACCAAATCCCTCCATAACCCACCCCTTACCCACATTGATTCCTGTCTGACAGCTATTAAAACTTGGATGCAACATAACCTCCTCAAACTGAACAGCAACAAAACAGAACTCCTCCTAATCGGCTCCAAATCCACCCTCAGCAAGGTCACTAACATAACTCTCACCATCGATGGCACCATTGTTTCCCCCTCCAATCAGGCACGCAACCTTGGCGTAATCTTTGACCCCACCCTCTCCCTCGAACCTCACATCCGCCATACAGTCAAAACCTCATTTTTCCACCTCCGCAATATTGCAAAAATCCTACCCTCTCTCGCCTGCCCCGCAGCCGAACGACTAATCCATGCCTTCATTTCCTCCCGCCTTGACTACTGCAACTCACTTCTTTACGGCATCAGCACTACATCCCTCAACAGACTCCAACGGGTTCAAAATGCAGCTGCATGTCTCCTCACGCATACCAAATCATGGCATCACATCACCCCAGTCCTCAAAGACCTCCACTGGCTTCCTGTCTCCCATCGCATCAACTACAAAATTCTGGTCCTCACCTACAAAGCACTCCACCATCTGGCCCCCCCTTATCTCACAAACCTTCTCACTCCTTATCAACCCCCACGGTCCCTCAGATCCACCGCAGCTGGACTCCTATCCATTCCCACATCCACACTCTGCAGCTTTGGGGACAGAGCCTTCTCAGTGGCAGCTCCTAGGCTCTGGAATTCCCTCCCCCAAGATCTCCGTGACTCTGAGTCCCTCACAGTCTTTCAGTCCCGCCTCAAAACACATCTTTTCAACTCTGTCTACCCATAAGCCCCCCCCCCCCTCTCAATCAACTTCCTCTTGACTGCCTTTTTATTTTTTACTTACTTGTTTGCCTGTCCTTGTTTGTCTACCCTCCCTCATACTGTAAAGCGTCTTTGAGTTGTGAAAAGCGCTATATAAATAAAATGCATTATTATTATTATTATTAAAAGTAGATTTTCTGCCAATATGTAAACTTGTCCCAGTCAAGGTGAATAATACAAGATCATTGTACCTGCCCTAACATTTTGTATCTTAAGGATGTAACATTCAACTTTAGACATTCTTAGATTAACTGAAAAAAGTCATGATATTAGAAAAAGTTAGAGCCTATTGTACAATATTGTCTTGAAACGCATACACATATTTACATTACGTAGTAGGCCTATGCATGTTTATTTTTGAGTGCAATTTGATTGGATTTCATAAATACCCAATGCTTTATCATGCTTCCTGTAGGTTACCTAGTTAATGGCATTAGTATTCTTTTTTTTTTACATCAAAGGTTACTATATTTTGCATTGCAGACTTCTGTTTTTTTTTTTTTTTAGATTTGTTTAGACAGGTCCAATACAATACCACAATGGAAATTAAAACATTTCACTCATATATTGATTAATGTTACTTAGATAGTTTGGTAATGTAAAACAACCAACGCAACAAGATCCTCTTTGTCTGTTAAAGGTTTTAATTCAAAATGGTGCTCAGCAAAATAAGCTACTATAGTAAGTAGCATTATTAGATTATTTATGAAATCATCCGGCGATACATTTCTTAAGCTTTGTCCATAAAACATCAGACAATAATACAAACAAATCAATTAATTTGAGTGTCTCGATGTCTAAGTTGACACTCCAAAATGTAATTTAAAATGTATTACTCACGGCAATCAATACGGCAAGACAATCTCTTTCTCTCTCTTCCTCCTCGTCCCTTTTACAATGTAGACCTACATCTTATTTTACATCAAGAACAAACATCAAGCAGAAAAAAACACAATAAAACAACATATGTACTGTACACAATGTAGTGGATTACATGTACAATATTTCCCTCTGAAATGCAGACGTGGCGCTTAATGGAAGGTAAAGTAATTGTTTTAATTGTACTATGAACTACTGTGTTTTTTAAATTTCAGATTATTTTCACCGAGCATGGACGAGCCATTATTGTTATTTTTTATAACAATGTTTATTATTGGGTGTCTTTTGTCTTGGAGATGAATTTGTACATCGCGCTCATCTGTAGCCATCAATGGTTTCAAAGATTCTAAGGTTTTATTGTCATGACATATACAAAACTACGGTGTAATTATGTTATGTATGAAAAACGTATATATGGTGTTGAATGATGGATGTAATAGTAGACAAGAATGTGTGATATACCTTATTATTGCTGTATAAGTGAAGAAAACATGTGAGAGATCATGCTGGATGTTATTTTATCTGAATGCAAATGAGCAAAAGCACAAGAGGTTTTAAAATGACACCTTTAGGTCAGTTAAAGTTAAGTATGTAAACAATGAGCATCAGAGAGAGTGTGTGTGTCTATATGTGTGTGTCAGCGGTTATCAATATGTGTGTCCTTGTTTTTGTACAGGAGGGCCAGTGCATTGGGGAAAGCTGTGTGTGTGTATTCTGTTATGCGGTGTGTGTTTGTTTGTGTGTGTGTTTGTGTGTCGTGTCTGCCTTTGATTCAGGTGTTGTGGAAGAGTGACTATAGTTAGTCCATAACTCATGATGCTCTCCATTCAGAAGACACCTTAGGGCCTGCATTACACCCAGTGAGACTCAATCACAGCCTACGCTAAATCGATAATCCTGGAGATAGTTGGTGGGAGGGAGAGAGAGAGAGAAAGATGGAGAGAAAGTGGCTGGGGGAGAGAGACGAGGAGGAGGAGAAGGGGAAGAACAATTCTAGGATGGGAAGATGAACGATGAGGGCTGGTTTTCCCACAAACTCCCAACGGGTCCTATTGCTGACTGTGTTTTTATCAGAGAATGAGAGGACAGTGTTGAGGTGAGAGAAGAGCAAAAGGAAGAAGAAGAGGAGAATGAATATAACTGAGAAATCATCGGGAAACACTTGGAGAGCAAGTAGAGATTTACTGAAAAAACAAGATGTCGTCTGCAACAGAGAGCTTGCTTTAACCTTAGTTCATACAGTTTTGACTCAGCTTGCTAGGAAATGCAGTGTCATGTTACATGTACAGTACAGTTGTTCCTGCGGGTTGCATTTTTCCGACTTACAACAAAGAGTGACAAGAGTTTAAATATCACTGATTTTCCATTGAATTGCCAACCAAACCAGTAAAACCAACAATCAGTTAGTTCAACTACTGTTTGACTACCTCAAAGACTCTCAAATATAAATAATACATAAAAGGATCCATTGATTTGAATAGTTAATACTCAGGCACTGTATTTTTTAGCAAATGTTACTAAAACAGAAGCAATCATCTATGTGGAATTGAATCAAATATAACTTGGTTTTGGTTCTTTCAGTCGTAATTTAGTTTGCCTACTAGCTATCCTTCCCTTTAAAGACCTTTTTGGTACCTTGGTACCTTGGTACCTTGGTACCTTGAAGGTTGTTTTGGATCAAATGAGTGGCTAAATTATGTGAAAGCAACGATTTAAGAGAGAAAAAGCAAGTCTCTAAGACTTTGTGAATTCAAACTATTTGCTAACTTTTTCCCTTTTTATTGTTGGGATTTGGGTCTGCAAACCGAGCAGTCTGTCTTTGTTATGGTTGTAAAAGGAGTGAGCAGTCTACTGCTGCTGTTCTGGTATGTTCTGTAAAACACAGTAGTGAAGAAAAGAGGATTGCAAGTAGGGGAAGCATAGGGAATACAACCCTGGTGAGATTCGATCGTTGGCTGGTGGGACACTGTCTGTCACTATAAGACAATTTGTGGACACAACAGGGCAGCCCCAACAGGTTGGCTCAGAGATGGGTAGCAGAACATATCCATCTGTTCCTTCCTTCTTCTTGCTGTGTTCAGCCCTCTCTCCATCACCCCTGCGCTCTGTCTCCTTACCCTCGCTCCCTCATTTACTTTCCCTCACACCCTCCGACTCATTCTTGCATCTCCCGGTCTCTTCAGCTCCCCCTCTCCTCTCTTTCTCTCTGAGGCGTTGCAGCGTATGTCCCCCCTCCCTCCCCCTTCCTCTCTTTCTCTCTCTTTCAATGACTTGCTGTTGTTTTTGAGTGATGTGCGGCTGATGGCGAACGCTGGGCGATGACAGATGGATGTGACAAGCAGATGGTTTTGCTTGTCGTCTTTAATCACACAAATTCAGTCGGCCATGAAGCCAGAGCTCTGTCTTGTCAAAGAAACACAAAGTGGAGACACATTTATCCAACACGCCATAGATTCTGATACAGAAAATGTGTAGGCATTTTATAAAGAGAAGGCTCTAAACGTAAATGGGGGTCTTCGTGTTCAGCTCGGCCTTGATATTGTTTTGATAAGCGTCTACTTTGGTTTGGTTGCATGGCAAGAAGTTGAACTTATTTGACATTTATGTCGATGTAAAGTCGAAGCTGGATAAACGATAGCCCTCTGCATTGTGATTCTGGAATTGCTTGACATTATATGCGGAGTGTATTTTTATTACAAATGCAGTATTATTTGTAATAATATAGCAGTAGTCCCAACCTTACTAATATCTAACATGGGCTGAAGATTGATTTTAACCTTTTCAATACACTGCCTGAGTTTTGATACTGATTGATATTAAATAACATTGATCAGTTTATAAATAATACATGTATTTTGCGCTATTTGATATTTTCCTTCTCTGAATGGCCATCAAAAACATAATTTTCAGGTTTTTTTCACACAAACGCATACACACACAAACACAGAGTCGAAGACTGATCCCCAGCGCTTTACAAATTAGTTGTGTAATTAACACCTAAATGATCAACTCAGCAAAACTAGCTGGAAATGGTCTGATAAGGTGTAAGGTTGCACACACACAAACAAACTCACACACACACACAACCATATGCCACACTATCTTCCCTCGGACAAGAATATACAGATTTCTCCATTTGTGTAGAGATAAGTCGGGAGTAGCATCATCACCACCATCCTTTCCCCTCCATTGCTCTCTACCTATTCTTCTCCATTCCACTATCAGCCTAGTTCTTCGGCTCTCAATCTCAAGGTTAGGCTTGCAAGGTCAAATTGACTTTAGATTAATTAACTGTCAATTAAGCGAGTAATTGTTTCATAATGTGGTGTGCCCCCGGGACAAGGTGTGTGTGAGTGAGGCCAGCACTGTCAGAGCTGGTTTGGGCCGATAAGGTGGTGAGTGAAGCCTCTCGGAGAGCTAGGGGGGAGAGAGAATACAGGTGAATGTGTGCTAGTGTGTGGATGTGTTGTATGAGAGGACAGACACCAGTAAGAGGTGTGTGAGAGAGAAGGATAGAGACCTGTAATGAGGGAAACGAGCGATACATCCTCCATTATCCCATAACAGCGGCGCTGCTGGACATTACGCTCTGCTGCCTTCAGGGCACATCAGGTCATCCTGAGATGGCTGAACATAACACACACTCGCAGACACACACCTGTGATAGTCAAATACATACACAATGGGGGTTGTATTTTTCACGCAGATCAACATTTATCAGCACCTACAGAGAAGGAAAAACATGTGTATCCTCCACCACAGTCCACCAAGGGAAGGAGAGATGAGCTCAGGGAGAGATGGAATAAGAATGAAAAATGGAAGAGGAAAAACCAAACTAAAAAGTAAAAAAACATGAATATAAGAGAGAGGGGAGAGGCCGTGCAGTGAGCGTTGATGAAATGGTGATTGGCTTGCTAATGATTGGCCTGGAGGGGTGTCAGAGAACACGTGCAGCTAAGCTCTTCCTCTCCATTGTTGCTCCTCTTCTCTTCATTACTAGGAAGGTTCACCTTTGATGTTCCATTGAGAGAACAGAGGAAGAATCAATAAGAATTTAATAACTGAAATAGCAAACCTTGCAGTTAACCGATATTCAGTTTTCCCCTGAGGGTAATGACATACAGAGCCACTGCTTACCTCATTGGTTTACAGCAAACCGTATATTTTTATTACACCCTCTTCTTGAGACCTTAATTAACATAGTTTTTAACACCAAAACTGCTTTTGATTCAACATTATGAAACGTAAACCCAAACAGGAAAGAGGAGAACAGGACAAATGAGCCACGTTTTTACACTTTTAACAGAAAGGGTACAACATGAAGGGGATATTATTGACAACAAGGATAATGTTTAGTGGCCCAAATAATTGGATCAGGATAAAGTTTCAAATATGTGATTCAGATTCAGATATCCCTTACAACTCATCATGTGACAAATCATTACCCATTAAATTCTTGCACACAACAACTGAGCTTTAATTTAGTTATTTAAAACCAAGATGATACTGGAGCTATTCTCCTTAAAGATGTAGGTATTGGACGCCCAGTTTGATACACCACTAACATTTCAAGAAATTAACCTTAAAAAGAATCCGACTCATTTCAGTGACTCAGATGATAACAGCAACTGGCAGCGTGGTAGATCCACACAGACACATGGCAGGTTTGTTGGTACCAGATGGGTGATTCGAGCTGTACAGAAACTTCTCATCTACTGGGATTTGATGATAAAATAATAAATAAAAAGCCTTTTCCTAGTTATTTAATCCGCAAAGATACTGCGTTTCAACAATTACAAAAAAATCACTGCCTTACTGTACACGACACAGGAGAAGAATCCTTGAACACTAATCCATTCCAATTACAGGATATATCTGTGAACAAGTAATTGATTTCAAAGACGATGGTGCACTCTTTGGAGCAGTGTCTGTCTGTACATTGTTTTCATCAGTGGTTTTAATTGTTTTCCCCTGTTGCTGTATTTTGCATTTTCCCACATCTACCGAGTCACAGAAGTGATTACTGCTCGCACAGGTTATTGATTGAAAAGCTCCTTTGTTTTCCGTTTCTCTGTTTGGAAGTCTAACGTAAGGCCTGCTGTATTCATGTGAGGCACTTTAAACAACTGAGGAGTAGTCTTGATGGAGCTGCTGGAAACTGATGGAAGCAGGCGTGTGTGTTAGGATGGATGGATGGATAGATGATAGACAAATAGATGAATGATGGGGAGATAAATGGATGGGAAGATGAATTGCAGGATGGGTGCACAGATGGATGTGTTGATGGACTGATTATCTGAAAAATGGAGGAGAGGCAGAAGAATAGTGGAATGGACACAGTTGGTTTTCATCAGATGAGCTGATGAATAAATGGGCAGCCGGATAGGTGGATGGCCTGGGAGAGATTAATAGGTGCTTTCCTCAGTGGGCCACCTGCACCCTCAGTATTTAGAAGAGTGTGGAGAGCAGATACTCATCTGTAATAGGGGTAATGGAGCTCAAAATAAACTCACAAACAACTCTATTTCGTTTCACCCCCCCTCTTCATGCTGTCAGCACACCCTCAATCCCTCTCACACTCTCAGTACGAATATTTCCCATGTCCCTGGCACATCATTTTGACATTTTATTTTCGGGACTTCACATGCAGCTTCGAAGTAAAATCCAGCTCAAACACTGGAAAGAGAAATTATAGAGCAGGCTCTGTAAAAACAACAAGACAGAAGTGGCAAAATGTCCATTCCTTTCCATCGTATCATACTCTCATACTTGTGTTTTCTGTATTTTATAGAATAAGATAAATGCTATTTCCGACCAATTGTTAATTATTTAACTATGTGAAATACTCAAAAGATAACAGTGGTCAAAATGTTTATGCCAATTTCCCGGTCTCCAAAATGACTTAGTCGGAGATCTTGTGTTCCCCAAGCTAACAGTCCAGTTCCCATAATATAAATGCAATAAAGTCTTGTTTATTTTCTTGTAGGCAATGACTCCATCTTGTAGTTTTTGTGGGATGTTTTTGAAAATATCTTCTAAGTTTGAACTATACATGCCACTGTCATGCAGTTTGGTTTCCGTTGTCATGCACACGTCACTTTTTCTATGCATGTGTGGATGTCTGCCTCTCTCTGCAGATTACTCTGTTCAAATGTAGAATGTGCTTACTGTACATTTCTCAGGGCTTTCTGAACTAATACAATGTTCTGCAAGCATACTGTAAGCCTGTGTTTATCTGTTTTCTGTTATATTCAATTAGAATACTTTATGCTCTCTCAAAAGTGACACTTGACAGCGAAACGCATTACTGTCATTTTGCTGTCCTCTCACAGCAGATGGGCCACACTGCTGGTTCTGTGTGTGTCTTGTAGTGTGTGTGTATGTTGGCTACATGTATTTATGCCTCTCTTTTGCTCCTTCTCTCTGTGCCATGTGAGTGTTTATGTTAGTGTGTCTGCGCATACAGTGTGTGTTGACAGGTGGCAGTGGATGTGGTAACGCCAGCAGCCACACACTATGAATACATATCCATGTCCCCCCCCCCCCATCAAATGTAATAGTCATCCTGGTGGCTTCTGCGTTCAAACCCACTTATGCTAATGTCTTTCGGGTATTAGACTGCTCGTTCTTTAACCATTTTATATTGGCTCTATTGATCATCACTTCGCTACAAATAATTGTGCAGATAACTGTTATCTATTGGCAGGAAATGCTGGACTTACAGATGGGCAGGAAAAAGTGAGGAGAATGCAGAATAGGAGAGGGGAATAAAAACAGCAAAATCAATGGAGCGTAAGCAGTTTTCTCCATTTTGAGAAAAGTTTAAGAAAATCACCACGATGCCTCTCTGAAAAACACAGACTCATTCAAACCAATGAAAAGTTTGGACGTCTAAAGATCAATGAACATTACTTGTAATTGCATTTGTAATTAAGATTTGGGTTGGAGACACATTGACCTATAGTCCAGTTTTTTTTCTTTTTAAAGCAATATTGTGTTCACTTTGAGAATATTTATGAATGTCCCCTTTCTCAAGGTGTTTCTAGACTTACACTACTTTCTTAGGAACCCTTTATTCTATTTAAATAGCTACATGCATAAACCCTGTCTGGATTACTCTTTCAAACTTCTTTGAAATATTTTAAGGTGTGGCAGTCGATACAGCTCTTAAAAGAAACAGAAGAGTGACAAAGGGGAAGATGGATGGGTGTTTACTATTGTTGTAAAGTCTTTGTTTTCTGGTAAACCTCTTGTATTGTTGAATGACAGAATGGTGCCAATGATCAACAAATACCTCTGGAGAATATACCGAGCCTTTACAGATGGATTCTGAGAGATGGACAGTCAAATCAAACCTGAGGGAAGTAGTTTTGTGGGAACTCATAGTTTAGATTCTACATGAATATCGTGACTCTGGGAGCACATATCAACAAGAGTTATGGTGTGTTTCCCCTGGGGTGTATTGGACACCAATGGCTATGAAATATTTATTAGATGTGTGTAAGTTTAGTCACACTAAAGGAAGGGCTTTTAGTGATGGCAGTCAGCCTTTTGGTTTGTCTTTCACTCTTGACTGAATTATTTGACCAAATTTGGTACAGACATGAATGGTTCAAAGCATTACTCTTGGTGAATGTTGTAACCCCATGTCCTGTATCATGTCTATTTTATAATAACACAGGATATCTCTTGAACTCAGCATGATGTAGGAAAAGTCCTGTCAACCTCAGCTGTAGTCTGACACATTGCTAAAATAAGTGTGATAACTAAATGTCCATGTTGGCCGTCCTCTGTCATCACCTGAACAATACTTAATTTCATAATGTCTTCAATGTAAAGACAAATGGATCATCACATGAGATCTCTATTCCATAGGGAAACGTTTTAGGTTGTCCAGCATCATAAATAATAAAAGCAGATTATGTAAAAAACACATGATTGCTCTCAACATTGTGGAAGATTGAGAACATACCATTTACTTCTATGAAAGTCCTTTATGTCAGGCAGTTTAAAAAAACATGTCTCGAAATGTCAACAAATCTCAAATGCTTTATTTATCAACCATTGATAATTGAGGACATTTGTTCCTGCTCATTGCACCTTTATGTCTACACAATCTGCAAGACTGATTGTATTTTTCTAGCATTAATATACTTATCACTACATCATTTTCTGCCAGCAAACTTTGAGTTGTTTGTTTCAGGAGTGATGAACTAAAGTCGTTTATCTTGTGGGAGCCTTAGTTTTTTATGGAATTATTTCAAAGCAAAAATCTATTTATCACCTTAAGAGCTGCTAACAAGGTGTATGAATTTATTAACACCGGGTGCAAGTGTTTTTCCTCATATTGCACTTTAAAGTCTACGGTCTTCTTTTTCTCCCCTTACTTGATGGATATTTTGGTTTCTTTCCATGGATGTGACTGCAGAGAGGTGAAAGGAACAGGAGGGTGTCTGTCAATCATAATCCAGCAGTGCAATGCAAATCTGACAGCCTGCCTATAGGTAGAACATACTGTATCTGTGCTTTGACAAGTCATACCCATGAGAACTAAATCCAAATGCTTGCATATACAGTACATATTGTTTCACTTGTACAAACATTTGGCTGTAGATTGAAAGATTTCCTTGTAACATCCAACATGGAGCTGTTAGTGTGTTTATCTCTTTAGATGTAGATGGGGCTGGTGGGTCCCCTTCCTATATTTAAACTGTCTCTGCAGTCTGCAGACTGCTGTTGGCTCTTCACTTGATATCACTTCAATATGTGTTTCATTGGGTGTTAAATATTCTGGGACCAGAGCAGCATAGCAACCAAATGTGTCATCTGCTCCAAGGTTAATTTAAATCAAGACACCATTTGTATCCTTGTGGCTATTCTACACCTCCTGAGAAAGGTTGGCAGTTTTCTGTAAAGAGAGGATATGTTGATTGATATTAACTACAGTATTTACACCATCTCTGGATCGACGTAGTCCAAATGCTGTTGAACATTGGTAAGCAAAATGATCAGTTTTGTACTTGCTTGTGTTAAACCAAAAATGAAGAGTTATGTCTGATAGTAGGTATTTTGACATTAGGGTTAACAGAAAACTAATGGTTACCTCCATCCCTGGTGTGAATTTTTGCTTTTAAAAAATAAATAAAAGCCTCAACATTAAATTGACCGGCCGATATTATCAGCCACTTAACACTTTTTTTTTTACAGATTTATTAGTTTTGGCCAGTAAATTGCTGCTAAAAAAACAAATGTTGATATTTATTTTAAAACTGTTACTCCATTTGTGTACGAGCACAGACAAGTTACATTTTCAATGTCCTGCTTAGTACACAAAGTACCTTGGTCATATACTCATTTAAAAAAAAAAGAAAAGTACTTTTAGAACACTCAACAAAAACTCCAACAAAAAGATAACTATATACATTATATGTTTTTCTTTCTTTTATTATGCAGTACATACATACTATACAATATATATATTTATTATTTGTGCAATGTTTTTTTCCTCCCTAAATATCAGCATCAGTATTGCCATGTTTAGGATAGCCTTTTTGTTAATTTGCTCAGCCCTTTAATTCATTAATTACGGGTGAGAGATATGTTACACTTGCATAAATACCAACATGTACATGCATTTAAGTATTCAGGTAGTGCAAACACATTCACACTCACCTGCAGGTCTTTGGGTTCTTGGCTTAAAGGCAGCGCAGCCAGGGTCGTATGTTTGGACAGACAGGCGGACCTCCACAGCCTCAGGACTGAGAGGACTCAGTGGGAGGAAGGGTTGGAGAAAAAGAGTTTGGATGCCAAATGTTTAAGGAAATTAAATGTTGAACAGTACTTGGGAACCATAGCAAGCATACACAGCAAAAACAAACTGTAACATTTTTTTAATATTCCATAAATGGAGAAACAGGAAAAGTAATATTGCAATGGGTTTCCAGTTTGCCGTTGGGAAGGAAAAATATGTCAGCTTTTTGATAAAAGTAGCTAGCTGGTTGCTTCTCAACTGCTGAATTTATATATTTTCTGCCCAACACTGTTACTTTATGACAATCATTTTCAGTATTTCTTAGTCCAAATGGAAGTGTCTGATAACCAAAACCCCAATCAGAGCCCTAATATATTATTGCAATGCCCTCTGTCCAGACTTTTTACATCTCAACCAAGAGGAAAATTATCATAGTGAACCCTGATTTAATGAATACATGAATGAATACACTCAGATTAAATCTGATACTATAATTAAAGAATTGATTGACAGAAATGTCACATTCAAAGTAATTACATTAATCCTGTAAATGCAGTCATAGCACCGTATCATTTCCAAGATAAGCATACAATACATTACATTTCTCTGGCTTTACACTGTGATGATGACCTGTCAAACTGCCCTGACCTACTGTACTTCAAACTGGCACCACCTCTGTTTCTTTTCCTCAATTGCCATCATGACAGACCAAGGTTTCAGGTTGGATCATTAAGGTGTCTGACCCCAACAACCTGCTGCCAGATTGCTTAGCAACTGCCCGTAACTCACAGAAACCACATGAATGACACCTTAGTGCAAAGTAACAGAGCATATGGCCTCTGTGGTTTTCAAACCATATCATCAGATGTTCAGAAAAGTATTCCTTAATGTTAAGAATGGAGAGGTTTGGCACTATACTGTGTAGAAATAGGCTATTAAAGGAAATGAGTATGCTGCAGCTTGTAACACCGTTTTTTAAAACGTAACACTCAAAGTCACATCTTCCACTCCTCACACACAAATCATGTCTAGTACTGCCGTGTCAGTATTTATACAGTTGTGACCTTCCCCTCTGTGACCTGCTGATCCTCTTCAGCATGTATAGTTTACTGGCTGCCTGTCCCACATTGGATAAATCACATTTGATCTGTTCTTTATCTCTCTCTACCTCCCTCGTGTCCCCAAATACTGCTCTCCAGAGAAGAAATGTGAATACCATCTAAAGGCAGAGACACGATAGACTGATGCTGCGGTGACAGAATCAATGGATCCCACTATCAGCAGGGGCCAAAAACTAGATGCAGAGTAAGACATGTGTTCTTCTTTGTGTGTATTTCTGTAAATACACATACATGTATGTAAAAGTACAGCAGGGTGACATATCAAAACATTTTTAAGTGACTCCTTTTCATTATTATCAAGTATATCTTTGGTTTTGATATGGTTGGTGGAGAGTGCTGTCTAACATGATGGTGTTCAACTGGGTTGATCAGGTGACTGCAAAGGCCACAGCTTATGATTCACATCATCTTTATCCACATTAAACCATACAGTGACCCCTGATGTCCATTCAGTATTGAAGCAACTGTTCATGTTTTTCTATGGTTTTATGGTTGGTATATATTACCATTCAATACTAGCACCATATTACGAACATTATATCAGTTGTATCAGCTCAATCCAGTGGCGTAACTATTGCCAGTGCCCAGAGCCGGCAAGGGGCCCATGCAAAAAAAAAAAGTATATATATTTTTTTTATATATATTTTTTGGGGCCCCAATGGCATTGACCGGTTCACGCAGTCTTCAAAGTAACCAAGCAACCTAAATTAATTTGTCTGTCCAGTGACCTTGCTCCCTTTCATGTCATGTGATACCTTGCGTGACGAGCGAACCGTTTAATCAACCTGTACTGTAGCTAGCAGCAGCAAGTTCGGCAGCATTATACAAAATGTAATAGCTTGCATTTATAATGTACAGCAAACCAAAGCACAATAGCAGCGCTCAAAAGAGAAAGGACAAGAGAGAACAAGGAGATGTAACAGCTAAACTGACAAAATTAGACCGTTTTTTTTGTCATACATCGTTGTCGAAATCGAGCGCTAACGTTAGCAATGTTGACGTGCAGCGGCAGCCGGAGCCGGAGGCTAACGATAGCTCACCTGCCTCACCACCATCATTGCCATCTAGCTCCACAAGTGAAGCTGTATCCGTGGCTGTGCGACCTTCTTCTCCAGCCAGCCAGGAGGAGAGGCTGGATTTGGCTGTGCCTGGCGGTGGTCCAACAGTTCCCCCAAGGGCCCCAACCGATAGGGGACTCTATGGCGCTATTGAGACCCCCAACGCCTAGATCAAAAGCTATATTATAGCAACCGGTCCATGTAGGCCTACCGGCCCATTCCCCAGAGACAAACATTAAGGAAACAGGTGTAATCCTCATATTAGTTCGGTGTGCCGTTGTCAGGCTGTGATGGTCTGAGGCCAGGGCAGGCTGTTGTTAATAGCCTACATGTGGCGCTTCTGAGTGGTTGTGTATGTCCGTGCGTGTGTGAGCGCATCAGCGTGCGCTTATATTTGGGGCGATGGGGGGGGGGGCCCCAAAACAATATTTGCACCGGGGCCAATCACAACCTTGTCACGCCACTGGCTCAAACCATTTGTATTCATGTTTGTGAATAAGAAGGGGGCAACTTTATATTGACAGGTTTTTTTTCACCTTTCCCCAGTACTGACATGACTGTCCAAGCTGCACCAGCCGTCTCCTGTATTCGTCGCAACCACTGCCGGCTTTATTTCTTGATGCAATTTATTTACATAATAGAACATTAAGCTTAGTATACTTCATCTACTCCAACAAACATTTTTGAAGACTTAGACGCAATTTGAAATTAGTTCAGATTCCACAAGCCATCATGTATGTAGCTACCTGTTTATATACTTCCAAGTACCTGCCGTTACAAGGGACTTTAGCAGGGTACAGACCTGGAACTGTAAGTTCATTATTTATTTTCCGCTCATACCTTTTTATAGCAACGTGTCCAGTGAAACCATGGTTGTCTCTTAGGTGTTAAGGCTGTATACACCTGTCACCACTTCATGATAAACCTGGAGTCGGGAGTACAAACCTTTCCCTAATATTCAATAAAACAACTGCAACTGTTACCTGTTTAAAAGTTAAAGCGTGAACACATAGGTTCAGCCGCTTAGAGAGAGGCAATGTGTATCCATTTAACAGCTCAACTGTAGTTAGAGAAGGGGCTCCAGTGCATTGGAGGCCTCAGGAGACACATGTTGACAGGAAATAATGAATCAGGAGGAACCCTCTGGAGGTTCAGGAGATGAGGGAAAAGACAGAAAGAATGATGAGGGAGAGGAGGAAAAAATGGCTTTGGGCTGTTGATGGCAAAATTCCATCTATACCTGCGTAGCATTTGCTTTGTGTGTGAATTTGTTTTTATTTTGCTTTGACGTGAGTGAATGCATGTGTGTGTTCTACTCTTCAAGTAAGCTTTGGCATCATATTCACATGTTCCCTTGGGGAAAACCGCAACATACCTTTGTGTGACAGTCATATCAACATCACAATGGAGTGAGAGATTAACATCTGTACATCTATTTTTAGACATTTTAAGGGATTCTGTCACAGTAATATTTTCATCCGGAGGAGTTTAGTAACACGAGTGAGAAGAAGAGGCAGCACTCTCGGATAAACGCATAATATTAAATCTGACAAGTAGCCAAGAAAATGAATGCATCCATCAGTGCCACATTATAAATGCAGACGGTTTACATACAGAGGTGATAATCAGAAACCATTGTAGAAAAAAAAAAAAAAGATGAGACATTCTTTGGAAACAGTCCCTTTTTTTATTGAAGAGAAAAATGATTGTGCTTCTTCTGTATGTGGGGAGTAATAGGAGATAAATCCTGTTTCAGAAAAATGAATTAGTTAGTAGAGAGTGTCTGGTTGAGAAATGGCTCTGTCAGGATGAGAAGGCACAACAATGGTGATAATAAAGCAAAAGGACCTCTGCAGCATGGGTAGTCGCAACAACAGCAAACAGTATGGATACAATGGGACCAACTGGTTACTTCCAAAGAGTTGATAGTGACGCTGCCAGTCTTTAATTTGTGTCTTTTATCAGGTTAATCATTGTTTTGAGATTTGAACCTTATAATCTAGTAACATTTAACACTTAAATTGTCTATACGTAAACTAGTGATGATAGTTGTATGTCTTTGAATGCGTGTATATAAAATATAATATATATAATTAATTTAGATGTAGTAATTAAAGGCACATCACATTAAGTACATGACACAAGCAGGCAAGCAGACGGGCATAACCAGAATTTTAAATGTTTTTGAATTGGGGATTTAAATATTTTACGAGAAATTAACCTTTGCCATCGGAATTCACTTTAATAATTGCAAAGATTTGTTATGATATTCTTCTTTTAATATTGACTAAGGAACATGGATATTGACATGGACATCTTTAGACATTGTCAAAGAGAAGCTTTATCACATATCTAAAGTTACATAATCAAAACTTAGAAGAAATTGCCATTTGATAAAAGGGCACTGTTTCACATTTTAGTCGTTTGTTTGTTCATGCATGTATGATAGGACGAGCACTTGGATTGTGAGTACATAACACATGTGTGTAAATCTGTCTTTCCTTTTTTTCACACAACCCATACAGTATGTGAGTTGCTGACGTCAGGTGGTCTTAACTAGTACATTTAGCCGTGCTGATGTTTGATTATCCAGACAAACATGCTGTTATGCACAGGCATGCTGATACTGGCTTACAAAAGACCTGCAGACCTCGCCGAGGGCTGGCACTCTGGCCTCTGTCCTGCTCCAGCTGGGATCTTATCAGAGTGTGGTGGGTGGTAATCAGAAGATATAATACATCGGGCAGCTGGCCGTCCAACTACAATGGAGGGAGCATCGCTCGTACTGCCACACTCTCAGCAGCCAGTGTGTCTTTGAAATAGAGAATGAGACTGAGGTGGACAAATTAGAAGTCCAGCACTAGATAATGAAGAGTTTGACCAACCCTGTCCACACTCAATCTGATCCCACAGTTTTTTTTTACTCTGCTTTTTTTTTTTTCGTGGTCCGATTGGATACCACATGGGGTCATCGTCTGCTGTTAGGCTGGTATGACTTTACTGCCAAACATTTGAAATAGCTGAAGAATTTTTGTATTCTATCTGAAAGTTGAAACCCCAATGTTGATACTATATTGCAGGACATGTATAATTGCAATAGGCTCGCAATATATATTACTTACATTTGATGTAATGTAATCTCCTTTTCTATGATACAGTAGTATCATAGCTACTGTGTCTGTTGTCCTGAGCAGGATTCAAAGTGCATGGCCACGCTCAAATTATTTAAATGTAATGATGTAGTTAACAAGAGCCTGTTCATGCACACATTTCACATAATGTGGACAACAACATGAGTTCAGTACTGTGTTGGGATACTTTGTTGACCGTCTTCTTCAAACAGTGTGACATCATTCATTTACAGTTTCAAAGAGAAGATTTTTGGTTAATGAACCTTTTTAGTTTTTTGGGCCAAAGAAGCAAATAGAAGACTATGTCGCAGGTTATGGGAAATTGTGATTGGCTCTGTTAACTTATTTCATAAATGTTTTTATTAATTCTAATAATAATAATATCTGAAATACTTATCACTCTTATCCTTTAACACCATTTTCAGCTAGCCTAAAGAAAAGACCATGAATGATTTGTGTACCAATCTCTTAAAATGGCTGTATACCAGGGACATTAAATCCTTCCCCTCCCAATCCTTCAGGTACTAGAGTCCAGCTTCATCTCTAAGGCGAGAGCAGCATCAACACGGTGACATTGTGCGGTGTGGGATTGTTTAATCTAAATTATTTTATTCCATCTGCTACAGTGCCTCTCTCCAGGGGTCCACGACTTCTCTGGTGCTCGCTGTCACCGCTCTGCTCTCTGCCTGCCTAAATGAACAGCCCTGGCTGCGTCTCAGGGTCACCTTCCCAAGCTACAAGCCTCCACTACCGCCACCTAATTTCTTCTCTTTCTCTCTCCCTTTCGGTTTTTACCTGTTTCTCCCTATCCCTCATACCCTTCCTTCGACTTTGACTTTCCTGTCGGACAAGGGTCCATGTCCCCATGTAAGACCTGAAGGTCTGCTGCAGAAACAGCATTTCATTCACTGCTGCTATTATCAGACAATGAAAGCACTGAGTGTTCCACAGCATAGCCATCCTTAGAAAGCCTATAAGTAAAATGAACCCAGGATCGGGTAGCCTCTTGAATCTTATTTGTTTTAGATGTTATGAACTATCAACTTGCATGTATGAAGCAAGAATCGGGTATTAAAAAATGCAGAAGTCTCCTGAAATAATTTGCCAATGTTTTTTAAGCTGGCAGGAATTCAACTTAAAGCAGACAATGGTAATGAGTGCAGACTATAGTCCATAATGCTTACCTAAAAGACTGCAATAGGGATTTGTTTGGACTCCTGTGTGGCCAAAATGTCTCCTCTGGTTCCACGACAGCTTTGATAAAGCTAAATCCAATACTTGAGCTACTTGTGGGTCCTCATGATTGACTTTGGTTCCCAAGCCAAGTGTGCAGTTGAGTTATATTGTGCTAAAGAGCAACAAAGTAAACTTTTCAATCTTGGACATACAATTAATTTGATGTGATTTTAACATGATTTTATTCAAGCTGTCTGAAAAGATTCTAGTACGTCGTTCCCATGTTATTATATACATGGTAATATTACTTTTATTTCAATGACTTGCCCTCAACAGTCACATCAACATGCTACAAATTAGAAACACATTTTCACCAATATTGACGAGGAGGTTCCAATTAAACTCTTAATATTCCCAGTAATTACACTCTGTTCAGGATTTCAATTGCTACTCAAGAGCCTTTTGATTGATCAATGGATCAATCCAGCAATTAATCACCTCATTAATTACATCAGGTGCTGATTGTGATCAGGTTGAAGGTCAAACTGCAATGAGAGGCTTGACTATATACACCCTGGATGCTGCTTTTAAAGCAATGACTGCCAAAGTCTTTATGGTTTCCTTAGATATTTATAGTAATATATTGTTTAGCTTATCTTTTGTTATAATAGGTGAAGTGAGTGTAATGTGTTTACTACAACCCCACTGTTCCTGTAACTGAGTATGTCTCACTCAACAAAATCAACACCACAGTATTTTCACGTCATTGTTAAATTAGGCATAATATTTCACAGAAGATCCCAACATTACTTTAGGATGCCGACATACACTTTACCAATATAACATTTCAATACTCACTACATTCCATACATTTCACCTATTGATAAGATTGTGTTACATTTTTTGACAGGGATAGTGCACAAATCTGAGCTTTTTACCAGAGTGAGCTATAAGCTTATTTACATGTGTAGTCCCTGGGAAACAGATAATGACATCTCTGTTCTGAAAA
Source organism: Gymnodraco acuticeps (assembly GCF_902827175.1). NCBI lineage: Eukaryota > Metazoa > Chordata > Actinopteri > Perciformes > Bathydraconidae > Gymnodraco > Gymnodraco acuticeps. The sequence continues at coordinate 1,468,305 of NW_022991632.1, forward strand.
TGAACAGTAGAAAACCACAAATAAAAAACGGTACACATTCAAAATACCACCACACCATCAGTAACAAGATAACAACAACATCAAGACATCCGCACATCACAACAACCACATTAATGTAGTGCAATCACAAGATTTCACAACATCAAGACACATGAAGTGTTCGTGTTTAAGCATAATGGGTACATGACTGGGTAGATTTTAGCCATGATTTCATATCCAGGTTCAAGCAACACGCGTCAGGAAAAAGCCCTTTATTGGTGCCATATCTCTGGCAGTGTAAACACTTCACAACTATAAGTGTTCACCAGATATGGAGCGCTGATAGTGAGTGCAGAACTGACAAGATTTCACTGAGATAACACATTTTCTATGATAGCACACCTTTATTCCTCTCTCACCCTCACCTCACACAAAAGACTTGATAACACCAAAGCTGCATCATAGCATTACTCCTTCCACCCCGCTCTCCCTATTCCCCTTTAGTGAGGACCTCATTGTTTATCAAGCACAACCCCAAACCAGCGTTCATTCCCTCTGGGTAGCACTCATTGTTGTGTAAGTGATATGGTGGTTGACTACTAATTGCATAAGCCAGCGGGTTATTGAAGTTTTGCTCCATAACTTGTGGTCAGTGCAGAAAAGATGACCTCAGTCACCAATTCATTAGAGTGAGCATCAGTGAGCGCAGGGAGGCCGGGCGGTGAGTTGTGCGACACAGCGTGGTTCCCATTAGTGTCAGCCACACAGGGAAATATGGAGGTCATTTAACTCCAAGAAGGGGACGCAGAGCCGGGGTCTTAACATTGAGCTGTCGTTGTTAAGAGGCCCCCTGCTCTGTCGACTTCTAGGAATGTAGCTTGGATGATGACTTGGATCTGAATTCAACTTAAAACCTTTCTTTTTGTTCAATTGTGATTGTAGCATGACAAATCCTAATAAGACACATTTACATAATGTTGGATCAGCCCTTCCTTGCCTATTCCCCAATCTTTACAAGTGAAAATACTTTTTTAATACATGATTAACATTGATTTATTTTGAACATTGTTGTCTCTAAAGCTACCAGTTTTATCTAAGGACAAATAAAATGAACATCATGAAGTGATCTGTGTGGGTTGGATGCTTGCAATTAGTTTTAATAATAACATTGGTGGGCACCTAATTACATTGTACGACTGCACATGGAGGGGGCTGATTAAGAGCGGGATACAGAGGGCATGGAAATGACAGTAGGTCATTATTCAAGCCTTGGGCGCTCTATCTAGATGTCTTCAAATGTGTGGATTTTAAATCACATGGGTACACACACACACACACACACACACACACACACACACACACACACACACACACACACACACACACACACACACACACACACACACACACACACAAACCTCACACTTAGAAACACAGAAGTACATGAACTAATATTTCATATTCAGAAAAAAATAAACCAATGCTCTAAATATATCCTTCTCATCTACAATTCTCCAAATGAGCAGTAAACAAAGTAGGAGTCACTGATGCCGAATGAGTTCAAAACACATTTACAGTATAGGCAGTTGTAAACCCAAAAAGCTACAGCATGCAGTGTTCACCAGGGTGCTTTTTATCTAAACGGAGTATTTTGTTATCCTTTCTGTTCAAAGCACCTGACTGTCACTGGGTTATGGGAGGCAGGAGACCATTTATTGTAAAGAAGAAAATATACTCGGTAAAAATAGGATATATTTAGTATCTGGTATATAAGAAGATTAATTAAAAAGAATAATTAAAGGAAGATACATAAAAATTAGGTCAACAGTGTTGAATAGGATACAAATAAAAGGGGTCAGTTACAATGATACTAACGGACATCAATGAAAAGACTGACTACAATTGTTCACTGTATCCACCTGAACGTAATATTTTTAATGACATTAGTCAGTGTAAAAAATGAACATAAAGTCTTCTAGCAAAAAGGAGTTGGGTTAACTGGGACGTGATCTCAGGTGGGATGGTGAGACAAAAGATAATGGGGAATATTATCTTCACTTTCACTGGACTGGCTGCAGAACAGCCTGAAGAGTCTGAGTCAGGGTGCCGAGGCAATTCCAATTTGTCGTGAGGGTGTCGTTCGTTGGTCACAGGGAGTTAATGAGGAGAGGCCCCGAGTTCTAAGTCATCCTGCCATGCGCTGCCGATCCCAGACTTGATTACTGTAATGAAATGGTCAGGAGATTATTAATCAAACCCCACTATATATCCACATACTGTACTCACACACACACACACACACACACACACACACACACACACACACACACACACACACCACACACACACACACACACACACACACACACACACACACACACACACACACACACACACACACACACACACACACACACCACACACACACACACACACACACACACACACACACACACACACAAACACAGATTTAATCTCACAAACAAGACAAGACAATTGAATTGAGAATAAAAGTGACAGACGACTGATAGAGAGTACGTAACCCAAAAATAACACAGAATACACACACTACATCACTGAACTGTTACAGGCAGTCTTCTCCACAGATAGACTGGAAGTAGTAAATGCTGTATGTATTTTATAGCGTGTAGGGAAATGTTTAAGCGCTAGGACTACCCCCTTCAGTCAGGATTTGTTTTGATTCTAGTGGCACAAAAGGTTACTAAAACATATCTTTGGGTTAATCTAAAGTTTGTTCTCAAGTCATCTTTAAGCATGTCCTTGGGTTGTGTGGAACTGAAAACACAGAAAATGATACTTTTTTACTGTGAAAGCCTTTTTCAAAACTACATTTGTATGCCCTATTATCTATTTGATGGCATGTTCAGTATGCTTTGCAGTCCTTCTTACTCTAGGTAGACCCCAACTGCTCACTCTGAATCAGCCTCCTTTATTTTGTCCCTCTTCCGCCTTGCTTTTTTTCATACACATACCACATACCCATACTTAAGAGTGGCCGTAGCCTGGACACTATTCAAAAGTCGTTCTCGCAACACAAATTCCCTTGATCAGAATTGATTGACAAACTCACCACTGTCATCCCATTTTGATTCCAATACTGCCAAATCTTTATTAATGTGCAGAAATACATGAACCCACTTAAAAAACAAACTGATTATTGCCCAACTAACCAATTAAACAGAAAATGGTTGTAAAATAGCCAAAACTGTACAACTTTTGAATGTTAATTTCAGATGCCATTGCTTGCGTTTAGAAGCTGTCTTTAATGTGCCTTAGATGTTTGTATAATGTTTAAAGTCACAGGATGTTGATCAGGTTCACCATCCTTGTCTTTGGGTAAAGGGTCACTTTTTATTGCTGGCAGTTAGGAGTAGGGTCAGAAGCATGAAGCTTAATTTAAAATCTTTGTCGTTGGGCCTTTTGTGGCACATTCTGCACGGACGAGAGGAATTGTCCTGTGTACCGAGCAGACCGTTTGTCCGTCTGCCGCTTTGCTTCCCCCACAGAGAGCGGAGTTATTTTTCACTGAATTATCTCCCCTTAATGACCAAGGGATTCTAATTAAAGGCATGATTATGGATCGTTCTTAAGCACCTTATTGGAAATTAAGTACAATCCATTCTGCCTGACAGCGAGTTTCTAGAGATACACTTTTGCTGATCACCACCTGAACAGCGGGGGGGGGGGGAGATGCACAGTCTCTTTTTTTCTGTTGACACAGGCACTACAGGCTAGGCTTGTGGCCAGTTTTATCCGGAAATATTGTTGGGGTATCTTCAGATAAGATAAATGATACCCCCTCCCTCTCCTCTAGGAATGGATTATAATGCCTTTTTCACTCTCCATTTTCTTAATAATCACCATCCTCCTTAGCTACAGTATAAGGTTAATGCCTCATGTTTCATCTAAGTTATTTCACAAGTGAGACCCCCCAGGGTGCTAAGGCGCAGTGAGAGCAGTGCCTTATTTTCAAGGTGCAAGTTAAAGGTGTTCAGTTTAGCTACTTTAACTCTTTACCTGACACATCCAGTCCCATCAGAGCTGTGAAAATAAGATTGCAATTAAAGTAGATAGTTGATTAATCCATATTTTTTTATGACTATGTCCTTTGGCTACTACCATTAAATCCTATAGAGCTTGTCCCATCTTATCTTTATACTGTGCACACACACTAATTAAATGAACCTGGAGTCACAGTATTATCTAAATACACAATAAAAACAATTATATTACAGTCTATTGATTTGCTTGATGCAGCAATAGCAACTGTAGAGTATTGATCTCAACTAATTCAGCTATGTATTATTTGAAATGCACTTAATGCTTAAACTTATCTTGTTATCCTACAATGTCTCTCAAAACAGAACAGAACACAAATCCATGTAGTAGTCAGACTTCTACTGTTTATTTGTTACAGTACAGTGACATTAAAGGTAACAGTTAGTCTTCCTGAATCAATTGATAAACATGCAAGGACAACTTTTAGACTATTTTTCATTATCAAAAAACTAAATAATTTCTTGATATTCAATCAAGACCTCTGACCATAACCATTCCATACTCCCTTGAATTGTAAAGGTGTATGCTCTGCAATTACTGCATAGTTCACTATTCTGAGAAAGTTTCTTGAAAAGGTCACTGATATCTTGCTAAAATTGAAAATCCTTTAGGAGAAGATTCTCTACCCTTTTGTAACCTTTACACAAGAATTCCCATTGGGTTGACGCATTGTGCAGCGGACGGGCTCATAAATCTATATCCTATGGAATGGATGTCTCCAATCAATGGCTTTGGGTGCTTGTATGTCTAATCACCTGGTCGCACCCATTGATCATGACAGCTGGGTCAGAACTAGGACAGCAATTACCAATCACAATACATGCTGCTTGTGAGCGGTGTATGCATGTTCATACGTGTAATTATGTGCATACTTTGAAGCCTGTGGTACCTGCACAACTGTCTGAGCTAATTGAGCTGCAGTGGAAGTAAATGGATTGCTGGGCCTCGGCTGTACCAGCTGAAGTGTAGAGAGTGTGTACGAGTTTGCAAGTGTGTGACAGGAAGGGTCAAATGTTCCCTGAGGGTCACAGGCACTCCTGACCCTCCTACAACACCAATGTAACCATTGGTTAGTCCATGTGTGGCACGAGGTGGGCTGTCGATGGTGGGCTGTCGCCATGTCTGAGGGTTTGTGGATGTGTTCGGGTGACATCTTAACTAAGTCTGTTCCTATCAATTAGAGTGAAGAGGCAAAAGGCTGCAGCGCCAAGGGGAGGACAGAGGTGAGAGAGGGACAGAAGAGAAATATATTGAAGAAAGGAAACGGCAAGGCACAGCGGTGCTGAGAGAGGTGAGTGTTCAGCAAAGCTCTTAGATAACTACATTGGGATTAAAGTCTTACTTCAGTGAGTTGGAGGGTGATAGAAAATGGCAAATGACTGCACAAATAATCATTAAACTTCTCAGTTATTTAAATCATATTGATAAAATAACTAATTGCTTTTTTCTGTGACTAATAAAACATTATGTACTACACATAAATATGGACTTAGTACATATCTTGGTCACAATTCTTTAAAAAGCTCATTTAAATATTTCTTTATGTATGTCAAATAACAAATCCTGGCAAATAAACCATATTATTATCTTACTTTTGAAAGCGTATCTAACCACCCCTCTGCTCTGATAATTTTGTTTTTCTGACCTCTATTGGTTTAATTCTATACTTGCTGTATTCGTACCGTATCTGCAAACTTGAATTTCCTTTGTCTTAGTTAATGCAGGACACTGTTAGACCCTAAAACTAGTCACTGTTACCTGAAAAGTTTGTTGTACTTAACTTTAGTAACATTAACTTACCCAAGGTGAGACAGTTAGCCCTCTGAACGTGACCTGGCACAACACAACTATTTGTTTGTGCTGGACAAGAGCAATTTACTTAAAGGATTTCAGCCAACAGCCAGGACTTTGGATTTCAAAGTGAAATATCACACCCTGGGGGTGTCGTGATGCATGTTTACACTATAGAAAAGCTTTAACTCTCTCACATCCAACTTCCGGATCAACATTTGGAAGAATTGGGAAGAGGAAAAAAAGTTTGAGCCTGCAGTCCTATGGGGTGATGTAGAAGTATACTCAGTACTTTTCCGACCTCATCAGAATAAATTAAGCAGTGTCCTCAAATACAGTGTCCTCAAACACAGATTTATTTAGCTTGGTTAAATTATTCTTAACCAGTTGAGCCCCGAGCCTGTTTTTCAGGCCTCAGGCTCGAAAATGACATTCCCAGAACAATTTACTGTATCTTCACTTCTAAAAGGGGTAAATTAATAATATTTTCTCTCAAAGCAATGATAAACCTGTGAACTGGATGTAGAAAAGTCAGAATCAATACAGATTTTTTTTTTATTTTAAAGTAAATTCAGATTGAAACATAGTAAAGAAATGTAAATTATAGTGTCCGTCCAAAAATAAAAACATTACTTGTAGTGAAAACCACCCTTGAATGATGTGATCGGAGACTAAAAGCTTTAGGAATCCACACTACAACATATAAGTACGCTGTATCAAGATTGATGCAAAACAAGTGACATTTTACCTTTTTTAGAGAGATTTAGAAAAAGAAACCCACTTCTGGGGTCATTTGGGTGCATTTTCCATATCTATGGCCCCCCTTGGTCGATTTTGATGATTGACACCTCTTTTTAACCGTTAGAGCCTATATAATCGAGGGGAGGTTCCTACAATCCATCTAAACATCACTCATTGGTGAATGAGTGATGCGCAGCCAGAATGCCAAACACCGGAAGCTGTCATACACTCTCGTAGCAGCTAATATGAAATCTCTGTTATTGACATGGATATGAAGATGGATTATCAGTAATCATTTCAAAGTGACACAGACACATTGGATTAACCTATGGATTAACCTTCAGCAGCGTCTTTATCGTTTTAATATGCCATTGAACCACAACTTTTGATCAGAACAACAGCATAGGTAAGAATTTCTCCCGTGTTTCCTCCGTAATGCTACGTGGTGTGATGTCTGATTTCGCTTCCCCTGTCGTGAGTTCTGATCGCTCAGTGATGATACTTGGATGTCTGAAATCTGTGGAATCTCAGCTTGCTAATTGATATCTTGTTTGTGCAGATTTGACAAGTAATAAGGGTATTTTACCTTGAATTCTGTGCTAATTGCGTTAGCATTTTTTCGCTCAGGGCTAATTCAGAGACTTTGTTATTACCCTTTCATTTAGCTAAACATGGTTAATATTGTCTGAAAGCTGAGTTTCTTCCCGTTAAGTGGGTATGACACATTCATAGTTTATTAATTGTTAAGAAGCCCTCAGATGCTGTTTCTTGCAAGATGTTGCGTTTTGCCCCCGCCCGCGGGGCCGTGGGGTTTAATTGACTCACTCTCCTAGCCTCAGAAATCCAGGGTTGGTTTGGTTATGTCATACCAAAATGGTTAACTTCGAAACATCTAATAATATGATGTAAATTTGGCTGATGAAAACCTTCATTAAATGGTCATTTTGGCCCCGCAATGTGAAATCCATACAGACCTGTATGATAATGAGACGACCCTCAAGGACTCCTTTGACTCTTTCATGGCAGTTTTAGCACCTATTTCCCTCACTTTATTCTCCTTCAGCCCTTCCTAATGTCAAGCCCTTTTTTACGCCCTGCATATCTAAACAGCCAAACATACAGTACTATAGGTCATCTTGTGAGTCTGTAAAGATGCATGGATATCAAGCAGATACATTGAATTGTCCATTGTTTTCCAACAGAATGCTACATTGTGTGAAAGACTTCACAAGGCAGCAGTTTCATATTTACCAAAGGGATACATCGTCCGGTATTTTCCCGAACAATTTCTTTACTAAATTCTTCTTTATCGAATTCTTTGTGCACCTTCCTTTTTGATTTATTCTGGAAACACTTGTCCTAGAGCACTTTTGCAAATCCACTGGTATTGCAAACAAATATGCTTACATGCAAAAGAGATAGAAACAAGATTAATAAATAAAATATGAATGAAACGACCAGCACAGTTTATAATGTAAGAGTTGACATCCTAATACATACTGGCCATTCAATGGGTGTTCCATCACAATCAGCCTCAGATATAGATGTAGTGGGCTTCTTGTGTATCAGACAGTGCCTCATCAATCTTAGCGGCTCTGTCCCTACAACAAAAAGGAGAGGAAAGCAAATTGCTGTATTTAATTAATGCACTGCCTCCTTTGTTACACTGCTGCTCAGCATCTTTCAGTCCACAGTAAGAGAGGAGGAACAACAGAAACTCATTCACACAGCGCTGTTCACACACAGCGAACGCAAAAGAGAGAGAGAGTGGCAAAAAGATGGAGAAAGAGAGAGGGTCTAAAAAATGAATGGCCGAGCAGAACGGGTTGCATCCATCGGCAAACTTTATAATGAATGTCTAAGTTTGGCAAGCATGATGGATGAGTCGGGAATGGTGTTTGTCACAAATGCAATCTTCTTTGAATCGCTCTGCTGTTTACTGGTTCAGGGCAAGGCCTTGTGTGCTGTGCTGAACCAGCTAGAGCGTTACCCTAATCATGTCATTAACATTTAATGATCTGACAATTAACTCAACGACTACAGAGCACATATGTATATGATATCTCTTATCAGCGTGTGAAAATGTGAATCTTGTTAGACTTGTTTACAGTTACATATTGGACAATTAAGGCAAAGCCACAGAGTATTAAATTAGCTTTGAGTGATGTGTTGTAGCTGCGGAACTAAGTTGACATAACATTTATACAGTACGGGGGTCACTCTGTGCTGAACCACACAGCTGGGCTGAGTGAGCTCACTGTGATCGGTCACAAATCAGGTCAGCTCAGTCAAAAATCTTTTGATGGTTGTACTGATGGTTATCCAACATAACAACCTCAATCATGGTATATCTCTTTACAGTAAGTAGCAGGAAAGAAGAAATGATGTGTTGGAATTGAGGTATTTGACTCGGTATCAAGAGATGCTGCGTTAGTTGTTTGATCAAACAATGAAATGCGCAATACTTAATGCATTGATTGAGTTGAAAAACACACAGTTTGCACATTTGGGTTCGACCTTGAGATCCACTTGATTTACACTTAACTATAAATGATCTTACCACACATTAGCCATGGTCCTGTGTTTGACTTTGCGATTTTGCAATTGACTTAAAGGTGCTTTTTACTCTTAAACAAGTACATGTATGAATATCTATCTACAGTTAAATAACTTCTGTCATATACAATATGTAGTTAATTAAATTACAACTCAGATGAACTTTTACCCATTTGTGGTAAAGAAGTTCAAAAGTCTCTAAAATGATGTCATTTTCAGAATTTCTTTCTATATGTGAGCTGATGTCATGGAATGCTGTTGGTTGCATTACATTTTCTAATAACTGCCCACCGCTGCTGTCCGGGCAGAAGGTCTCCTCCAGTCTGGGAACAGCAGGGTCCATTTCTCAGAGATGTGGGTGGCCGGCTGCTTGCCCACCCATCAATATCATGCAAGTATGTTGCTGTGACCCGCCATGCGTGTCCCCTCAGCTTAGATCAATAACATGAACAGATTGTACACCCCCCCCCACCTCCACTCTCTGAGGGATTCGTGTGTGCCTTTTCAACATCATTATCATATATCTCCTCTTTGAAAGGGCAGTGTCAGCTAGGCTGTTGGAACCCTAAAGCAATTAAATTGACAGTATAAGCTCTGTGAGATATAATGGAATAGATAGTAGTTTAGTGTAACAGATGATGGAGCAGTCACATGATCTGACTGAGGGTTCTTTTAATTAATTTTATTGAATATATTTCTCAGTAAAGACTCATCAGATCATTTTAAAACATTGTGATACATGTGTGGGATAACAAAGGCTATAGTGGCACACACATCAGCTGAGGAAAAAAACACAAAAACCAAGACGCAGGAAATCATCACTCACACACACTGGGTCAAAAACAACCCAAAAGGAGACGCGTCAATTCTCAATGGAAAAGAGGGCACGTGGGATCAGGGGGGGGAATGAAAAGAGAGGAAGGAGAGGTGTTCACCTTGAGAGTGCTCATCCATTACAGGAAGGCTGAGGCCCGCTCTGTCACACTGTCACAGTGATGCCACCTCTACACCACCCGAAAGGTCACCTAGCACTTCACTGTTCTGCCTCAAACACAAAATACACACACACACTCCATTTGTGTATTTACAAAAAAAAAGCAGATGAACACACTCCCATCTGTGGCCCTATCACTGACAAGTCGCCGCCGCAGCCACACAAACACAAATAGGCACAGATATGCAAACAGCTACTGTTATGGTGAGAGGGAGATAATGTTCCACCTGTCACTTTTAAACAAAAACGGAAAAACATTTAAATATGTTGTATCATTTAGCATGGAACCACTCTTCTTCTGGACTGTGAAAAGGAGTTTACCTACAATTCTTTGCATCTCACCAATATTATCAAACATTTGTATGTATGACCTAATTTACTATAGATCTAACCTTGTTGTGCACGGTGCTGTTTTGGTCTCAGCCTGCTCCTGTCTCTGTGTTTGCAAAGTGTCAGGTCTGCAGGGAGCACATATTATGATATTTCTATATATGAAATCACACCTTATGAAAGATACAGAAACTATTTATGTGCTTTTGTGTGGATTCCCATTGTAGCACATTTTACACACTGACGTTAATACTCCTTTTACACTTGAGTAAACAACAGAAGAAAACCTTATCAGTTTATGGATGAATAACCGGGGCAACAGCACAGCTCCACTATATTACACTCTGTGTCTCATACATCGTTATAACTACATTTTGATTATTTCATTCTAGATTTCTGTATTAGTTTTTTTTTGTTACCGCAATGTATTTATTTCCCTACATCCATAGTCATTTAAAGTAACGACAAAACGTAAATCTGAAAACAATTAGAAAAACAGGACCTAGCTTTCCAAGTGAAATAACAGATTGTTGGTAAGAAAGAGTGAGGGTGGAAGACAGTAGTGTAATGAAATATGTGATTTTCTGTTTTAAAAATAGATGAATTCATCCCAAACACATTTCAGGTTGGTCAAACATGATCATCAAAATCAAATTTCAAGAAACTTTTTTCACCAAATACATACATTTTGGATGATTGGACATGTGGGTGATAATGCACCTTAAGCTGATGGATAACTGCAAAAAAGCAGCACAAGAAGAATAGCGTATGCACTTTAGCATATTCAGTCTCTAACAAAATCACATAGGTAAAGTGTATGCATTGCATTAACTGTGAAGAACAAGACTTAAGAGAGGGAGGTAAAAAGAGTTGCAAAGGTTGGCGAAAGAGGAGTGAAGGAGTGAGAGTGAGTCAGAGAGGTGAGAGAGGATATGGCAGGCGGACTCTGCTTCTTTAGGATCTGGAGAGAACAGGTGGTGTTATGATATCAGCGTGGTGCTTTAGAGGCTGCCGAAGCACAAATGTTCATCTAAGCGGCCAGTTAGCGGTTACCTTAGCATCTGCTTGCAGAGAAGAGCCTAGCAGCAGGACATTTAGGACCATCAATAACCCAGTAAACCTGCCAGCTTTCTGCAGTATGGAGTTCAACAGACTGCATTTTAGGGTTGCTGGGTCCGATATCTATGGAATCAGTAGACTACTTTGTTTATGAATAATGACACTTTTCATAGTCCGGTTGCTTATAAATGTTGAACTTTAGCATGAGGCTATATAAGTTTGACATGTTTCACTATGTCATTATTATTTGGAGCCTCAGTACAATGTGTTTCTGTTTATTGTTTCTTTAATGCCTCAAAACAATAGGTGTCAGAATAATCTTTGCTGATAAGACATTCTTTTTGGTTGGTCTTGTCAATACTTCTAACTGTTTACTATCCCATATCTCACTTAAGGGGAACTTAAATGGTACATATCAAAGTAGAAAGAAAAATACACAAGTACCTAAAATGTACATAATCACAGTTCTTTAAGAAATCTACTACAATCCTCTTCATGAAAATGACAGGTTGATGATAATGCACCTACAACGGCTGGATAACTGCCAAAAACAGCAAAAGAAAAATAATCTATGCAATTTTCCATATCCATTCATAGTCTATCACAAACACAACAAGTGAAATACAAACTCTCACTGTCATTTTCTTGGAAGCATTTTAATGCAACTTTTCTTTTGATCCAATAGTTATGTGATCAGTTTTTCAGTGCTTTCTGCTTCTTTAATGCCTCAAAACAATGTAGGTTTCAGAAGAAGAAATCATTTTAATAACAAAACTTTATCTTAAATACAAAATGTCCCCATGTTTTGCTGGACATATTTTCATTATGTTATTATCATTACATATTTTTGCACTTAATTATAACAAGTCTCTCATGTGACTTTCATCATATTGCCCCGCAGTGTTCAATAGCTTTGATGTGCAGACAGTTTCCATCAGCATCATTAATAATCCACACTAACAGTAAATGCTGCCAAGGGTATTATAGCTGTAAAACAACACTTTCAGCTCAATAATAGGAGACCATATACATCACTATGTAACCCCCTTATTAACACAAGAGTTACCATAGCAACTAACACATAACTATTACAAAACCGTGCTTGATTGAAATAATGGCACAGCTGGATGTCACTTTAAACATTGTAAGTGCTCGGATTAAAAACTCTTATTAAAAGGTAATTCTTTTTCACATTCAGGAAAAAGTCAATTATGAGGCTGTCAATTAAAGTGATTAGCTAGTTTAAGTGCATGTAGTAGGAAATGTTTCTACAGGTCCGGTCAATTCTTTGAGTAAATATGTGCTGCGAATGAAAGAGTGACATATGTAAAGAGCACCAACTGCAGCCCCAGAAAAATAACTTCAATGTTGGATAACTATGCAAAAAACTATTTTAAAATGGTAAAAAAGCCAAGCCTTTCTACAAAAACTGTGCATGAAAACTACGATATTAATGCTAGAATTGTGTTTCTTTCACATAAACTATGCTTAATGTTAGTCAACTAAAACACTTGGATTAACTTAAAGGTCTCCTATTATACTATTTTTAGGCATATATTACAGGTCTGAGATATGATATACATGTCTATGAAGTATTTTGCTCAAAATACCAAACAGATCACCCATTCTAGCCCTGCCTCATACCCCTCTATCCCTGCCCTGTTAGAGAAGTGCTGATTCTGGGTCCGTAGCTTTAAAAAGAAAAAAAAGAGGAGAGCTCATGCAGGACAATTCTACCCAGATTCTCAGCTAAATGCTGCCGTGATTAAACGCCATATTATGTTCCAAACCACATCAAGGATTATTTCTGAAACAGTATGGAGCTCAAATGTTTTCTCTCTCACACGTTTACCACAAGGTGGGTACCTTTTTATATCCGGCTTTTTTACACATACTCTCTCCAGTACAGGTTAGCTCTGAGTGTTAGCGATGCTTGCTAATGTAAACATATAACACTTGCACTGACCATATAACTTCCAAAACACGTCACGCATTGTTTCTGATACAGTGACGTCTGATAGGAAAGCCAGCCCACATTTCCGATATGTCATCATGACCGCAGCAAATCTGGATCAGCTCCGTTGTCCCCCCTTTTTAGAGATGTGGGTAAGGAGGAAAAGAGAGGGTTTTATTTTCTGACACACCGGGGACACATATTTATGTATAAAAGACATCCAAAAGTTGCATTTTGCATAATAGGGGACCTTTAAAAAAATATATAGTGGTTACAGTTAATAAAAATGCAAACGTTGCACTGATGCTAATGCTCTGATGTGCTGTATGCTCTAAACCACTACACTTAGCTGCACATCTTCGCACAGAACATAAATGCTCTCAGGCACCAAAAAGTTGAATCTATCTATTAAACATATGTACAATATTCTTATTGTTATAGCTTATGGCTGCAGTCAACCCTAGTTTACTTTACAATTCCTATACGTTTTTATGATTTGTTAATGAGAAACTTTAGTGCTCTTTGGTTGTTTATATTCTCAAACAGGGAAACAACAATAATATCTCTCAAAACAACCCTGTCATTTATTAATTAAAGGTGGGGTATGTCATTTATTTCAGAATCTTTTTTTGTTATATTCCATGGAATGCTCTTAACATCCCGATAGCAATGAATACATTAAATGCTTTGACAATAAATACATAAAATAATTTCATCTGAGGAACCCGTGGCGCTGTAAAAAGCACGACCAATCATTTTAGCCGGCTAAAATGATTGGATGGCCTACCTGCCTGTCAGCCTTCCATCTGTGCACAAACTTATCTCGTGCCCTCATTGGTCATGTGCATTGTGTGTGTTGGAGGAGGGGCTCTGTAAGGAAGTAGCCGATTTCTTCCGGCTGTGCATTTTCAAATTCTAGCGCACTCGAGCTGGGTTGCATTCCAATAGTCCATTTAGCTTAGGAACCTTCCTAACGGAGTGAAATGACCCGGAAGTCCCTCACTGGCAGCCATGATAAGTGCCGTTCCAATTCTCCAAATGAAAGGAAAGGAGGTTTCAAAACTTCCTTTATAACCTCCTTTAGCTTAGGAACCACTGGACCTCCCTAACCGAAAAGAGAGGAGAAAATGCTGCCCCACAATGCATTGCAGCCGCAGCATTTGCCGTCACTCAACAGTCGGCCTTTCACGGAAACAACCGATTATGACCGAGAAATTATATCATGAAAGTTACGGAGCATGCTTATTAAGCATTTTAAAACGTATGTGGTAAGTTGCCAAAGTGCTTTGTTTTGAATGTTCATCAGTATTATAATCAAAAAGAGAAATATGAACGTTAGTTTTTACTGAAATGATCAAATAAAGTCAACATTTCACAGTCTTCACTGAGCTGTGGGGTTTGTTCAACTTTTAAAAGATGTTTGAATGGTGATAAACACAGTGATAGATGTTAAGGACTAACGTTTATAATAAATACATTTGTATTGATTTTAAGATATGTTCATAGTTCATACAATCATACGTATTGGGATCATTTGTATTAATGTGGACCGGAGGGAGAGGGTGACGAGCATAAGTTTCACTTTCCTTTTTTATTTCAATTCCAACTTTGGTCATGCAGAATATGTTTCTCTGTTGTCCACGTTCATAAAGCATAAAGCAACAGCATCAGAGCACGGTGCAGAGTCTCTAGATGAGTTTACGGTAGTCCCTCGTTCTTATTATACATCCATGTTGTAGTCCGCTGTATAGAAAACTGTAGTTTCCATAGTTTCCCCACAGCAGCAGACGCACATTCATGACGTCCGCTGGCGCATCATAAACACGTCGGATAGTGAAAGTGCATTCGGATTCTCTAAAGCAGAGGTTCTCAATTGTTTTTCAGCCAAGGACCCCTTACAAGATAGAGAATACACCAAGGACCCCCTCATTCTGATTTGTGATTTTGGGCTATATAAATAAAAATGTACTTGATTTGACTTATATGTCCCTTGGAATAATCTGACGTAGCCTATTTTTTACACTTCTATAGTCTTAGTTATGTGAAAGAACAACACAAGAGAAATGTATTAGAAAGATATTGGATATGTATTAAAAATATTTGCACCATCTCAACACAGAATATCCATAAAACAATCAATCAATTAGCTGCAAGTAACACGGTACCTAAAGAAAATATCAAAGGGAAATCAAGAGAAAAGTGATCATTTGAAGTGCATTTCAGAACACACACACACACACACACACACACACACACACACACACAACACACACACACACACACACACACACACACACACACACACACACACACACACACACACACACCACACACACACACACACACACACACCACACACACACACACACACACACACACACACACACACAGGGGTTAAAGTGGGCCGGAACGATCCAGAATAGCGTTCCGGCACCTTCGATTAATAAGTAAATACATCTGATTGGCAGTTTCATACATAATAATGTCAAGCGAGTTCACAGGGCTGCCAACTCTCACACAATTAACATTTTTCACACGCTCTCAGCCACAAGTCCGTTTTCTCAAGCAGTGAAAAACAAATTCATAACTGATAATGTCATGGTCGAAAAGAAGACTTCTGCACATTGCGCAACAGCAGCACCATGACCATCTGAATAGCGAGAAATATACACAAATGTATTATATTGTAACTTATTCCCATGCATGTTGCTCAAAGTAATCAGTCTCACTTCTGCGTCTCTCCCTCTCTTCTCGCGCCATGCACACCAGGCAGGAGTGAGAGTGAGTTACCATGGTTACGGGGACGCTCTGTGTCTCTGTCGCTCTGAAACTTCTCGCGATTCCCAATAATACGTTTTTAGTAATATAACATAATTTTACAGTTTTGGTTAACATTATACAGGGTTAATGTTTCTTGATTAAATCCAAAGAGGGCAAGGTGGTGTAGACATGTAGGAAATGTGTTTTAAATTACAAT